>NC_092382.1:86594447-86939447 GCF_030028105.1 Mobula birostris
CACACCGACGCAGGGACTGTCACCAGTGGCATTACTCTCTTGGGTCCGATAGGCAAAACGAACTCCCGTCGGTATGATATCACTTGGCGTGGAAGTACTCTGGTCTGAAGCGATGGCTGAGCTGGGCAGACTGCAGGTGGGTGTTAGCCGGGTGACGGACAGGGTCTCCCCTACTCCGGGCAGACGGTTTTCCTACGCTTCTCCCCCTCCAATCCCAGGGCTGTAAATCACCGCGGGGCGCGTCACTGAACCCCTATCGCTCGGAGACAGTAACACCAGGGATGGAAGACATGGCAGTCGGGTGTGTGGGAATCAGGGACATTAATGGTCACGGTGGGGAGTGCAGCATTCACTGCAGGACAAGCAGAAGGATGCCGAGTGTGAGGGTGGGAGGAGGGATAAATGACTGGTCGGTGGAGAGAAACGTTTGACACCAAAGTAAGGGTCGTTGAGGGTGGGTAGAGGGTGGCATTTCTGGAGGTGACTATAGAGGTGACTCGTGCGGATAGATGGCTTTCAGAGAGAACGGACATCGAGCTTACGGGGGACGGGGGAAGGGGCGTGGAGGAGAACGGATTCAGCAGTAGGCATAATATCACAGTCCGATGTTTGGAATTTGTTGTTTTACGGCAGTCGTTCGGTAAAATAAATACTGAAATGTGTTCCTAAAATAAGTGTTTTAAGGTAAATATGTAGTTCTTAAACAGAGGGTGAATATTAAGGTAGTGTAGAGGGGTACATTGTCCACTTAGAAATCTGGTGCTGGAGGAAAATAAACTTCCTGAAACTTGGTGTGTGGGGCCTCAGACACCGTCAATTCTTCATTGACAGCAGCAATGAGAAGAGGGCATGTCCAGGATTGAATATCTTTAATGATGGATGCCCCATTTCTAATCATCTATTTTCGAAGATGCCTTCGATGTCTGAAAGGCTGGTCCCCGTGATGCACTTGGCTGAGATTTCTGCGGGTTTTTATTAATATATATTTTCTGTGGAAATGATGGAAGTTCCGCCGGGTGATAATTGAAAGTTCAGGGAAGAGTTGCGGTTTTGGGAGGTTCGCCGCCCGTTAACACATGAGGGGCGCGGAAGTAAACGCAGACTGTAACCCTCAGTACACCGATTTCCCGACCAGTGGATGTCCTGTTTTTCCGTTTTCATCTCGCAACCTAACATTTCTCTTCAGTACCACTTTATCTTTTCTATCGATGTCATTGGTACTGATAGGTACCAAGACACCTAGCTGCCTACTGTTCCACGTCAGAATATTATGGTTCCGATCTGAGACATCCCTGATCCTGGCAGCTGAGAGTCAACATATCATCCAGGAGTCTCTATCGCGCCTACAGAATCTCGACTCTGCTCTTCGGACGTTTCAATCTCCTTCAAACCCTGTAGTCCTCTTCAATACTCTTCGTTTGTGAGCAGCAGCCGCAGATTCAGTGCCAGAAACCCGGCCACAGCGACCCCCGCCCCTTTCTTGTAGGCAGTCATCAACGGTATTTACAGTGTCTTAATAGAGAGGGGAAAGGGCACAGAAAACTCCGCACTGGCTCCCGTTTCCTTTCCTTCTGCTGACAAAAACCCAGTTGCCTCCCTCCTGCAATCTAGAGACGCCGGCCTCCCTGCAGCTCCTACCTGTCCACAGTCGCTTTTGTGAGCCAAAATTCATCGAGCGACAGCGCCAGTTGCTTAATGTGTTCACGGGGGAGCCACAGCTCGATGTTTCTGATGCTAATTTGGTTATCCGGAAGACCATATCTGAAGCACGGAACAAAAGTCTGCCACTGGAGACATTCTCTCTGCGCCACTGTACCCTCATGGGCGAGGAATGAAAAATTAGGGAGAAAAAGAGAAATCGATCAGATAATTAGTTCACCTAAACCTGATCTCGCGAAGCCTGGTGATCCAAAGCCACTCCAAACACTGGCCCACTCGCAACAATGCCCTTTCCCAGAATGGCCGCCCCGCAAAATTATGCTATTTTAACTCAACGTTTCTGATGAATCCCGCTCAACTATTGGTCTCAGTCCAACTCCGAAAAGTTCTGTCTTTTAAAACTTGAGAGCGGACCTGATAGAAAAGATCACAGTCAAAATCTGAAATGCTCCCGCGAAGTTCCACCTTTTAAATCATGAACGCGCACCTGATTGTAATGGTAACTCAAAGTTTTCACACCGTTTCGTAAAATCACCAACTTCAGCTTCTCCACTACCACATTACCTTGTTCTCGACGACGGTTAGGGTTGGGAGGTGCTGTTCCGCACAGCATGTCTGGATAGAGAGATAGATGGAGATAGATAGGTAGATAGATAGATAGACAGATAGATAGATAGATAGATAGATAGACAGTCAGATAGATAGATAGGTAGATAGATAGATAGATAGACAGTCAGATAGATAGATAGATAGATAGATAGACAGACAGATAGATAGATAGATAGATAGATAGATAGATAGATAGATAGATAGATAGATAGATAGATAGGTGGATAGGTGGATACGTACATAAGCCGATAGAACCGCGTGTCAGGATTGCAGTGAGGCACTCTGGGATATTGCGGGCAAAGCGAGGCGAGAGGAGCGATGGCCCCTCAATATTCCTGGATGCCATACGACCATAAGGCCATGTGATGTAGAGGCAGAATTTGGCCATTCCGTCCAGCGAGACGACTTCGCAATTTGTTTCCCGCTGATCCATTACCCTTTCAGCCTCAGACTCGTGCCTTCTCCCCATCATCCTTTATATGTTTATAAACTCTTGTCTTGAATATTCTCAATTTCCAGCCGCCTGTGGCAACGCAGTCTAGAGGTTCATTTCTCGGCCTATATACAATCCTCTTCGTCTGCATTCTAAATGGTTGGCCCTGTGCTCTGAGGTTTCGTCTTCTGGTCCGAAATTCCCCCAGCGCGGGAACGTCCTCGCCAGATAAACTCCATCGAGTCCTTTTAGCATCCGACAGGTCTAATGGTTCCATGTATTATCAGAGAATGTACATCCTGAAATTCTTGCTCTTCGCATACATCCTCGAAACAGAAGAAAACCCTGGAAAAATAATGAACCACAAAAAATATCACCAGCCCCATCTCCCGCCCCCACCCCCTCACTTGCTCCTTCAGGAAGCATCAGGGCTGACCACCCAACAAACAAACAAGTAACAGCAAACCCCACGAAGAGTGACGGAGGTCAACAAACCTATTAATCACCTGGTAATATCGGCATGTCTCATGTTCTCAATCTTACAAACAGAGAGAGGTTTCACCCCTTTCCACAGAGAGAGAAGAATAAAACAAACGTCACGTATCAGGATTTTCTGAGGATTTGATGGCCAGCGTTAGAGAGAATAATTCAATATATTTAGTCTCAACATTTTCATATGATACAATCTGACCCTTCTGAATCATTTTTTTAAACTTAAATTATATGATTAGAGGAGTGAAGTTGACGGCGTTACTGAACGTGTCTGATACAAGATATTGGTCTAGCCCTGTTTTGTTCTTTTTTGGGTTTTTTTTCTGTTTTTTTCTTTTGGGGATTTTTTTGTTCAAATATATTTTTTTCTTTTTATTTCTTTTTTTAATGACTAATTTCATTATGAGTTTTGAAGTCTTTTATATCTATGTTACTTAAAATCCGTTTTGTATTTGCTGATTAAGATTATTCCAATAACTTTGTACCAACTTTGTTATTAAGTTTATAATTTTGAAAATTAATAAAAATATTTTAAAAGATTTAGTCTCATCCAAACTGAGGCTTTTCTTCCTCGGGTAAGGTGGCACTGAAACAAGTAATCATAGGCTAATGGAAAAAGTTGAAATATTTAAGCGGAACATGAGAGGAAACATCTTCACGGAGGGGTCAGTGGGAGTCTGGAATGAGCTGTAAGAAACAGTAGTAAATGCAAGTTGAATATCAACATTCAGAAGACCCGCTGATGGGTACATGGATGCGAATGGAATGAAAGCGACGGTTCTTGTGCAGGCAAATGGGACTGGGCCAGACAATATGCTGTCACAAATCAGAAGAGTGAGGCGGTCTACTTATGTGTGTGGTGTTCGATAGCTCTACATCCTAACCCAAAGCGTCCTTTCCAGTATCTTTCCAACCCCTGACGTGAGATTCACTCGTCTATATTTTCCTGCATTATCAATTCCACGTCTTAATATTTATCACAGCTTTTCTGGGGTCTTGTTTGTGGCTGCAGAGAACGCAAATATACTGGTCTAGACCGCAGTAATCTCAACTCCTGCTTCTCGGAATAATATGCAGTAGAGCCCAGTGGGCCCTGAGAGATTACCCAGCTCACTGCTCTTTAGCACTATCTCTTCATTGGCCCCGAGCTTCCAAAACGAATCAGTTTTGGTAAGTACAGCATAGGAAGCGTTTCTTCACAGACTTTTACAGCAGGGAAAAGACCCTTCAGCGTGTATGCCATTACGATCTAGATGTACATTCAAACTAATTCATGTCCCAGAAGTGCTAGGTCAAAGGCAGGCAGATGTGACTAATTTAAATGGACAGCAGTACAGTATGGAACGGTTGGGCCGAAGAGTCTGTGTCAACGCTGTAAAAGAAAGTTTCATCCGAACAGTGACTCTATTCCTCTCAATAGATCCTGGCTGGCCTGCCAAGTTTCTTCAACAGTGTCATTAATTTCTACTTAGTATTCTGTGCAAAGGATCTTTTGTGCTGAAAGACTGCAGAGAAGATTCATCATGAATGTGGGGCTTGTTCCATAATACGATAAGACCATAGGACTTGGATGTAGAATTATGCCATTCAGCTCATCTAGTCTGCTCCGCTGATCCTAGATCCCACACTGAATCCCTTACACCTTGCCATATCTTTGGATGCCCTAACCGATCAAGTAATGATCAACTTCTTGATTATACACAAAAATATAGACGGAAACTGTGCCTCCGACGAAGTCTGGGGCAGAGCGTTCCACAGATACACTACCCTCCGACTAACAAAATTCCTCCTTCCCTCTCACAAATAAAGACGATGGAAATTCAAGTAAAAAGTGCTGGTAGATCTCAACATCGGTAAAAGGACAGTTGACGTCTTGGGACGAGACCAGTCAGCAGGACTGGAGAAAAAAAGGTGAGGTGTAGATTTAAAAAGGGAAACACAGGGTTATAGGTGAACCCGTGAGAGGAAGGGTTGAAATAAATAGCTGCGGAAGCTGATTGGTGAAAGAGGTCCGGAGCTGGAGAAGTCTGGCAGGTGAGAATAGAAGAGCATGGAAGAAAGAAAATCAGGTTGAAGCCCCAAAGGGAAGCGATTGGCGGGCAAGGAGATAAGGAGAGAGACGGAAAAGGGGATGGGGCTTAGTGAAGGAAGGTAGGAGTGCCATTACCGGAAATTTGGGAAATTGTCTTCATGCAATCAGCTTGGAGGCTGCCCCGACGGAATATAAGGTGTTGTTCCTCCAACCTGAGTATAGCCTCGTGGCGATAGTCGAGGAAGCCACGGATTGACATATTGGAATGGGAATGGGAAGTGGCATGAAACTAGGTGACCAATGGCAGATATCGCTTCTTCTAGGACCATGTTGTAATAGAGTATCTTGTGAGCATGATGTAATGGCCCTGTGATGGTGTGGTGATGTAATTCTCCCGCCAGTGTGAGGTCACATGATGCAATTTTCCCTCCGGTGTGAAGTCACGTGATGGCCTGTTCCAACAGGTATAAACCGGGAAAGCCTTGCTGTGACGCAAGAGTTTTGAGTTGGTTGGTTCGTCGGTGTTTAGTTTGGCTGCGTATTCGTCTCATGACGCAGTTTCACTTCAAAACGGAGCTTTACTTCATATTTTAAGATGGAAAGGTTGCTGCTGGCAGTTTCACCAATCGCTGCCAGTCTTTGTTTGTAGCATCTTTGATTCGCCTTTACAGTCCAGTATTGGAGAGTGAAAACCTTACCAATGTACGGGAACCCGAACGACTGGGGAACGTTGCTATCGTTCGGTAGTTTTATAAAGGATCGACCTTATTGAATCTTCGTTCAACAATAGTGGCCTACATCTGAGATAACATCTGGAAGAGCAGGAAAGTTTGGTGCAGTGTTCACCTTCCAGAGAAGAAGGTCAGTTCCTTTAAACCGTTTTATTTTCCTTCGTTGCGAATCCTTCGTACAAGGCATATTTCTGCTGGGATCAGCAGTAACGTCACGTATTCGAGGAATTCTGTACTTCAGGGAGGCCTCTCCTAATTGTCTGTATAAATCACTCGAACTTTCCAATTTGCCACTTTAAGACTGTGTTCGCATTTACCACTGTAAGAACTATTCCAAAGTTTGGCGGTTTGTTAAATTGCCGTAGAGTAGTTTACTTCCGGTTAAATTAGTCTTTTTTTTTTACTTTTCACTATTTTTGATTAGTCTTTAATAAATGTTTATGTTTGTTTAGAAAAACCTGTCTCAATTCCATATCCATTGTTGTCGCCCACGTAACACTGGTCATACGTCCTCTTACTTTCCCGATTCTGCTTGGCGGCCGCTGCCCCAGCCTATTTCGTAAGCCCTTTTCAGCTCTCTCCTCATATCAGACATATACTTCAGATAAGACTTCGGCTGCACCTCACCCGCGTCAATCCCGAAAAAGAGGTCAATGGGCAGCCTCGCCTCACGCCCAACCATCAGATAACAGGGCGAATACCCAGTAGCTTTATTGCTTGTACAGTTGTAACAGTGAAACAAATGTCCAATATGTTGACTCCTTCATTTCTTTTTGCTGACCTCCAGAGTCCCAAGTATGTCTAACAAGGTCTGATTAAACCTCTCCGCCTGGGGACCGGCCTGCGGATGATAAGGCGTGGTCCTCGATTCCTCAACTCCCAGCATGCCCAGTAACTCATAGATGAGCTTACTCTCAAAGTCCCGTCCTTGATCACTGTGTATCCGCCGGGGAAGGCCATAATGCAAGAAATACTCACCCATAACGCTTTTCCCACCGTAGTCGCCCTCTGGTCCTTGGTCGGAAGAGCTGAGTATATCTGGTGTGGTGGTCCGTGATGACTGAGACATTCGCCGTGTTGCTGGCATCGGGTTCTATAGACAGAAAATCCATACACACCAGGTTCAAGGGCCCTGCACTCTGCAAGAGTGAGAAAGGAAGAGCCTTCACTGGCAGTGTTTTCCGGCGTATGCAGCGAATACACGACTTGCAGTACTCTTAAAACTCCGACTTCATTCGACGCAAGTAACACCTGTCCTTGAGTAACCCATAGGTCTCCATCCTCAAATGTCTAGACTCATCGCGCAGTGACTTCAAGGCAATCTTCCGATACTTCTCAGGCAGGACCAACTGCCAACACCGAGGTCGGTCCGGGGATGACGTTACCCGGTATAAAATTTGTTTCCTCAACTTCAACCGAGGCCACTCCCTCAGTAACGGAGGCAGTGAAACGTGTTTCTTCTTCACCGCCCAGGCCATATCCCCCTTATCTACCGCGTATCAAACGATGCCAATGCCCGGACCATCTCGCTGAGCAGCAGCCACTTCCCCCGGACTCAATTCCAGCAGCTGCTTGGTCTTCAGAGTAGTCAGGTCACAGTAAACAGGGGGTAGGGCGTCGTCAGAAGCCCCCAGTGGGTCCACTGCGCGAACCGGCATCTCCTTTTCGTTGGCCTTCACAGTCATAGCGAACTAAAGCATGGCCTTCACCGCAGGGTCAGTAACGCTCTCCCACTCCTGGTCACTCTCCAGTTCCTGATGCACCCGTCGGGACAAAGCGTCGGCATCGACGTTCTGGCTCCCCGGCCGGTAGTTCAGGCTGAAATCATAAGACGACAAGGCCGCCAACCACCGATGGCCTGCAGCATCCAATTCGCGGACGTCAGGATGTAAAGTGACCATGTAACAACAGTCCGTCTTCATCTCAAACTTGGCCTCGTAGAGACAGTCACTCAGCTTATCGACCATGCCCATTTCAACGGTAGGAACTCCAAATTGCGGGTGGTATAGTTCCTCTTGGAGGGCGACAAGCTCCGGATGACAAACGCTACAGGCCTCAACCGGCTACGCTGATCTTGATACAAGACAGTCCCTAATCCCTCTCGGCTGGCATCGGTGAGTATACATAAGGTAACCGGGGTTCCACAAAAGCCAGCACCGGCGTCTGGGTCAGCAACTCTTTCAGCAATTTAAAAGCCTCCTTACATTTTGCATCCCACCTCTGTCCAAAAGGTTCCGCTCGGTAGAGATAATCTCCGGTCTGCATTCCCCTTTTCCTTTTCTGCCCCAAGGGAGGGTAACCAGGCCGAAGCTGGTTCAAGGGGTGACTCACTTTGGCGTAGCCCTTCACGAATCTCCGGCTACGTTGTCATCGCTTCTATCTTAGCCGGGTATTAACAACTCCATCCCGCGAGATTATGTGCCCAACATAGCTAACATACGTCTTGCAGAACTGGCACTTGTCCAGGGAGAGTTTTAACCCTTCCTCATTCAGTCGGCTTAGCATCTTCAGTAGCCTCGCTTTATGCTCTTCCAAGTTGTATCTAAATACTATCAAGTCATCCAAGTACACCAACACATCAAACAAATTCATATCCCCCACCTTCTTCCACATGACCCTCTGGAAAGTGACAGGGGCTCCCGATATGTCCTGGGGTATTCTTTCAAACTGGGAAAATCCTTGAGGGCATATAAATGCCGTCTTCTCTTTATCGGCATCGCTCATCGGGATCTGGTAGTATCCACTCCTCAAATCCAGAACACTGAACCACTTCGCTCCACTGGGACAGGTCAGCACATCTTCGACGCTCGGGACTGTATACTGGTCGGGGACAGTGCGCCGGTTTAGAGTCCTATTGTCCACACACATGCGTCCCTTTCCGTTCTTCTTCCGGGCCATTACAATTGGAGATGCATAAGAGCTTCGTGATTCAGAGATGATCCCTGCTTCCTTCAACTTACGCAGGTGCTGGCGCACATTTTCCACATCGGCAGGGGACAATCGCCGCGATCTCTCTCTGATCGGCGTGTCCTCAGTCACCCGGATGGTGCGGCAAGTGCTCTTGAAACAACCCACATCGAAATCGCCAAGGGAAGAAACATCTTCCAGCTGCAACATCTTCTCCACCAGCCTCTTCTTCCAACCCGGCGGCACCGGCGAGTTCCCAAAATTAAAAGCCTCAGCAGTCAGCTTCTCTATGTTTTCCAATCGTATCCCTCCAGCAGGCCTCAAGGTGGAGCTCGACATTACAGTTACCGGGAACAAATGTGCCAACGGCAACCCTCTCTTAAAGGAGATTTCTCTCGTTGTGCTGTTCTGACAATCACAGAAATCCTGTTCGCCTGTACCACGGAGAGCCTCTGCACTTCGGGCCTCACCAGCAACCCAGCCGGAAATCTTTACTCCCTCTCGAGGTCCACTAAAAGGCCTCACCATCAAGCACACAGGGAAATCTGGGGGTTCCCATCACCCTCGCTACTTCCCCGGACCTTATTGCCTTAGGCTTCGACTGGGTGCACCACACAGTCCCTCGCTTACGTTCAGTATCCGGCCCAGCACTGCCACAAAAGCAGCTCGAAACATTGGGTGCACAGACCGGGTCTCGAAAAAGTTCTCACCCGCCCTTTCCTGGCAGGCCCCCATGAGCCTCCGCACTACAGGGGTGTTGGTCCCCACAAGAATTGAAGCACCCCCCGTCTCAACCGGGTCCGGACAAACCAGCATTAACGTCTCCCGAACTTCGGACAACCCCACATCGGCTACTGAAAACTCCAGTCTCTCTGACAAATACGCGTCATACGGATAATGACTAGCACTGACGCGCCAGTTCTCCAGTGCACTGAATGGGGTCACGGACAAATGCTTTAAACACTGGTTGTAACACCAACGGTATAGTAACGCGACCTGCGACCCCGTATAGCGGCACGCTGGATCGGGGACCCATTACTCCTTCTGGAATCGGGTCTTTCGCTTTCGGGGTTCCTTGGTACATCGCTGGGAACGTGTTCCCCCAGAGACACCAGACCGTTCCCTCACTGGGTCTCCTCTAAATTTCCCGACACCTCTCCCTGCTTGGATGCCCGGGTCTCCCCCTCGGAGGGATTCCCTGCTGCCCACATTTCTGCTGGAAGTGACCCTCTTCCCCACAGTTATAGCGCACCCCGTGCCACTCACATTCTCTCCAAAAATGTCCCTCTTTACCGCAGTTATAGCACACGCTAACGGCCACCCCTCTTCTCGCGGACCCCCCGCCACTCACAGCCTTCTGACACAGTGAGAACTCTACACTCAAAAAAAATATATTTAAAAAAAACATAATAAAAGTCTAAGACTTGGAGACGATAAATGCATAAAATTCCAACAGAAACAAGGAACAGTCAAGCTTATTACATCATCCTGTAGTAGTTAAACTCATTCCGATTACTTACACAAGGATAATCAAGTGGAAATCATCATTCACGAAAATCTTGCTTTAAAACATAATCTTTTACTCCTCTTCCAGCATTAATCTGGGTTATATCCTGACCACGCAAGAGGATATAACGCTGCCTTCACAAACTTCAAGACTACTCTCACTGGCGAATACGGAAGTAAAGTCATCATTAAGGACTTGCCCCACCTCGCCGACTCCAGCGCATGTTTTATCTTCTATCCCTGACCCGAACTATCCTCACTCTCTTCATCCTCTTCACAACATCTTGGGGGTTTTCATAATCCTACTCGCCAAGACCTGGCCTTCTAATGACGGAGAGGGAAGTAGGAGTTAACAGAGAGGGGAAGGGAGGTGATGGTCACGAAGACGGGCTGGCAGGAGGCAGAGCAAGGATACGGTTTGGGAAGCTGTGGGTTCGACGAGACTGGAATGGAGGGTTTAGCGAGACAGGAAGGGTTGAATGTTTCCGAAGGACTTTAGAATCGTGGAAATGCAAATCCCAGAAAGCCCTCGAGACACTCAAGGTACGTAAGCCTTTTCTTCGACTCACGTTTCCCACCTTCCCTCATCCCATTCTCTCTCAACCCGCAGTGTCTATCACCCTCTCCAGTCTTTCCATCTCTCGTCTTCCTGTTTCCCCCAGATATTTCCGCTCTATCCCGCCTCTAAAACAATCTTTCTCTACGCTCACAAACAAGAGGAAAGCTGCAGATGCTGGAAATCGGAATAACGCACACAAAATTCTGCATGAACTCAGCATGCCAGGCAGCACCTATGGAGAAGAGTACAGTGGTTGTTTCGGACCGACATCCTTCGGAAGGAGTGGGGGAAAAGCTGAGGAGTAGATTTAAAAGGTGGGGGATGTGAGAGAGAAATACCAGTTGATAGGTGAACCCTGGAGGGGTAGGGATGAAGTAAGAAGCTGGGATGTTGATTGTTGGAAGAAGTTGGAGGCCCTCAGCAATTCTTTACCTTACAACCCCTCCCCACGTTTTGCTTTCCGGAGGGATCGCTCCCTACACGACTCCCTTGTCCATCCGCCCCTTCCCCTGATCTCCTCTGGCCACTTATCCTTGCAAGCGGATCAAGCACTACACCTGTCCATACATCTCCTCCCTCACTACCATTCAGGGCCTGAAACAGTACCTCCAGGTGAGGCAACATTTCGATTCTGTTGGATTCAGTTACTGTGTCCGTTGCGCCCGGTGTGGCCTCCTGCATATCAGTGACATATAATATAGTCTGGGAGACTGCTTTGTTCAGTATCTACACTCTCGTCGCCAGATCAAGCGAGATCTCCCAGTGGCCACCCATTTTAATTCGTCGTCCCATTCCCATCCCGATATGTCCATCTATGGCCTCCTCCACTGTTGCGATGAGGCCACATTTAGGCTGAAGGAACAAAACCTTGTATTGCGTTTGGATAGTCTCCAATCTGATCGCATGAACATCAATTTCTCAAACTTCTGGCAATGCCCACGGCCGGCTTTCACCATTCTCCATCCCCTTTCTTTAGGTCAGAGGAAATGTCAGGGGTAAGTTTTTTATATATATATACTGAGAGTGGTGAGTGCGTGGAACGGGCTGCCGACAACCGTGCTGGAGGCGGAAGCGATGGCGCCTTTTAAGAGACTCCTGGATGGAGCTTGGAAAAAATAGAGGGTTATAGGTAAGCCTAGGTAGTTCTAAAGTAAGGACATGTTCGGCACAGCTTTGTGTACCGAAGGGCCTGTATTGTGCTGTCAGTTTTCTATGTTTCTGTATTTCTTTGTTTCTATGTTTCTCCCCTCTCACCTTATCTCTTGCCAGCCCACTGCCTCCCTGTTGTGCTCCTGCTGTCTCTTTCATTCCTCAATGTCCCGGTGTCACTATCACCGATCAACTTCCAGGCTCCTTACTGCAGCCCTCCCCATTCAGGTTTCACCTGTCACCCAGTGTTTCTCTCTCCCCGCACTCCCCCCTACCTTTTAAATTCACTCCTCAGCATTTTTTACTCCAGTCTTGCCGAAGGTTTTCTGCCCGGAACGTCAACTGTACGTTTTCCCATAGATCTGCCTGGGCTGCTGAGTTTCTCCGGCATTTTGCATGTGTCTCTCTCCCGTTGTCAATCTCTCCACGCCCACTCTCCAACCCTGGTCCCTCGTTGTGCCACCACCCCACCCCCTTCTCGCTATCCTCCCACTCTCTCTTATTCTTACTTTTCCCGAAGTCCCTAACTCCCAGTCGCTCTCTACCAATCCCTCCCGCTGTCTCTCTCAGTCCATTCTCCCACACTCCTTCCACTCTGTCTCTCACCTTCAGTTTCTCTTTTCCCACTCTGTCACCCTCGACCATTCAAGCTCTGGTCTCTCTCACTCCGAATGTCCTCGTCCCTCTTTCCCTTCTCTCTATCCCCCAGTCTGTCTCTCCACAGTCTCGCTCTTTCTCTCACTCAGTTTATCTCTCTTTCTCCCTTAGTCTGTCGCCCTCTGCCCTTTATCCTCACCTAAACTCTCGCCCCTGTATCAGTCTCTGCTTTCCACACTTCCCGTCCCTCTCCCACGTTTTTCTCCCCAGTCTCTCTCTCATTCTCTCACCAATATCTCTCTCCCCAAGATTCTCTCTTCTCCAATTTTCGCTCACCCCAGTCTCTCTCTCTCTCTCTCTCTCTCTCCCTCTCCCTCTCCCTCCCCCCCCCCCCCCTTCTCTCTCTGCACTGTCTCTCCCTTCACGGTCACTTCCCCATCCCTGTAGTGCTAAGCATTTCTCCACAACAGGTTTATCTAAAGCGAAGCGCATGTGCAAGGCTTACTCTAAATTCGTGAAGACTGCTAATTCTCTTTTTTGTTTCATTCTTATACAAAAGACTGAAATAACAAATGAGTTGCTTTTATTACCGATTTGGTCTTGAATGCCGTCAGATCCTGACCTGCCCTAGCCTAGGGTGTTTTGGAAAACTACAGCGGAGATGGTTTTGCCCTTATCGAAGAGCAGGGAATCGAAAGGCCAGGAGGCAGCTGACGTTATATAAGGGATGCAGCGATGTGCCGGGGAACAATTGGGACATGAGTCAGCTCATGATGGGATTCAGATGACAAAGTTTACTTGCAGTGAGACGACAGAAAGATGTTCAATTTGACAGAGTAGGCAATGACGTAACAGGGGAGTGGGACATGCACTTCGGAGTAATGGATTGAAGGTTTTTTTTTTTAACCGGAGGGAAAACTCAGGAAGACGAGATGGACATTGACTTATGAGTTCAACTTCCGGATGCCGGGAAGGTTATTTCGGCTGTAACGAAAGTAAATTCAATGCTGGCTTGTATTTCAAGTGAGATCAAATTTAATTCCACTGATCGTGTGGGGCGTAAGTTCTCTGTACTTAAGAAAAAAAAAGTTGAATAGTTCTTGATGTTCAGAGTGTTAACGGTTTCTGGGAGAGGCGATCAGACTGGGGTTGACAAACAGGTCACCCAGGAAAGAACGGCAGAGGAACTAATGACCCAATTATCCTTCGGTCCAATGGTCTTATCTCATGTCATTCGGCCGAGTTAATTAACAATGATCCCTTTTCTCAAAGTATTGATAAAGTGCCTAACGAGAGCTCCTACCGCGTTGCGTTCATTGAACGTCTTTCCTACCCGGTATAACACACCCTGGGAGTGTCCAAGGAAGAAAGGCGCCTTTCTCACAAGGACATCAATAGACCTTCAGAAATAGACTTTATGCAGATGCTAATTGGACCCTGGACAGTCATTGCTTGTGCGAGTAAACACACCACGATTTTGATGCCAACTCATTGGACACCGTCAGTTGAAGTTAGGATATTTGTATACGTGGATGTGGCCTTTTCATAGTATGTTGGATGCAATCAGTTAAATCTTTTTGCGGCGCTGTCTCATCTCTCCCAGCACGTACCAGGCTCGATCAGATCACTGAGAATTCCGCCCGTTCACTTTGCGGTGGAAAATTGACGGATGTGCATTTACGATAGCCGCAGGATACATTGTCGGGAGGTGCAGCGGTGACGAGAGCGGGAGCATGGTGAACAAATAAATCTAAACTTTGGATGAGTTTAATAACTGGTAGGAGGTGGATGTCGTGGGCTGCGGGCGCGGAAGGGTCCGTTCTCGTGCTGTGTCTCTCTCGGCCACTCAGCCAGTTTTATTCTCACGCTGCTACGTTCTCCAATGACCGGCAGTGTTGCAGTGTCAAGATGGAAAACACTGTGATTGTCAGGGAGACAAACTTAGATATTTTGTTTAATTAGTTTAACAATTGACGTGAGCGGATATTTCGCTGCGCTGATGAACTGCTCTCTGAACTTAGACTGAGTTACCCGAAAAATAAAAGTGTTTGTGCAGCAACTTAATATCATCAGCATGTCTCCTGACTGTTCAAATATGTATTCCGAATAGTTGTAATTACTTGGATCCAATCGGGCAATGGTGAAGTAATGAAATTCGGCAACACTCACCGACCACAGGATTTCGAACCTCCCGGAGATGGTGAGAAGTAAGATCACAGACCTCCTCCTGCTCTCCATCTCCGGGTCACTGCGGTTCTCCGCCTTGCTCTGACCCCTCAGTCCCTTACGGACGCGACTAGTCACTAAAATGTGTCTGACTGTCAGAGCGTTGAACAGGAGTATTAGCACGAACGGGAGTAATGGCGTTAGGACGGTAGAAAACCACCGATATCCCACCCCCCCGGGATCCGTATCGTGGCCCGGCTTTCGAATACAGTCCCAGGGTATATTGTTGATCACTTTCGCGGGACGATATATTAAGAAGTTAGACATATTTTTAAAACAGAGAAGGAAACCGGTTGCTGTCAGAACCGCAGCCGCAGTTTTCCCGGTGCAATACTTTGTTTTCCACTTCGAGCAGCATATGGCGACAATCCGATCAAACGTAAAAGTGACGGTGAACCAGACAGAACTTTCTGTTGCTGCCTCTCCCAGGACGGAGATCACACTGCACACGGGGGTGATGTCCAGGAAAGTCCCGGGGAAGTAATAATAACCGACCCGCCACAATATCACCGCAAACACGATGGTCAGTAGATCCGCCGCTGCCGTGGCCACCAGGTAGAGAGTGGTGCAGGTGGAGAGGCCGCACTTTCCCCGGGACAGGATCACCATCGCCACTAAATTCACTGGGAAACAAGCAAAGATAATAAATGAATTACTGTCTCTCTGCTCCACGGTCCTCAGGGTAGAGATAAGCTGGAAACTGAGAATAACCAAACTTTTCAGATAGCTCATTTCGGGAGATTTAAAAATAGTAAAGTACAACTCGCAGATGCGTCAAAGGAGTGCATGCTTGTTGAAAGGGTACTTTACTCGGTACTGGGAGAAGCGCAGGATCTGGGAAACAGGCATTGTCAACTGAACGCCGAGGGAGCTTTAGAGCGATTAATATAAAACGGCCACCATCAGGGATTTGATTGATGGGTAAAGCCTCGATACCTCGGCGAATTTCTCAGTGATAGTGATTCCCGCCACCTTTATTCTGGCGCTCCCCTTACACAACGAATCCTGCTACCTCCACCTCTGTCCATTTACAGGTTTCAAACTCGAAAGCGAATTGATTTCCCCTTTCTGCATGTCTTCGTCTCCTTCTCGACTCCCTTTTGCCACCTCCCACGGAAGCTTGGCCTCGCTTCTTTTTAATTTCTGTAAATTTGGCCAGGGTTCTTTTACGCCGTGTCAAGGTTAACCAATCAGGAAGTTTCAATATTCGCTTTTGAAGATTTTGCCTGGCTCTTTGAAACTTACAGTTATTTTGAACGTTCATGGATAAACACAAAATACTCTGCAGATGCTGGGGTCTCCGCCAAAAACGTGTTGTGAGTGTAACTCTCAAGCGATGTCAACCGTTCTCCCCTGGATCTCACCGGTGATTCTTTTCCTACATTCCCTTCCAAATTGCAGCAAGTTCTTAAAACACAATGCAATACCTTTAAATTGGAACTTAAAACGTGTTCCATTATGGATCCGAAATAACAACAATAACCCGTAAAGGTGGCGAGCGCTCTGCATTATCAGAATTTACTTTGAAAGCGGTTTTGCATCGATAAATCAAAACTGTCTGCTATGAATCCACAAAATAAATACCTAACCTGAAGTTTCCACTCTACATCTATTTCAACTGTCGGTGTATTTCAGCTAAAGCCACGCGTTAAACTGCAAGGGAACGTCTGAGTGAACACAGGAATGGTCACAATGTCTGCACCGCATTCACTAATACAATCGTGTCGCAAGGCTTTCGATAACTGAACAAGTCCCGAAACCGCGCACAAACAACAGCAAATGTTAGTTCACCTGTGTTCTTACCAGGGACACCAATGACTGCAATGATCATGAAGTATCTCTTTCTCACACGGTAAAGTGCTGTGTGATATTCAATCCGTCTTCCAGCTGCCCGCGATCTCGCTGAAGAATCTCTGAGCTGATGAATCTCCGCGGTCGTTAATTTATACTCGCTCCAGCACACCGAATATTCAATACTACACAAGGCTGACGTGTCTTCCAACAGCTGGAGTAAAAATAAACATGATGTCATTCAAGTAAAATCCCAATTGTGATGAGGTCTGGAGAGCTTGACAATAAATCACAAAATCTCAAAGACAAAGAAATGACGATTGGAGAAGTTGTTGCGAAACACACTCAGGCTCACCTCTCGGTTTCATGATTGCTATTGTTAATCTTGTCCATTCCTATGCTGCATGGACTTTGTCATCGCAGACCAATGACATACGGTCAGTAGGGTGCTCCGTTTCACTTTGTGAATTGCCTCGGTTATAGATCTTGTTAAGGACGTGATTACGTTGCATCGGGAAATGGAACAATTCAGATAGTAGCGGAGAATATGTAATTCTCTCCTTGAAGTGGGGGAGGAAGACGAGCTTCTCACAGACGTTTAAACTTTATTTCAAGTATTCAGTGGTGAAAGCATTTCCCGATGTCATCTGAATCTAATACGAAAAGCATCGGCTAGGTGGAAGTGTAAGTTTGAGCGTCATTAGCATAAGGTGTCGGTGTAAGGAAATGACACAGAAATTAGAAACATACATAGAAACATACATAGAAAATAGGTGCAGGAGTAGGCCATTAGCCCTTCGAGCCTGCACCGCCATTTATTATGATCATGGTTGATCATCCAACTCAGAACCCCGCCCCAACCTTCCCTCCATACCCCCGACCCCCGTAGCCACAAGGGCCATATCTGACTCTAATTTAAATTGCAAACCTGCCGATCTAGGCTACTGCACTTCCGGTGTTCACAATTATGTCTCCACTACGTTAGAGAGGAAAACCAAACAACCGAGTTGAGTTTGAGTGTTCATTCCTCATGGTCACGTAGTTGGCCCTCAGCCCCTTGATTTTATCACATTTTAATTGTTTAACACTGACTTTTTATGTCTCTGACTGTGGCTTTCTCCAGTACTAGCTTTTTTCAAAATCTGTCATGTGACTCACGCTGGAATAAAATAGTGGGTATAAGATGCCTGAAGTTTATGGCCAAAGCAGGCCGATCTATAGAAAGAAATAAAGAGGATGTTTGAGCTGAAGTGGCAAAAATGGCAGGCGAATCACACCTAGCAACTACTTACCAGAGTCCCCATTGTCTAAAGCGGCCGTGCTATAGCTGTAGAGCAAATGCTTGTCTGTTAACCCACGAGGTTTCCCGTATTCTCCACAAATATTCAAACAATAGGAAAGCAAACACCCCAAAAAAAAAGTTCCCCTCTACCACCACTCTGCTCCGTCTCGCGGATTTAGTCCTTACTCTTAATAATTTCTCCTTTGGCTCCCCCCACTTCCTCCAAACTAAAGGTGTAGCTATCGGCACCCGTATGGGTCCTAGCTATGCCTGCCTTTTTGTTGGCTTTGTGGAACAATCTATGTTCCGTGACTATTCTGGTATCTGTCCTCCACTTTTCCTTCGCTACATCGACGACTGCATTGGCGCTGCTTCCTGCACGCATACTGAGCTCGTTGAATTTATTAACTTTGCCTCCAACTTTCATCCTGCCCTCAAGTTTACATGGTCCATTTCCGACACCTCCCTCCCCTTTCTAGATCTTTCTGTCTCTGTCTCTGGAGATAGCTCATCCACGGATGTCTACTATAAGCCTACTGACTCTCACAGCTATCTGGACTATTCCTCTTCTCACCCTGTCTCTTGCAAAAATGCCATCCCCTTCGCGCAATTCCTCCGTCTCCGCCGCATCTGCTCTCAGGATGAGGCTTTTCATTCCAGGACGAGGGAGATGTCCTCCTTTTTTAAAGGAAGGGGCTTCCCTTCCTCCACTATCAACTCTGCTCTCAAACGCATCTCCCCCATTTCACGTACATCTGCTCTCACTCCATCCTCCCGCCACCCCACTAGGAATAGGGTTCCCCTGGTCCTCACCTACCACCCCACCAGCCTCCGGGTCCAACGTATTATTCTTCATAACTTCCGCCACCTCCAACGGGATCCCACCACTGAGCACATCTTTCCCTCCCCCCCTCTCTCTCTGCATTCCGCAGGGATCGCTCCCTACGCAACTCCCTTGTCCATTCGTCCCCCCCATCCCTCACCACTGATCTCCCTACTGGCACTTATCCGTGTAAGCGGAACAAGTGCTACACATGCCCTTACACTTCCTCCCTTACCACCATTCAGGGCTCCAAACAGTCCTTCCAGGTGAGGCAACACTTCACCTGTGAGTCGACTGGGGTGATATACTGCGTCTGGTGCTCCCGATGTGGCCTTTTATATATTGGTGAGACCCGACGCAGACTGGGAGACCGCTTTGCTGAACATCTACGCTCTATCCGCCAGAGAAAGCAGGATCTCCCAGTGGCCACACATTTCAATTCCACATCCCATTCCCATTCTGACATATCTATCCACGGCCTCCTCTACTGTAAAGATGAAGCCACATTCAGTTTGGAGGAACAACACCTTATATTCCGTCTGGGTAGCCTCCAACCTGATGGCATGAACATCGACTTCTCTAACTTCCGCTAAGGCCCCACCTCCCCCTCGTACCCCATCTGTTACTTATTTTTATACACACATTCTTTCTCTCACTCTCCTTTTTCTCCCTCTGTCCCTCTGAATATACCTCTTGCCCATCCTCTGGGTCCACCCCCCCCCCCCGCTTGTCTTTCTCCCCGGACCTCCTGTCCCATGATGCTCTCGTATCCCTTCTGCCAATCACCTGTCCAGCTCTTGGCTCCATCCCTCCCCCTCCTGTCTTCTCCTACCATTTTGGATCTCCCCCTCTCCCTCCAACTTTCAAATCCCTTACTCACTCTTCCTTCAGTTAGTCCTGACGAAGGGTCTCGGCCTGAAACGTCGACTGCACCTCTTCCTACAGATGCTGCCTGGCCTGCTGCGTTCACCAGCAACTTTGATGTGTGTTGCTTGAATTTCCAGCATCTGCAGAATTCCTGTTATTAGGCCCCTAATTCTACCTGTTTGGCATAGGCATGACAGAGAGACAGAAAGGTGTTAACGTGGGGGACCCCAGATGCTGGGGTGAGCCTTCTCAAGGACATAAACACAAATACCACCATCAACCAATACATTCTCCTTTAGTCCGAGAGAGTCCTGCTACTCAGTTCCTTCAGTAACACGTTTGCAGTCTGTTCGATGTAGTTCGAAGTTTAGTGTGATGTTCCTGCCCTTCTCTCCTATCTAGGCCGGCCTTGGTTTGCTTACGTTGTTTTTCCTGCTCTCTCTTTCAGCGCCCATCCACCCATTCACGCTCCGTTTTTAGCGTCTCCCAACCTTTGACGTTCCTTCTGCAGTACATACCCCATCCCAATATCACATGCAGTTTTCCTCCAACTTGCTAATAATATACTGTTCCTCTTTACATCTGCCTTTTCCTTCCATTCCCATTTCAACAATTTCTACTTCTTTCCACAGTTCTTTTTCCATATCAAATTTACTGCTTGTTCTCATGAGGTAATACCCCAGGTTGCCTCCCAGTGGCCACATTTTGTTCCCAATTTCTTATTCAGCGCTGCACTCAGTATTCGCAAATCCTTTTCCTTGTCTGGAAAACTCTCACACATACTGTGTAGGGCTGCTCCTGGCCCACTGGTATCAATCGACTGCAATTGACCCATGTTCTCTTAGTAATTTACCCAGCACGTCTGCCTCCTGCCCACTCAGTAAAATTTTGACTTCCTTATACGAGTCTCCCGACAGATTTTTTCCCAATCCCGTCAAGGTATGAGATCAGCCTTGGGCGGGGGACGGTACCTCCAAAGGAACTAACGGAGAGCGACAAAAGGTAAAATACCTATTGGGCGCCCGGTCGGTCTCTGCCGTCCCCAGAGTGGTCCAGCCACTTACTCAGCCTATCTGCTTGGCACTCCCTATATTGGGATCCTGTTCGTGACACCAAATGATAAAGTTGAATCTGAATAAAACTTGGGACACCAGCTTCTTATTGTCTCCACAGTTTATTGCATATTCTCCTGCAGGATGTTTGAGACCCAGTTGTCAAAGGGAAGGCATGTAAGCACTGCCACCATCTGAAAAGTGGACTGACTTAGTCGGGTTACAGCCATATACTTATATATAGTAAGCCGCATACATTACTCTCGCAAGACGTTATTTGAACTGGTACGCCAATCAAGTCTGTTGGTGCAAAACTTAATTACTTAGATAAGAGAGTTTGCTAAATAAAGTTTTTAAACGAGAACTGAGTGTCCTCATAATCTAATCTAAAAAAATCTAATCTAATCTAATCTAACTACAGACGGATGTACTGTTCAGTACTTCCCAGTTATTCCCTTTGCAAAGCCCTGACTTAATTACAGACAGATGTTCATTCCTGTCCTTATCAGTGAGTCCTCCTCCCTTTACTCAAACGAGGGTACAATGTATAATGTTATCAACTAATGAGAGTACAATGTATAATGTTATCAGCTCTCAGTCTGTCTCTCTGCAAGCTGCAGAGAACTAGTAATGAGTCTGTCTTAGCTAACCGCTGAAGACAGAGTTTACTTCAGTTAAAAAAATTCCTATTCAGTCCCAATTATTCTTTCAACCAGAGGTTACATAGGTTCAAAATGTTTTTTTTTATATATCCTCAATTCCTCCGGAGGATTCAGGGGAAATATTTGTGTACAATATAGAAACTGGTGTTACCTGTGTGTATTGTGGTGATGCAAAAGTTTCTGCAGAATTTACAAGTGGGAAGAAGTGGAGTGATATTTGGAAATCTGGCTTTTTAAAGCATAATTTAGCAAGCAAACCACATGGGCAATGTGCAAAATCTCTGGTAAGAAATTCCTTCATCACCAGTAACAGACCTGCTAACGTAGGTTGTGTGAGAGAGCAGGTGAACTTGATCGAACCCAGAGGATATCAAAGTTCTTATCGACAGTGAATTGCGAGCTGTTAAAATGAATACCTCTCTATATAAAATTCACTGTACACATGTTGTCACTGGGTAAAAAAATGCACAGTACAAGATTTATGTGCACATTGGTCATTACAAATTAGAGAGGACATTGGTGGAAAGGTGGGGCGACCTTCAGTGTCCCTGATGCCCTCACCAACAAGATGTGCATCCAGCTGCAGCTTGTAACCCTGCACTTTAAGGAGTTGGAACTTGAAATGGATGAATTCCAGATCATCTGGCAGTCAGAGGGGGTTATAGATATGACATGAAGAGAGGTGAGTTACACCCAAGGTGCAGGACACAGGAAACTGGGTGAGAGCCAGGAAGGGGAATGAGTTTAAATAGCTATCGCAGAGTACTCTTGTTGCTATCCCGCACAACAGCAGGTGGACCACTTTAGAAACTGTTGGGGGGATTACCTGGCAGAGGAAAGTCAGAGGCATGATCGGGGACTCGTTAGTTAGGGGAACAGAACAAGAGGGGACTAATATCCCAGTGGTAAGGCTTGCTAGTGCTCGCGTGGGGGGAGGGGGTGATGTGGTTAAAATAAGTTGTAGGAAGAATGGGAGCCAGAATGACAGAACAGATAGTGGAGAGGGTGAATTGAATTGAATTGACTTTATTCCATACATCCTTCATATACATGAGGTGCAGAAATCTTAACGTTATGTCTCCCTCTAAATGTGCAATGTGTAATTTATAATAACTTATAATAAATAGTTTGTACATAGGACAGTCAATTGTATCAGCATGAATTAATCAGACTGATGGCCTGGTAGAAGATGATGTCCCGGAGCCTGTTGCTCCTTTTGCTGTGGTACCGTTTCCTGGATGGTAGCAGCAGGAACAGTTTTTGGTTGTGGTGAATTGTGTCCCCAATATCCTTTGGGGCCTTTTTACATACTTGTCTCTGTAAATGTCCTGAATAGTGGAAAGTTCACATCTACAGATGTGCTGGGCTGTCTGCACCACTCTCTGCAGGTTCCTCCGATTAAGGGAAATACAGTTCCCATACCAGGCAGTGATGCAGCCAGTCAGGATGTTCTCAATTATGTCCCTGCAGGAAGTTCAGAATGTGGGGCCCCATCCCAAACTTCTTCAACCGTCTGAGGGGAAAGAGATGCTTTTTTCACAACACAGCCGGTATGTACAGACAATGTGAGATCCTCGGTGATGTTTATGCCAAGGAACTTAAAGCTGTTCACCCTCTCAACCCCAGATCGCTTGATGTCAATAGGGGTTAGCCTGTCTCCATTTCTCCTGTTGTCCACAATCAGCTCCTTTGTTCTTGTGACAATGAGGGAGAGTTTGTTTTCTTGACACCAGTCAGATGTTGTTCAGGCCTCAGATAGAGTCAGCAATCAAACGGTTGAGCATGGTGCGATGAATGTGTTGAGATTCTAAATTGGAGAAAGGTCAATTTTGATGGTATCAAAGGATCTGACAAGTGTGGTTTGGGACAGGCTGTTTTTTGGCAAAAGAGTACTTGGTATTTGGGAGGACTTCAGAAGTGAAAGTTTGAGGGTGTAGAGTTTGTATGGGCCTGCCAAATTAAAAATTGAAAGGTAACTGGCGCAGGGAACCTTGGTTTTCAAGAGATATTGATGCCCTGGATATTTTGTTCCTCTAAATTCCTCAGACGGTTAGTCAATGCTGAAAAAACATTAAAGCTGTCTAATGCAACTACCTGCACCGGGACCATCGCCCTCCATACCTCTACCATCCAGGCTCCCATCCAAACGTATCTTAAATGGTGAAACTGAGCTTATATTCACCACTTGTGCTGGCATCTCATTCCACACTCTCTTGACCATTTCAGTAAAGAGCTTTTCCAAACGTTCCCCTTAAATTTTCACCTTCCCCACTTACCAATGAACTTGGTTGTCATCTCACCCAACCTCAGTGGAAAGAGCTGCTTGCATTAACCCTATCTATACCCTCATAATTTTGTATACTGCTAACAAATTTTCAATGTATAATTTCCTTGTTTATGTTTAGAGCCTTTTTTAGGTGTATAAGATGATGAGGGGCATTGTTCGTGTGGATAGCCAGAGGTTTTATTCCCAGGGCTGAAATTGCTAATACGAGGGGCATAGTTTTAAGGTGCTTGGAAATAGATACCGAGGGGATGTCAGGGTAAGTTTTTTTTTACACAGAGAGTGGTGGGTGCGTGGACTGCACTGCCGGCTAATTTGCATTTGATTGTTTCAGTTACTGTGGGGCCAGGCACCCATGCAGCCAGCAGGAACATGGAATAATACCAATGGAGAGAGTCAAGCTGAGCCAGGACACAGGTTGGAGATGGAAGAAATGCCCCATTCTTATACAGCCAGGAAGAGCATCAGAGAATTTGATGGTCGTTCCAGATACCAGTTCTGTGCCCACTCAGAAGATGATTTCTCTCTCCAACTTAGGTTGAACTTCACTGTAACAGTGTGATGTCAGATCACACCTTGACAACTCAAGTGATCTCATCTGAAATGTTGTCCAACACCCATTGATGGATTTTGTAAATCTTTTTACAGGTTAAAAGTGACAAGGAATTTGTCTACGGTAATCCAGAACACAACACACAAGTTTTGCTGTCTCTGTCCAGACATTTAAGAAGTGGACCAAGGGATTCACTCGATCATCTGACCTACTGACTTGCCCATAATTTTACACAGGGGAGAGGCTATTCATCTGTTCAGACATTGGGAATGGATTCACTCGGTCATCTCAACTGAAGGTACATCAGCAGTTCACACAGGGCAAGGCCATTAATCTGTTCTGTGGGTGAGAAGGGATTCAGTCGGTCTTCCCACCTGTGGACACACCAGTCAGTTCATACTGGGCAGAGGTTGGTTATCTGCTGAATTTGTGGTGAAAGATTCACTCGGTCATCTGGCCTCATGGCTCACCAGCGAGATCACACTGCAGAGAGGCCGTTCACCTGCTCATACTGTGGGAAGGGATTCACTCAGTCATTTAATCTGCAGGTACATCAGAGAGTTCACACTGGAGAGAAGCCATTCACCTGCTCGGACTGTGGGAAGGGATTCTCTTGCTCATCCCAACTGAAGGTGCATCAGTCAGTTCACACTGGGGAGAGGCCGTTCACCTGCTCAGACTGTGGGAAGGGATTCACTTTGTCATCTCGATTACTGAGACTCCAGTCAGTTCACACCGGAGAATGGCCATTCACCTGCTCAGTCTGTGGGAAGGAATTCACTTTCTCACCTCACCTACTGAGACACCAGTCAGTTCACACTGGAGAGTAGCCATTCACCTGCTCAGATTGTGGGAAGGGATTCACTGAATCACCTCAACATAAGGTACATCAGAGAGCTCACACAGAGGAGACGCCATTTACCTGCTCAGTCTGTGGGAAGGGATTCATTAGGTCATCTATTCTGAAGGTACATCAGCGAGTTCACACTGGAGAGAGGCCATTCACCTGCTCAGACTGTGGGAAGGGATTCAGACGGTTCGCTATCTTACAAGCACACCAGTCAGTTCACACTGGGGAGAGGCCGTTCACCTGCTCAGACTGTGGGAAGGGATTCACTCGGTCATCTCAACTGAAGGTACATCAGCGAGTTCACACTGCAGAAAAGTCTTTCACCTGCTCAGACTGTGGGAAGGGATTCACTTCGTCATCTCAACTGAAGGTACATCAGCGAGTTCACACTGGGGAGAGCCCATTCACCTGCTCAGACTGTGGGAAGGGATTCACTCAGTCATCTCAACTACAGAGACACCAGCGAGTTCACACTAGGTAGAGGCCAATCTCCTGTTTAGACTCTGGGAAGAGATGCTCTCATCCAAACCAACCAATGTGCATCATTGTTCACACTGAGGGGAGGCTGTACACCTGCTGTGAATGTGGGAAAGGATTCATTCAGTTATGTAACCTTCAGCTGGCAGCTTAATATAGGGGGAAATAGCCGCCCAGCCCGGCCAAGCTTAAGAAATCTTGTTTGGGTGGATGCTGCATGATGTGTCCCCTGTTACAAAGCAGTACTCCGAAATAACAAATGGTACACAATACGTGATTAAACGTTTCAGCTTTATAATTCTTTCTTTGACTACAGGGTTAGTGAAGTAAACAAAAAAAAAGGGTCCACTCTCTCCATTCGTGTCTTCTCATCTCTCCCCGGCAAAATACCATGAAAATCTCTCTTCCAGACTCACAAGAAAGAACAACATTTCTGTCATTGGATAGTGCCGCATTCCAAAACCCTGTTATATCTAGTCGTAACCTAAACATTGCTGCTACAGAAAAACCATTACCTCAGAAGTGAAACATTACAGAGAGGCCATTACATTAGCAGTGAAACCTTGCAGCGTGTTACACTTGTGACACACTACTGGGTTCACACCGGGGAGAAAGTTTCAATAAGCTGCATGCTGGATATTTGTCCATCACTGTTGCTGAAAACAATTTTGAGAGTGACTGTCGGTGCTGAACTCTGCAATTATTGCTGCTGCTCACCACACCCAGTTCTGCACCCTGGTCACTGGGCATGGGAGGAGTTTCTTCTGCTGTATATTCACCTTTAATAGAACTGGAGTTTAATATTCTGGATCTGAGACAAATAAATCAGTTCTATTTTGAACTCTGTCTCCAGTACTTAGTGAATATATAACACACCTAGTGTACAGTAGAGAGTCAACTCAGGCCTGCTGGACTCTACCAGTGATTCTGTTCCATGACAGTCCTTTTAAATCCTCCCCTGTTGTTCATCTCTTGCTCCCCCTGTGCTGATGGGTTCCAAACAGTCACCACTCTGTGGGTGAAGAGATTTCCCTTGAATTCTCTGCAAATTGAAGAAGTCGAGCTGACTGCAGTTCTGTCTGAGATGTTCTTTGCCTCTGAAATCTCTGGGTTGAGGAAGAATGACATTGGGAGTTAACCTCCTTATTCAGGGCTCATTTCCACATTTTGGTCATTTTCCCTGCTTCTAAAGGATTGCTTGCAAACACAACTCCTGACCTTCAAAGACTGAAATCAGAATGGGAAACCATCAGTTGGATGTTTAATGAAGCAGGGGCAGAAACCAGAGGCGGGTCTGCACAGGGCAGAGTTTGGGGCTTTGGATCAATGTCAGGGTAAGAATGTATGATGAGGAGAAGGGAATCAGCAGCCAGGCGTGGCAACGAATGACAGAGTAGCAACATTTAGAAGCTAATTGGCAAAGAAAATAATTTGTCTGATGACACAAACAATGCCTGTTGTGAGGTGATGCACTGGTCGAGGAACATGTATGTGTTGGGATGATTTTATCTATTGAGGGAGTTGTTCCAGTAATAATATATCTGGATGGTTATTTTAGATTATCCTATCTGTAATAATGTATTGCTTATCATGTAAATTGTGAGATACTGTCCCTATCTGGATCAGGCCTGAATTTATAGTGCCTTAATGAAGTTACGGTTGTCACTCATAAGTTTGTGTGTTAAAGCAAGATTTTGGTGAAATATATTTGCCACTTGATTGTACCTGCATAAGTAATCAGATTGAGTTAAACTGCTGCAGGATCCTGGAATGTGTTGGATAGTGTCTGGTTTCTCTTGGCATTTTCGGTATTTATTGCCTTGTTTGTTTGTATTTCATGTATTTTCGATTTTTTTTTCATATTGTTGACCACCTTGTCCTATATTTCTGCAAGGAACCCCTCTGTTTCTGGGAAGAGGTCTCCAACTCTCAGTCAGGTGCTCGATGCTTCCTTGTCAACATCTTGTCTGCTCAGGTCATTGGGATGTCTCCCATGGAAGGTCGTACTCATTCCACTGGTTAATGTTTTCTTCCATAGTGATGATTCATTTCTGAGTTAGCCTCTCATTTAAGTTTTCTGGTCTGTATTTCTTACCACGATTGCATATACACACATGGAGCAATGAATACTGTTCATTTTTGATGAAAATATATACTTAGAAGTTTTATCTGACTTGTGTGATTTTTTTTTCATGTGTGTTATTCCTCTTCCTCCTCCTGTCCGAGGTAGTGTTAATCTAACTGAGTCTGAGTGTAAATAGTCTTTTCTAAAGCTGTCATTTCAGTTCTGTATCTTTGTTAATTTTACTGATTGAAATGGTACAAAGGATATTTTTATATAAAAAAAAAAGTCAATGTTGGTATTGATGAAAGTGTTTATTGCCTTTGTTGTATTTGTTAACTATTGAGCTCTGTTTGGCAGGTTTTTTTAAGCCTTGAACTAAATTTTGACAAAGGTTCTCCCTATTTCGCACTACTTTCTATTTCCTTTGCTTGTTGATATTCCAGCTACGTGGGTGTCAAGAGTCCCGATGAAGGGTCTTGGCTGGAAATGTTGATTCCCATCCATAGATGCTGCCTGACATGCTGAGATCCTTCAGCACTTTGTGTGTAGTTCTCTAGATTTCTAGCATCTGCAGGTCCACTTGTTTCCCAGATACTTACATGCTTCTTGAAAGAACAAGCTGGTGGTGGGATGTGTGGCTGTGTTGGTAAAATAGTAAATAGAATCAGTAGAAAGAATTGGCATAAGGTTGGAATGTGTGGAATCTGTGCGTAGAATTAAGGAACAGCACATGTAAAAAAAAAAAAAAAAAATCCCTGATGGGAATTGTATAGAGACCTCCAAACAGTAGTAAGTATGTGGTCCACAAGTTACAATGGAAGTTAGAAAATGTGTGCCAAAAGGGCAATGTTACAATAGTCATGGGGGATTGTCATGCAGGTGATTAGGAAAATTAGGATGGTGTTGGTCTCAAGAGGAGGAATTCCTAGAATGCCTACAAGATGTTTTTTTTAGAGCAGTTCATGGTTGAGACCACTTGGGGATCAGCTATTCTGGACTGCGTGTTGTAATGAACCGGAATTAATTAGGTCACTTAAGTTCAAAGAAACCTTAGGGGCAAGTGATCTTAATACGATCAAATTCACTCTGACATTAGAGAAGGAGAAGCTAAAGTCAGATGTGAAATAAAGAGAATTAGAGAGGCATGAAAGAAAAATTGGTCAAAATTGATTTGAAAGGAACATGGGCAAGGATGAAAACAGAACAGCAATGGCAGAAATTTCTGGAAGCAATTCGGAAGGCACAGGATATGTACAGTGGCATGTAAATGTTTGGGCACCCCTGGTCAAAATTTCTGTTGCTGTGAATAGCTAAGTGAGTAAAAGATGACCTGATTTCCAAAAGGCATGAAGTTAAATATGACACATTTCTTTAATATCTTATGCAAGATTACTTTTTTATTTCCATCTTTTACAGTTTCAAAATAACAAAAAAGGAAAAGGGCCCGAAGCAAATGTTTGGGCACTCTGCATGGTCAGTGCTTAGTAACACCCCCTTTAGCAAGTATCACAGCTTGTAAACGCTTTCTGTAGCCAGCTAAGAGTCTTTCAATTCTTGTTTGTGTAAATTTCTGGGTTCAGTCATTGGCAGCAAAGCAGTGACTGTGGAAATTACAAATCAGAATGTTATTAGAGTCACAGAGCCCAGCTGCACTGAAACAGGCCCTTTGGCCCTTCTAGTCAATGCTGACACTGAACTTATCTCTAATGTGGGGGTGAGAGGGCGGACGGGGCAGAGAGGGAGGCAATAAGGGGAGGGGGTGGTCGAGTGCGGAGAGGGAAACAGAGCAGAGAGTTTATACTTAATATCTTTCAGAAAAGGTACTTGTTTGAATTTACTTGCTGCAAAGCTACTATCCATACCCTGTAGTTCTCAACTAAATTATTGATTTAGATGACAAGTAGCAATGTTCAAAGTTCAAAACAAATTTTATTATCAGAGTACATATGTCACCACATACAACCCTGAGGTCATTTATCCAACAGGAACACTTAGCAAATCTATAGAATAGTAACAAGATCAGTGAAAGATCAAGTAGAGCATAGAATTCAACAAACTGTGTAAATGCAAATGAAATTAAATATCAATGAATAATGATAGCAATGGGGTGTAACCCTGGGGAACATCACTAGGCACGGGCCTTGAGTCCAATAAACAGCCTCCCACCATCACTCTCTGCTTCCTACCATCAAGACAACTGTGCATCCAGTTAGCCAGCTCTCCCTGGATCCCATGTGATCTAACTTTCCACAGCAACTTACCATGCTGAACCTTGTCAAAGGCCTCACTGATGCCATGTCGGCCACGATCCTGGGACAGAGGTGTCACTGATCAGAGGGCACAGATTTAAACAGAGGATGAAGAGGTTTAGAGGGATCTGAGGAAGTGATGTTTCACTCAGAGGGTGGCTGAAATCTGGAACACACTGCCCGAGGTGGTGGTGGAGGTAGGTCCCTTCACAACATTTACAAAGTGTCCTCTTTCCTCCATCTCCAGGGAAGCTGCATCTCCACACAAACTCCTCACTTGAGACGACTGCCTGTACTCGTGACACAGGAAATCACATCACTGTCACTCTCCTGATACCATCCGAGAAGCGGTACGGCAACATAAAAGCCAGGACCAACAGGCTCCGGGACAGCTTCTTCCACCAGGCCGTCAGACTGATGAACTCACACTGACTTGAGTGTACTCTATATTACACTGTCTGTTTTACTTATTATAAACTATTATAAATTACTATGATTGCACGTTGCACATTTAGATGGAGACGTAATGTAAAGATTTTTACTCCTGATGGATGTAAGAAATAAAGTCAATTCAATTCAATTCCTGATCCCGTGTCTGAGCTGCTCGCCTCCGGGTATCCTCCGTCAACAAGCTTCTTCCTCAGTCACCATCTGTGAGATTATAAAAAACAATTAAAACGATCTATCAGACAGCTCCTGTACCCCTCCGCCCCTGAACAGGTTCCCCTGTTAAAACTCTCTGCTCAGCCCCTTCCCTATTCCCTTTCCCTTTCAGACTCCCGATGTGCCAGCAGATCCGAATTCACCGTGTTGACATTTCTACCCCACAGGAGGCTGTACAAACCCGTGTCCTTCTCTGATGCACAGCTCAGTGACCCCAATCCCTGTCTGCACTCGCAGCCCATGACGGTGACAGCTGTCCTAGACTCTGTAACTCACAATCTTGTAACACAGAATCTTGTTCACAGCAAGTTTAGACAGTCATTAATATGAAGAGAGAATTGTTGTTTCCTGAAAGGACAGGCGAGCGAAGCTGTCTAATCCAATTCACCAGATGGTCCGGTGTTTACAAGTTAATGTGTCCCGGGGCCCACTCATAACCCCGACCCACACAGACAGACAGACAGACAGACAGACTGTCCCTTCGCCCCAAACCCCCTGCAGAACCACAAGGAATTGATCCACGGTCCGGGCTCGGTCGCAAAGTGAAAACCGGGGCTGAGGAGAGCCCGGAGACAAACACCCCGCTGCCCACTCCACCAACAACACGGCACAGCCGGACACATCTCACAACACCGGATCCGCTCCCGGTGAAACCCGAATTTAATTTTGTTGTTCCAGATCAGACCCAACAAAAGGTGTTTTAAAATTGAAGCGCCCCCCTCACGTGACGTCACACAACAGCCCCCCCCACGCGCCTGACGTCACCCATGGTCTCCCCGTATCTGCATCTGCTGTCACGAGCACGGTGCCTTACGTCACACACGCGCTGCTGTGCTCGAGCTTTTTCGGTTTAACGGCTGAGCTACTCAGCACGAGCCACGCCCCCTCCCCGAACAGTCAACAGAGGAATTGAATTGATTGCCGAGCTGCGCTATTCCCATTGGCGTGAAGCGATGTCAATCACTGGTTACACCCAATAGTGGAGGCGGACCAGCCGGGAGGGCGTTATCCCGTTCCCTGGAGCAGCGCGACCTGCCCGTCAAAGCGGAACAAAATCCCAAAGTAAATGTCCGCTTTCTGATTAATTTACATTTCCCTCCGAGGGAAGTTGGGGCGTTTGTGAAGCGTCTCCTGCGGCCGGAGTCTGATGTATCGCTGAGAGGTAGGAGGAGACCGCTCGGCCCGTCGGTTTGATGCCGGTTCCCCGGGGAGGGAGAGGATGAAGACGGTGAGAGAGGGGGCGGACAGGATGTTTGTCCCGGTGGGGACAGGAGGGGCTCATCTGTGGAAATGTCTGAGCCCACGGTGGTGGCGATTCACCACATTGGGGGGCAAACACCGGCAGACTGTTGCCCTGCAAGCGGGGCCAATGGTCCGGGCAAACTGGGGATGCGAGTGGTGTTGGGGGCCCGGGTCTTATTGAATGACAGGACGGTGTGGAGGGGCTGAGTGGCCTTATCCTGTTCCTGGTCTCTGTGTGTTCAAATACAAGGAATAACCAGACCCTTCCCGGGCCTGCAGGATGTCCCAATCGGTGTTGTTGGGACCGGTGCTCGGAGTCCAGTTGTTCCCAAACTGTGTCAGCCATTTGGCTGAGAGACCAAATCAACATTTCCAAATCTGTTACTGACACAAAATGTGTGTTCATAGAAAATCTACAGCCCAATTCAGATCCTTCGGCCCACAAAGCTGTGCCGAACATGTCATTACCTTAAAATTACCTAGGGTTACCCATAGCCCTCTATCTCTCTAAGCTCCATGTACCTATCCAAAAGTCTCTTAAAAGACCCTTTCGTATCCGCCTCCACCACCATTGCCGGCAGCCCATTCCACCATCCTCTGAGACCACTGGTCACCAACCTCCATGCAGAATATGACCCGTCTACAACCACTCTTTGCCTTCTGTGGGCAAGCCAGTTCTGGATCCACAGAGCAATGTCCCCTTGAATCCCATGCCTCTTTACTTTCTCAATAAGCCTTGCATGGTGTACCTTGTTAAAGATCATCTGAAATCCAAGCCAACAACATCCACTGCCTCTGCTTTATCTATCCTGCCTGTTATTTCCTCAAAGTATTCCAAGAGATTTGTCAGACATAATTTCCTCTAAAGGAGTCCTGCTGACTTTGGCCAACTTCATCAGGCGTCCCCAATTACAGTACCCAAAAAACTCACCCATCATACACTCCATCATCTTCCTGACCACTGAGGTCAGACTAACTGTCCTATAACTTTCTTTCTTCTGCCTCCCTGTCTTAAAGAGTGGAGTGACATTTGTACTTTCCAGTCCACCAGAACCATTCCAAAATCTAGTAATTGGTGATAGATAATTACTCATTACTTTAAGAGAAAATTAAGGGGGAAATTATCTGTTCAGAGGCGGGAAGAGTGTGCAACGAGCTGCCAGAGCAAGTGGCAGGGACGATTTTAACCTTTAAGAGAAGTTTGCTTTGGTGCATGGATGAGAAGGATATGGAGGGCTATGGTCCAGGTGGAAGTTGTTGGAACTCAGCAGATTAATGCTTTGGCACAGACTAGATTGGCCGAATGGCATTTTCCTGTGTTGTGGTGTTCTATGACTCTAATGCCTTCCCAATCTCTTCAGCTACCTCTTTCTGAATCCTGGGGTGTTCACCTTCTGGTCCAGGAGTCTTATCTACATTCAGGCCTTTTAGCTTCCAAAACACATTCTCTCCTTGGTAAAAGCATGTCTCCTCACTTCTGCCCCAGATACTCCCCAATGTTTGGCATTTATGTAATAAATTTAATGACACAATTGTAGTGTGTGACTTCAGTCTGCAGGAGAATTGGGAAAGTCAGACTTGTGTGAGATCGCAAGGAGGGTATGCATTGAATGCTTACAAAATGGCTTTATAGAGCAGCTGATGTTTGAGCCTACTCGGGGAACTGCTATCTTAGATTGCATGTTGTGTCAGATGTGGTTAATGTAAAGGAATCATTAGAAGGCAGTGATCATAATATGATTGAATTCCTACTGCAATTTGTGAGGGAGGAGCATAGGTCACATGCATAGTATCGCAATGGAACAAAGGGAATTACACAGGCATGAGAGAGGTGTTTCCCCAGGTGGATTGCAGAAGGGTACTGGTGGGGATGACGTCAGAGCAGGAATGGCTGACGTTTCTGAGAGTAGTTCATAATGTACAGGATAGATATGTCTCGATGAAGTAGCTCTCAAACAGTGGGGCTAGGCTACCGTGACTGACAAAGGGAAGTTAAGGACTGTATAAAAGTGAAGGAAAGTGCATATAAGGTAGCAAAAGTGAGTAGGAAGTTAGTTAATTGGGTAGCTTTTAAAATCCAAAACAGGCAATGAAAAAAAGCTATTTGAAGAGAGCAAACTAGACAATAATATAAACCATTATAATAGTGGTCTCGGCCTGAAACGTCGACTGCACCTCTTCCTAGAGATGCTGCCTGGCCTGCTGCGTTCACTAGCAACTTTTATGTGTATTGCTTGAATTTCCAGCATCTGCAGAATTCCTGTTGTTAATAGTGAATTATTATCTGATTGGGGAGAAGGTTCAAACAACAGAAGTACAGAAGGAAATATGAGTCCTTGGGGCAAGACTCCCAGAAGGTTAATTTACAGGTTGAGTCTGTGGTAAAGAAGGCAAATGCAATGCTGGCATTTAAAGTGAAGTAGAAAATATAAGCAAGGAGATAATGCTGATAATTTATAAGGCACAACTTAGGCTGCACTTAGAATATTTTGGACCCATATCTCAGAAAAGGTGTGTTGTTATTGCAGAGAGTCCAGAGGATACTGAAGAAGATGATTCCGGAAATGAAAGGGTTAAGATATGATGAGCATTTCCCAGCCTTGGGCCTGTACTCCTGCACTGACACATGTTTAATAAATGCAGATGATGGGGGGTAAATCTCACTGAAACCCACCGAATGTGGAAAGGTCTGGATAGGGTGGATGAGGAAAGGACTTTTTGTATGGTGGGGGTAGCTATAACAGAGAGAACAGCCTCAAAACTGAGGAGTGACCTATTAGAATAGTTAAGGAGGATTTTATTTAGTCAGAGAGCAGTGAATCTGTGGAATTCTCTGACACAGATGGCAGTGGGGGCCAAGTCTGTGGGTACATTTAAGGCAGAAGCTAATAGTTTGCTGATCAGTCAGGGCATTACAGGATATGCCGAGGAGGCAGGTGCATGGGGCTGAGTGAGAACCGGGATCAGCCGTGATAGAACGGCGGAGCAGACTTGATGGGGCTGAATGGCCTGATTCTGCTCCTATGTCTTATTGTCTTATACTGCTCGTGTTTTACACAGTGAAGACTGACACAAAATACTCATTACGCTCGGCCGCTATTTCTTTGCTCTATTACTGACTCTCCAGCATCATCTTCCAGTGATACAATATCAACTCTTCCCTTTCTTTTACTCTTTATAGACCTGAACAAAAACCCTGCCAAACAGAGCTCAATAGTTAACAAATACAACAAAGGCAATAAACACTTTCATCAATACCGACATTGACTTTTTTAATGAAAATATCTTGGTCCCATTTCAATCATTAAAATTTACAAAGATAAATAAGAACTTTAGAAAAGACTATTTATATTCAAACCCACTTAGATTAACACTACCTTGGACAGAAGGGAGAAGAGAAATAACACACATGGAAAAAAAAAAATCACACAACAGTCAGATAAAACTTCTAAGTATATATTTTCATCAAAAATGAACAGAATTCAGCACTCCAGGTGTGTGTATGCCATCGTGATAAGAAATACAGACCAGAAAACTTAAATGAGAGGACAACTCAGAAAAATGAATCATCACTATGGAAGAAAACATTAACCAGTGGAACGAGTATGACCCTCCATGGGAGACATCCCAATGATCTGAGCAGACCAGATGGTGACAAGGAAGCATCGAGCACCAGACTGAGAGTTGGAGAACTCTTCCCAGAAACAGAGGGGTTCCTTGCAGAAATACAGGACAAGGTGGTTAATAAAAAGAAAGAAAAAAAAATCGAAAATACATGAAATACAAACAAACAAGGCAATAAGTGCAGAAAATGCCAAGAGAAAGCAGACACAATCCCACACATGCCAGGATCCTGCAGAAGTTTAACTCAATCTGATTACTTACAGAGGTACAATAAAGTGGCAAATATCATTCACTAAAATTTTGCTTTAAAATACAAACTCATGAATGTCCTCCATCACTTCATAAAGGTACCATAAATTCAAGCCTGATCCAGTTTTAGAGTCAAAATCTTACAAATCATATGATAATAAATACATTATTTCAGATAGGACCATCCATAAAATCATCCGGATATAATATTATAGGATAAGCAAGCAGGAACAATTCACTCACTAGATATAACCATTCCCAACACACATATGTCCCTCTACACCAGAGGAGCACCTCACCACAGATATTGTTTGTGTCATCAGTCAGACAACCGAAAGATTTTCTCTGTCAATCAGCTTCCAAATGTTGTTACTCTGTCATTCGTTGCTACGCCCTGTTGCTGATTCCCTTCTCCTCATTATAGGTTCTTACCCCGACCATCGTCCAGAGCCCCAAACTCTGCCCTGTGCAGACCTGCCTCTGGTTTCTGACCCTGCTTCATTGAACATCCAACTAATAGTTTCCCATTCTGCTTTCAGTCTTTAGAGGACAGTGGTGTTTTCTAACAACCCTTCTGAAGCAGAGAAAATGACCCATAATGTGGAAATGAGTCATCATTAAGGAGGTTAATAACCAATGTCATTCTTCCTCAGCCCAGAGATTAGAGGGACGAAGAACATCTCAGACAGAACTGCAGTCAGCTCAACTTCTTCAGACTGCAGAGAATGCAAGAAAACCTCTTCATCCACAGAGTGGTGACTGTTTGGAACCAATCACCAGTGGGAGAGCAAGAGATGAACAACAGGGCAGGATTTAAAAGGACTGCCGTGGAACTGAATCACTGGCAGGGTCCAGCCAGCCTGAGCTGATTCTCTGCTGTAAACTAGGTGTGTTATAAATTCACTAAGTACCAGAGACAGAGTTTAAAATAGAAATGACTTATTTGTCTCAGATCCAGAATTTTAAACTCCAGTCCCATTAAAGGTGAATATGCAGCAGAAGAAACTCTTCCCATGCCCAGTGACCAGGGTGCAGAACTGGGTGTGGTGACCAGCAGCAATAATTGCAGAGTTCAGCACCGATAGTCATTCTCGAAATTGTATTCAGCAATGGTGATGGACAAATATCCAGCAAGCAGCTTATTGAAACTTTCTCCCCAGTATGAACCCAGTAGTGTGTCACAAGTGTAATATGCTGAATACGCTGTAAGTTTCACTGCTAATATAACGGCCTCTCAGCAATGTTTCACTGCTGAGGTAATGGTTTCTCTGAAGCAGCCATGTTTAGGTAATGACTAGAGATAACAGGGTTTTGGAGTGCAGGGCTATCCAATGACAAAAATGTTCTTTCTTGTGAGTCTGGAAGAGAGATTTCTTGGTCTTTTGCTGGGGAGAGATGAGAAGGCACGAATGGTGAGAGTGGGCCCTTTATCTTTTTTTTTTGTTTACTTTACTAACCCTATAGTCAAAGTAAGTATTATAAAGAGCAATCGTTTAATCACATATTGTGTACCGTTTGTTATTTTGGGGTACTGATTTGTAACAGGGGACACATCACCCAGCATCCACCCAAACGAGATTTCATAACTTACCTGGGCTGGGAGGCTATCACCCCTTATATTAAGCTGCTAGCTGAAGCGAGAGTTACATAAGCTTAGATGGCTGAGTGAATCGCTTCCCACATTCACAGCAGGTGAACAGCCTCTCCCCAGTGTGAACTCAATGATGCACATTTGATTGATTTGGCTGAAAGAATCTCTCCCCAGAGATTGAGCAGGTGATCGGCCTCTACCTATTGTGAACTCGCTGGTGTTTATGTAGTTGAGATGACCAAGTGAATCCCTTCCCACACACAGAGCAGGTGAATGGCCTCTCCCCTGTGTGAACTCGCTGGTGTCTCTGTAGTTGAGATAACCGAGGGAATCCCTTCCCACATACTGAGCAGATGAACGACCGCTCCCCAGTGTGAATGAACTAGTGTTCTTGAAGGTGGGATGACTGAAAGAATCCTTTCCCACAGTCTGAACAGGTGAATGGCCTCTCCCCAGTGTGAACTCGCTGATGTACCTTCAGTTGAGATGAGAAAATGAATCCTTTCCCACAGACTGAGCAGGTAAACGGCCATTTCCCTATGTGGGCTGACTGGTGTCTCAGTAGCTGAGATGATAAAGTGAATCCCTTCCCACAGAATGAGCAGGTGAACGGACTCTCCCCAGTGTGAACTCCCTGATGTACCTTCAGTTTAGATGAGCAAGTGAATCCCTTCCCACATTCAGAGCAGGTGAATGGCCACTCTCCGGTGTGAACTGACTGGTGTCTCAGTAGATGAAATGACTCAGTGAATCCCTTCCCACAGTCCGAGCAGGTGAATGGCCTCTCCCCAGTGTGAACTCACCGATGTACCTTCAGCTTAGATGACCAAGTGAATCCCTTCCCACAAACTGAGCAGGTGAACGGCCTCTCCCCAGTATGAACTCGCTGGTGTGCCACTAGGGTGGATGACTGAGTGAATCCCTTCCCGCAGTCTGAGCAGGTGAACGGCCTCTCTCCAGTGTGAGCTCTCTGATGTACCTTCAGTTCAGATAACCAAGTGTATCTATTCCCACAGACTGTGCAGGTGAATGGCCGCTCCTCGGTGTGAACTCGCTGGTGAGTCATAAGGTCAGATGACCGAGTGAATCCTTCCCCACAAATTCAGCAGATGACCAGCCTCTGCCCAGTGTGAACTGACTGGTGTGTCCACAGGTGGGAAGACCGACTGAATTCCTTCTCACACACAGAACAGGTGAATGTCCTTGTCCCAGTGTGAACTTGCTGATGTACCTTCAGTTGAAATGAGGGACTGAATCCATTCCCAGTGTCTGAGCAGATGAATGGGATCTCTCCTGTGTAAAATGACGGGTGTGCCAGTCGGTCAGATGAGCGAGTGAATCCCTCCCCACAGGCTGAGCAGGAAGGATGATCGAGTGAATCCCTTGCTCCACTTCTTAAATATCTGGACAGAGACAGAAAAACTGGTGTGTTGTGTTTGAGATTCCCGTAGACAAGTTCCTTGTCATTTTTAACCTGTAAAAAGATTTACAAAATCCATCAATGGGTTTAGGACAACACTTCAGATGAGATCACTTGAATCATCAAGGTGCAATCTGGAATCACACTGTTACTGTGAGGTTCAACCCAAGTTGGAGACAGAAATCATCTTCTAACTGGGCACAGTGCTGGTATCTGGAATGACCATCAAATTCTCTGATGCTATTCCTGTCTCTATAAGAATGGGGCATTTCTGCCATCTCCAATCTGTGTCCTGGTTCAGTTTGACTCTCTCCATTGGTATTATTCCCTGTTCACACTGAACTGCCCCACAGTAACTGAAACAATCAAATGCAAATTAGCCCGCAGCGCACTCCACGCACCCACCACTCTCTGTGTAAAAAAACTTACCCCTGACATCCCCTCGGTATCTATTTCCAAACACCTTAAAACTATGCCCCCTCATGTTAGCCATTTCAGCCCTGGGAAAAAACCTCTGACTATCCACATGATCAATGCCCCTCATCATCTTATACATCTAAAAAAGGTTCTAAACATAAACAAGGAAATTAAACATTGCTTTGAGGATTTTCCGGAAGTATACAGAATTATGAGGGTACAGATAAGGTAAATGCAAGCAGTTTTTTCCACAAGGGTTGGGTGGGATGACAACCAGAGGTCAAGGGTAAGTGCGGAAGGTGAAAATTTAATGGATCTAGTGGAAAAACTCTTTACTGAAATGGTCGTGAAAGTGTGGAATGAGATGTCAGCACAAGTGGTGAATATGAGCTCGCTTTCACTATTTCAAAGGTGTTTGGATGGGAGCCTGGATGGTAGGGGTATGGAGGGCGATGGTCCCGGTGCAGGTAGATGCATTAGACAACTTAAATGTTTTTTTGGCATTGACTAGATGGGCCAAATGGCCTGTTTCCATACTGAACTTCTCCATGTTTCTATGACAGAGAAGCTGGCCAAACTCGTTTGGAAGGGAAAAGGTAGGAGTGACAACGGAGCAGCAAAGGCTGGAGTTTCTGGAAGCAATTGGGGAGGTGAGTGATCGATACATCCCAAAGAAGTGGAAGCATTGGAAAGGCAGGAGGACACAACCATGGCTGAAATGAGAAGCCAAAGCCAACATAAAAGCCAAAGAGAAGGCAAAATAATGAGCAAAAACTATTGGGAAGCTTTTAGAAACCAACAGAAGGTGACTAAAAAAAAAGTCGGATGAGCTCAGGGCGTGGAGTTATGATATTGTAGTCATTAATGAGTCTTAGTAGCTCCGAACGGTCTGAGGCATTTAGAGGAACAAAATATCCCGGCCCTCAATATCCCTTGAAAACCAAGGTACCCTGCACCAGTTACCTTTCAACTTTTATTTTAGCAGGCACAAACAAACTCTACACATTCAAAATTTCACTTGTGAAGGCATCCCACTTACCAAGTACTCCTTTGCCAGAAAACAGCCTGTCCCAAACCACACTTGTCAGATCCTTTCAGATACCATCAAAATTGACCTCTCTCCAATTTAGAATCTCAACCCGTGGTCCAAACCTCTCTTTTCCATATTTACTTTGAATTTCATGGCATTATGATCACTAATTTCTGTCGCCAGCCCTGGATCGTTTCCTCACAGCTTATTGGACACTTCTACTTTTACTGTATGGGAGTCCCAGTCAATATATGGAAAGTTAACATCACTTACTGAATCAACCTTTGTTTCTTGGCATGGTCTGCGATCTCTCTACAAATTTGTTCCTCTAAATCGCTCAGACTATTGCGTGCAAACAAGTCCCAATAATTGCTACAATATCATAATTCCCTGTCCTGAGCTCATTTGGCTTTCCTACAACGTTTCTTGCATTGTGATATACATAGCTCAGCTCATTCATCACACCATGCTCAAACATTCGATTGCTGACTCTATCTGAGGCCTGTACAACATCTGACTGGTGTCAAGAAAACAAACTCTCCCTCATTGTCACAAAAACAAAGTAGCTGATTGTGGACGACGGGAGGAATGGAGACAGGCTGATCCCTATTGGCATCAATGGATTTGGGGTTGAGAGGGTGAACAGCTTTAAGTTCCTCGGCATAAACATCACTAAGGTTCTCACATAGTCTCTACATACCGGCTGTGTTGTGAAAAGAGCACAACAGCTCCTCTTTCACTTCAGATGGTTGAAGACATTTGGGATGGAGCCCCAAATCCTAAGAACTATCTACTGGGATACAACTGAGAACATCCTGACTGACTGCATCACAGCCTGGTCTGGGAACTGTACTTCCCTCAATCGCAGGAACCTGCAGAGAGTGGTGCAGACAGCCCAGCGTGTCTGTAGATGTGAACTTCCCACTATTCAGGACATGTGCAGTGACAGGTGTGTAGAAAAGGCCCAAAGGATATTGGGGAACCAAATCACCACAACCACAAACTGTTCCTGCTGCTACCATCCAGGAAACAGTACCACAGCAAAAGGACAAACAGGCTCTGGGGCATCATCTTCTACCAGGCCATCAGACTGATTAATTCATGCTGATACAATTGCATTTCTGTGTTATATTGACTGTCCTATGTACAAACTATTTATAATATATTACACATTGCACATTTAGACAGAGACGTAACATAAAGATTTCTACTCATATATATGAAGGATGTATGTGATAAAGTCAATTCAATTCAATTCACTATCCACTATCTGCTCTGTCATTCTGGCTCCCATTCCCCCTACAACTTATTTTAACCACATCAACCACCCCCCACACCAGCACTAGCAAGCCTTACCACTAGTATATTAGTCCCCTCTTGTTCTGTTCCCCTAACGAACGAATCCCCTATCACGCCTTTGACTTTCCTCTGCCAGATAATCTCCCCGCAACAGTTTCTAAAGGGGCAGAGACCCTATAAAGAAGGAGGGGGGAGGGTGGGAAGTTGAAGGCTGGTAGGTTCCAGGTGAAAAACCAGTAAGGGGTAAGATAAAAGGGTTGGGGGGGGGGAAGCAGGGAGGTGATAGGCAGGAAAGGTGAAGAAGGAATAGGGGAAAACACTATGGGTAGTAAAAGAACCACCTCAACTCTGCTTCCCATTCCCATTCAGATATGTCCATACATGGCCTCCTCTACTGCCATGATGAGGCTAAACTCAGGTTGGAGAAGCAGCACCTCATAACCGTCTAGGTAGTCTCCAGCCCCTTGGTATGAACATAGAATTCTCCAACTTCCGGTAATTCCCTCTCCCTCCCTTCCTCTATCCCTATATCACTCTGCCCCCTCCCCCAGCTGCCTATCACCTCTCTCATGGTTCCGCCTCCTTCTACTACCCATTGTGTTTTCCCCTATTCCTTCTTCACCTTGCCTGCCTATCACCTCCCTGCAACGCCCCCCCCACCCCACCCCTTTATCTTTCCCCTTACTGGTTTTTCACCTGGAACCTACCAGCCTTCTCCTTCCCACCCTCCCCCCACCTTCTTTATAGGGCCTCTGCCCCTTCCCTCTAAAGTCCTGACGAAGGGTTCCGGCCCGAAAAGTCGACTTATCATTTCCACAGATGCTACCCGGCCTGCTGAGTTCCTCCAGCGTTTTGCGAGTGTTGCTTTGACCCCAGCATCTGCAGAGTATTTTGTGTTTACTCTGTGATGGCTATTTAACCTCATTCCCCTTCCTGACTCACAGAAAACCTGTGTCCTGCACCTTGTGTGTAACTCACCTCTCTTCATGTCATATCTATCACCCCCTCCAAATCCTGGATGATCCGGAATTCACCGTTTCAAGTTCAACTCCTTGAGTACAGGGTTACAAGCCACAGCTGGATGCACATCTTGTAGGTGAGGGCATCAAGGACACTGGAGGTCTCACTGCCTTCCCACCAATGTCCCCTCTAATTTGTAATGACCAGTCTGCACATAAATCTTGTAATGTGCATTTTTCACCCAGTGACAACATATGCACAGTAAATTTTATTTCGAGAGGTATTCATTTTAACAGCTAGCAAATCACTGTCGATAAGAACTTTGATCTCCTCTGGGTATGATTGAGTTCATCTGCACTCTCACACAACCTATGTAGCAGGCCTGTACTGGGTAATGAAGGATTTTCTCACCAGAGCTTTCGCACATTGTCCATATGTGGTTTGCTTGCTAAATGATGCTTTAAAAAGTCAGATTTCAAAATATCACTCCACTTCTTCCCACTTGTAAATTCTCCAGCAACTTTTGCATCGTCACAATACACACAGGTAACAGCAGTTTCTGTATTGTACATAAATATTTCCCCTGAAGCCTCCGCCAAATGACTGACTGTGGTGAACTCATTGATGGTACAGTAATGCCAGTGAATATGAAGGGAAGCGCAGTAGTCTGTCTCATTCGAGTCTGGCACATTTGTGATGTGAAAGCTATTTGTTGCCCAGGGCAATGGTGTTTGATATCATTATCTTCACAGAGTGAATGGGTCAAAACATGTCCTCACGGGTAGAAAGGTCCGGAACAAGAGGAGGTAGAACAAGCAACACACACAAAATGCTGGAGGAACTCAGCAGGCCAGGCAGCATCTGTGGAAAAGTGTACTAATGCAGAATTCCGGCATTTTGTGTGTGTTGCTTGGATTTCCAGCATCTGCAGAATGTCTCTTGTTTGTGATTGGAGGTAAAATAAAGGAGATTATCAGAACTGGCGATGTAAAAGATTTTGTTCCCTTTCTCCGAGTTCCTAACCCTTTGATGGCTGGAGCTCAGCTCTGTCTGAGAGATCCATCGGCTCCCATTCCCTCATCAGCCTAAGCTCCCCGGGTTCCGTGCAGGGATCGTGGGGCTGAGAGAGAGAGAGAAGAGAACAGGACTATCCCGGGATCGCGGGGCACAGTTTCCGGAGTCACAGCAATTGCCCCTCAGTCGGTAGTGAAAACGGTCTCACGGAGAAACACTCACCGGCAGCGATATCCGAGGCCTTTTGTGTACTGCGCATGCGTGATATTCGGGACATCCGCAACCCTGACGCCTGCGCATTCGATCGGTGCTTCAGCGACAGCGATAATTGTAACGCAGAGCTTTCAAGCTAATCGCGGTGCCATTGAAAGTTTCCGCGCGGTTCAAGTACATAACTCAGTCTTTTTTTGTGTAGAAAACTCAGCACCTCTTTTAACGCAGAAAGCAGCTCTAATAAAACAATACAATATCAGCAAACGTTCCGCGTGTTTAATGCCAAAGTAAAACGTTCTTACAAATGCAGATATAAAACACAAGAGATTCTGCTGTTGCTGGAGATGTGGACACATACACATAAAATGCTGGAGGAACTCTGCAGTTCAGGCAGCAACTAAGCAGAGGAGTACACAGCCAATGCATGCTGAAGGGGCTCGGCCTAAACGTTGTTTATTTGTTCCTCTCCACATTGGCTGCCTGATCTGTTGATTTTCACCAGTATTTTAAAGAAATTAACCATTTTTTGATCAACCAGTTCCCAAATGCTTTTGATCTTTCATTTGTAGGCACATCCTGCCGGTCTGATTCCTCTTCTTCCCCCTCCTTGTAATCTCCTGGCCGCATCTCTTTCCGGAGCCCCAAAGCTCTGATTCAGACTGGCAATTCTTTGGTTTCTGACTCTGCTCCATCGAAGATTCACTCTCTAGTCTGCTGTCAGACTTTAGCAGCGCATTGCAACAACCCAGCTGTCTGAGGCACAGTCGTTTGAAATTAGTGAAAATGACACAAAACGTTGAAAAGAGCAGGGAAGAAGGAGCTTAACCACCTTAGTCCAGAGTCCTGAAGAACGTCAAAACCACAGTGAGCTCATCGTGTTATTCAGCCTGGAGAAAATCATGCAAGAAATTCATGCATGTGTATAAGAGGATGAGAGGCTTTGATCGTGTGGATAGCCAGAGGCTTTTCCCAGGACTGAAACGGCAAACACGAGGGGGAATAGGTTTAAGCTGCTTGGAAGTAGGCACAGAGGAGATGTCAGAGCTAAGTTTTTTAAACAAAGTGTGTGTGTGTGTGTGTGTGTGTGTGGAATGCACTGCCAGCGACGGTGGTAGAGACGGATACAATAGGGTCTTTTAAGAGACTCTTAGATAGGTACATGGAGATTAGGAAAATAAAGGGCTATGTGGTAGGATAATTCTAGACAGTTTCTAGAGTAAGTTACATGGTCGGCACAACGCTGTGGGCTAAAGGGTCTGTAATGTGCTGTAGATTTCTATGATTCCATGAAATTCAAGGGAAATCTCCTAACCCACGGAGTGGTGACCAGTTGCAACCTGTCATTACAGGGAGAGTGAGGGGGGAATGGCAGGGATAGATTTTGATAAACTAATATGAGACATAAACATAGGCAGGGACCAGAGGGGCCGAGTGGCCTCTCTAGTGTACATCGTGAGTGTGGTAGAGACAGCAAGTACCTGAGACAGGGGAGTGAATACAGAACTGATTTATCTTTCACAGATCCAGAATATTAAACACTAGTCTAGTTTAAGGCTAACATCAGCAGAACAGACTTTTCCAATGCTCAGTGACTAGGGTTCAGTCCTGGGTGCGATGAGCAGCCGCAATAACTGCAGAATCTGACAGTAACAATCCCTCATGAACCTGCAGCTGCCTTCAGTCACCGTGATGGTTAAATATTTAACACAGAGCTGATTTGAACTTCCTCCCTGATGTGAAGTTGCTGATGTTGCAGCAGCTGGGATGATTGAGTAAAACCCTTTGCTCACTCCGGACAGAAATGTGGCCTCTATTTATAGTGAACTCACTAGAGCATCACAAGGTGGGTTAACTGAATGAGTCTCTTCGCACACACGGAGCAGGTGAACGGCCGCTTCCCAGTGCGAAGCTGCTGGTGTATCTGCGATGGCCGACTGAATCCCTTCCAAACTGAGAGCCAGTGAATGATGTCACACTGCTAGCAACGTCATGGCAATGTATCCAATCAGATCACGGATATGGACACGTGATCGGGCTCTCCTTGTAGCGAGTGGGGCGCTGTCTTCTCCAGCATCTCCGCCTCCACATTCAAGGATCGGCGGCATTCAAGCGCTGGTGAACTGACAGATACAGCGGAACTAACGGGCTGTAGTGTTTGTGGTTCCCATACACAAATCCTTTGACTTTTCTGCACTGTTAAAAGTTTATAAAGCACGTCAGTGGGTGTAGGACAACATTTCAACTCAGATAATTTTAGTCTCCATGGTTAGTTCTGATAAAAAAAATACTGTCACAGCTCAAAACAAGTTGGAGGAACAAGAAACACACACAAAAAATGCTAGTGGAAAGCAGCAGGCCAGGCAGCATCAATAGGAAGAGGTACAGTCGACGTTTCGGGCCGAGACCCTTCGTCAGGACTAACTGAAAGAAGAGATAGTAGAGATTTGAAAGTGGGAAGGGGGAGGGGGGGATCTGAAATGATAGGCGAAGACAGGAGGGGGAGGGACGAGGCTAAGAGTGGGAAAGTTGATTGGCAAAAGAGATACCAGACTGGGGAAGGGAGAAGATCGTGGGACGGGAAGCCTGGGGAGAGAGAAGCGGGGAGGGGACCCCGGAGGGTGGAGAGCAGGCAAGGAGTTATGGTGAGAGAGGCAAAGGGAGAAAAAAGAGAGAGAGAGAGAGAGAAAAGGGGGAATAAAAATATATTAAATAAATAAATAAGGGATGGGGTCTGAAAGGGAGGAGGGGCATGAACGGAAGTTAGAGAAGTCAATGTTCATGCCATCAGGTTGGAGGCTACCCAGACGGAATATAAGGTGTTGTTCCTGCAACCTGAGTGTGGCTTCATCTTGACAGTAGAGGAGGCTGTGGGAATCATATCAGAATGGGAATGGAAGGTGGAATTAAAATGTGTGGCCACTGGAATAACAAGACCCTTCTTGGGCCTGCAAGATGTCCCAGTAGGTATTGTAGAGACCGGTGCTTGGAGCCCAGTTGTTCCCAAACTGTGTCAACAATTTGGCTGAGGGACCAAGTCAACATTCCCCAGTCTGTTATTGACACAAAATGTACATTTATATCCTGAAAATGACACCAACTGTATATTAGATCCCGAGAATTTCGGGAGTTTGGAAAAATTAAATAAGGGTGTCTGTGGGTTTTTGTTTCCCGGGGTTTGTTTCCACGCCCTGATATCGATGTAGTGAAACGGGAGTTCAGAGCCGACACAGCCGGGTCCGATACAGGTCAGACGGGGTAAGTTACAGGCGACACTCCGCTCCGGGACCGTCGGCACCGAAACATTTAGAGTAACGCCGCAGTAATTCGGAGCAGGTCAGGAAGAATATTAAATAAAACCAACACGGGAACTTTCTGATCCGGTCTCCTGACAGAGTGTGAAGGAGCCGCGGCGAAGAGTAGTTGCGGAATTTAAAATAAGCGAGCCGAGCCGGGCCCGTGTGGGCGGAAGCCGAGGAGGACATCGATGCCTGCGAACGGGGGAAGTAAATCTGCAACGAGCTTTGGAAACTGTCCGTGGACAAAGTCGAAGACAGCGGGGCTGAGCGGTACCGGACAGTGTGAACAGATGTGACCGGATCGCGGGAATCACTGTCGCTGAGAAAGTTCCCGAGGCTTTCTCGGCCTTGCATATCAGTCAGAATCCTGATGGACAGAGATTTACACTGATTTCCAAACCGTTCCCGGCCTCCTTTCCGAACCCTGCTCTCCGTGCAGCGCCCCGAACCGGAACGTTTCTCTCGGCACCGGCACCTGTGAGGCGCCGGCTATTCCTGGAATATGACTGGCTTTCTACCGTCCTCACGCCATTACTCCCGTTCGTGTTAATACTACTATTCAACGCTCTGACAGTCAGACACATTTTAGTGACCAGTCGCGTCCGTAAGGGGCTGAGGGGTCAGAGCAAGGCGGAGAACCGCAGTGACCCGGAGATGGAGAGCAGGAGGAGGTCTGTGATCTTACTTCTCACCATCTCCGGAAGCTTCATCACCCTGTGGTCGGTGAGTGTTGCCGAATTCCTTTACTACATTATTGCCGGACTGGATCAAAATAATTAGAACGATTCTGAATACATGTTTCAACACACCGGAGACATGCTGATGTTATTAAGTTGCTGCACAAACACGTTTATTTATCGGGTAACTCAGTCCAAGTTCAGACAACAGTTCATCAGCGCAGCGAAATAATCCGTTCGTCTCAATTATTCAATTAATTCATAAACATAATGTCTAAGTTCTTCTCAGAGGCGGTCGCAGTGTTTTCACTCTTGACACTACAGAACTCGCGGTCATTGGAGAACATGGCCGCGGGTGGAATAGAACTGCTTTACAATCCGAGAGTGACAGGGCACGGCAACAGAACCTTCGGTGAACAAATCTCCCGACCTTTACCTCCTACCAATTATTAAACCCTTTCTACCTTTTATATCCGTGCTCTTGTCACAACCACAGCATTTTCCATAATGAATCCCATACCCTAATGTAAATTTCCTTTGATCAAGTGAACGGCAAAGCTGTTGCTCCTCGAGACTCCTGAGATCAGGTCGGACCTGGTCTATGCTCGGATTGAGTAGGCAGCACGGCAAAGAGATTTAACTAATTGAATTCTACATCGGCACGTCCTTTAACACGGGATCAGCAGACAACGTCCACATCCACAGATACCCTAACCTCAACATTCACTTGTCTCTCGTAAGTTGGTATCAACTTCCTGATGAGTTTACCTTCACAGGGTTTGCCTCAACAAGATCCAATTATCTCCTGCAGAAAGTCTAAAGATGACTTGCATGACATTGTTAGGAAGATGTCATTTCCTGGGATGTTCATGAGGATGTAACAAAGAATTTCAGTGAACGCAACGCGGTAGAACCATCAATGGGCACTTTACCGAGGCGTTTGGCGAATTTCTGGCGGTTAATTCAGACAGTCAAATGACAAGGAACATGACCATGAAACCACAGGATATCGGAGCAGACTTGTGTCCTTCGTTCCATCGATCTCCTCCAACTTTCCATCGCGGTTGATCTGTTCCTCAACACCAACTTCCTTCTCTTTCCCTAAAACCGTTAGTCCCCTAACCAATTAAGAACCTGTGAACATTTTTCTTGGCCTACGCACCTTCATGGCATCGGGTTTGAGTCGGGAAATGAATGCCAGCATTACATTTGCCTTCGCTAGCACCGAATTAACCTGCGAGTTAGCCTTCAGGAAATGCAAAGCAAGACCTGTGAATCCGTATGCAGCTCGGATTTCACAATGTTCTGCCCAGTTAGAAACTTTTCCCTGCGCATTAATCATTCCTTTCACGACACAATTCCATACGCTGTATTTCACCTGTCACTTCTTTATCCATTCTGTCAACTGACACCCTGACGGCGACAGTACTTGTCTCTACAAGTAGATCCTGTCCATCTGAATCCCATCCATTCGCTGACTGATCACTGTTGAAAAGCTCATCCACCAGTAGTTATCTGGCGTATCTCTGCATCAATATATAGCGATAGACTATTTACTACAGCAATCTCTGATCGTTTCCCATATCATTGTATCATTTCTTAATGCATGCATTACTAAATGACAATAAAAGAGGGCTGCGTGTCTTCATAATCTAAATAATATCCTTTGATAAGGATAGTCAGGATCGGAGGACACTCATGTAAAATTCCAACATCTCTTCCACTCTAATGACGACATTCTGTCAGATTGCACAGATCCCTGCAGTGAGCTCACAAACTATGCCCATCTGAAGAGTGACTGTAGATTTACTCATTTACACAGATGCTGCCTGGCCTACTGGATTTCTCCAACATGTTTGTGTATTGCTTTCGATTTCCAGCATCTGTAGATTCTCTCGCGTTTGTAAATGTAGATGTGATGTATTCATTTAACACTTCGTTCATTTTCCGTGTGTTCTGCACCTTATCACCGTTGACGCTAGTGGCGTCCATTCCAAACCTAAGCATGAAATTGCCTATTTACCCCAAAAATACATTACAGTGCAAAAGTAATTGGCACACTTACGTAGGTAGAGCGCCTAAGATTTTTGCACAGTACTGCATTTATCATTGTAGAGCAGAGAACGTGTTGGTAAATGGGTTTAACATTTTGTTCATGTCCTGTGGTTCTGCACTTTATCACCGTTGACGTTAATGGCGTCCATTCCACACCCAGGCATGAAATTGCCTATTTACACCAAATATACATTACCGTGCAAAAGTCATTGGCAGATTTATATAGATAGGGCATGACTAAATGTCTCTCAGGTGCTCTCTGTTCCCTCCCCTCTATTCTCAACAATGATACCATTCTCACTGTCAGTCCACAATAGAGACCAATATCAGAACCAGGTTTATCGCCGCTCTCAGTTTTTTTCTGTATATGCATGACATTTGCACAGCACCATAAAGGGTGTCCTCTCGGTTTCTCTTCTATCCTTTCCAGTAGGGATATTTCATAGCGGCCCAGCACTGCTAATGTACTGCCACGACCCTTGGACTCCACAAGGAACTGCTCGGACCCAGCGAACTATCTCTGACCATATCCCGTCATTTTTCATGACGATGTCCTCAGTGACCATTGCCAAAGGCCTAATTTGGCCAGCCGGGATTATTAATCTAACATGAACATTGTGCCACTGACGACTTCTTAAAAATTCCACAGTTGTGCACCGCCCGTTGATAATATAATATCGCGAGGTGCTCTCCGCTGTAATTTTAGAGGCTCTCTCCAGAGTCCAGCACGTAGATGCCATTATGAAGAATGCATGTCAGCACCTCTACTTTCTTAGAAGTTTTTAAAGATTTGGCATGTCATTAAAACATAGAAATGTTTCTGTGTGAATTTGTGGTGGAGAGTACATTGACGGGTTGCTTCATGGTCCAGCAAGGAATCACCAATCCCCTTCTACAGCAAACCTACAAAAAGCAGTGGATGTGCAGTAACAGAGAGCTAATGGCGGGAGAGTTAGAAACAGAGGGACAATATAGTCAGAATCAGAACCAGATCTGTAAGCACCGGCGTGTGTTGTGGAATTTGTTACCCTAGCAGCAGAAGTTCAATGTAATCCATAATGTAGATGATAAATAAGTAAACAGATAAATAATTAACTAAATTACAGAATATGGGTGTTACAAGAATTACCCCTCGTAATAATGATCAGTGAGGCACAGAGAATCTGTATTTACTGACAAGTAACTTTTATTATTTCTACTAGAAAGTACGTGGGTTCACATTCATATCTACCTGCACGCACCCTTCTAGAACCCCTGACACTTCGTGAACAGACAATGAAGAGAAAAGGTATTACCCGCGAAAGTAGTATCCTGATTTGGCGTTTGTGTTCTGCAGGTGGTCTAAAGCCGTGTGAAAAGCCTCTGAGATTACGTCTGTCTTTGACCTATTGTGACAATAGGCAAATTGTAATGGGTCCAGGTACTTGCTAGGGCAAGAGTTCAGTCTAGTCATGACCAACCTCTCAAAACATTTCTTCACTGTAAATATGAGTGCTACCAGGCGACAGTCATCAATGCGCCTCACATTATTCTTCTAAGGCACTGGTATAATTGTGGCCGTTTTGAGCAAGTGGGAAATTCCATCCGTAGCAGTGAGAGGTTGAAAATGTCCCTGAATACTGCCGACAGTTGGTTGGCACACGTTTTCAGAGCATTACGAATTATTCCATCCGGACCTTAGGTCTTCCAGACTTCACCCTCTTTATAGACAGCCTAACATTGGCCTCCGTGAGAGAGATCACAGGGTCACCGGGTACAGCAGAGATCTTCACAGCTGCAGTTATCCATAGATCGCTGCAGGTGTTCTCGCAAACTAATAGGGTGGTTAATATGATGTCATGAAAAAACTTCAATTACCCTGATGTACTCTAAACTGAGACCTTCCTATTGCAAATGGGGTAGAATTTATTAGGTACATCTAAGAGAGTCACTTAAATCAACATGCAGATGGTTCAACACGAGGGAGAGCTGTACTGGATCTGGCGTTGCGCGATGCGCCTGGCCAGGAGACTGACCATTCAATGAGTGAACACAACTCTTTAAGTTTCAAGGTAATTATAGATAAGGATAAGCACGGATTTTGCGGGAGAGTATTAAACTGAAGCAGGGCAAATAACAAGGTCACTGGGCAGAAACTAGAGAAAGTTAATAGGGAACAGCTGTTTTTGCAAAGACTACATCCAGCACGTCAGGGATATTAAAGACCAACTACCCACAGTACAGGGCAGGGATGTTCCAGTCAGAGGGAAGGACGCGGATCACAAGGTTATTGGACCTTCAAGTTCGAGAACTTAGTGAACAAGAAATAAGAAAAGCATGTAATGCTTAGGAAGCTCGACTCAAATGGAGCCCTGGAAGGTTAATAAATATGCCAGCAAAGACCTCAAGAAGGAAATTAGGAAAGCCAGGAGAGGCCATGAAAAGTCATTGGCAAGTAGGATTAAGGAGAATCCCAAGGCACTCTGTATACACGTCAAGAGCAAGAGGATAACTAGGGAAAGCAAGAGACCACCCAGGGATAAAGGCAGGAGGAAGCATTTGCTTGGATGTGAAAGATGTGGCTGAGCTCCTTAATGAATAACTTATATCAGTATTTGCCAATGAGAAGGATATGGAGGAGCGGATGTGGGACAGTGTCCAGATTTTTAATATGCCAAGGAATTTGGAAGTAAAGGAGGAAATAGTGGTCTCTTAATTAGAATTAAGCTGTTTAATTCCCCAGGGCCTGATGGGACATACCCCAAGTTATTAAGAGGCAAGTGAAGGGATTGCTGTGACCTTGATCATTATCTTTGTGTCTCCCTAGCGGCAGGCAGGGTCCTGGAAGACTGGCAGGAAGCTGATATTGATCCATCTTTCAAGAAGGGAACCAGGGATAAACTTGGAAGCTATAGAAGGCGGAGTCTCACATCAGTGGTAGGGAATTCACTGGAGAGAACTCTTATGATTCTTACACGATATATGAATATTTGGAAACTCATAGTCTTATTAAGAAGAGCCAGCGTGGCTTTGTGCAGGACAAATCATGTGTTACTAACTTAAGTGCGTTTTCCGAAGAACTGGTGAGGGTGATTGGTGACGGTAGAATTGTGGATGTAATATACATGGATTTTATTGAGGCGATTGACGGGGTTCCTCGTGGGAGGCTCTTTCAGAAGATTACGCCATTTAGATTCAGAACAGACTCACCCATAGAAGAAGTGGGTGGTAATAGGAGAGACTTATACCAGCGGGAGGTCTGTGATTAGTGCTGTTCTACAGGGATATGAACTGGGACCTCTACAGTTTGTGATGCATATAAATGACCTAGATGAAATGTACATGGGTGGGTTAGTAAGTACGCCACCGATACAAAGTTTGGTGGCGTGGATAGCGTTGAGAATGGCAAAGAACACATTGGGATATCCTGCAGAACAGTTACAGATATGGGTGGGGAAGTGGCAGATGGAGTTCAATGCAGCGAATGTGAGATGTTGCACCTTGGTGGTTCAAATGTAAAGAGATTGTACACTGTTAGTGACAAGACGGGCAAGAACATAGGGATCTCGGTGTGCAAGCTCACAGCTCGCTGAAAATAGCTACAGAGGTTGATAGGGCAGTTAAGAAGGCAAATGGCATGCTTTCCTTTATTAGCTGAGATATTGCGTTCAAAAGTCAAAGTTATCCTACCCCTTTATAAAACTCTAATTAGGTCACATCTGGAGTAATGCACATAGATCTGGTCACGCCATTATCGCAAGAATATCGAGGATTTGGAAAGGGTGCACGAGAGGTTTACCAGGATATTACCTGGATTAGAGGGCATGAGCTATAATTAGTGGTTGGACAGACTTGGGCTGTTTACTCTGGAGTGCTGAGGGGAAAACTGATCGAGGTTTATAAGATTATGATAAGTATAGAGTAGACAGACAAAATCATTTCCTCGGAGTGAAGTATCTAATACCGGAGGGCAGGCATTTCTTGTGAGAAGGAATAAGATCAAAGGAGATGTGAGAAGCAAGTTCCTTTACAGAGATTGGTGGGTGGCTGGTATGCTCACCTGGGGTAGTGCTGAAGGCAGATACACTAGGGACTTGTAAGAAAGGCTCAGATGAGCACATGACTGCGTAGAGAATGGAGGGGTATGGGCATTATGTAGGTATAAGGGGTTAGTTTTATTTGGTCAATTGGTTACTCATTTGTTCAGTTCAGCACAATATTTTGGGCCAAAGTGTCAGTTCATGTGTTGTTCTGTTCTCTTTTCTATGTCTCTGTTCTATAACATTGTAACTCTACAATATTTCAATGAGATTTTCAGTTCATTGTGCTGTTTTACCTATCGAGCTCCAGAACCTCTTCCAACATTTTTGGAATTTTGCCAGCCCATTCCTCATTTCCATAAAGGATTCTCACATCACTCCCTGGGACTGGGAGAGGTTCCCCATCACCAGGATGAAGAGTGGGGAATCCTCTGTCGGGGTTCCCTTCTCTGTGAGCTCTGTGATTTCCTGTAAACAATGAACTTGTTGAATGACAGCCAGTGTGAAAGAGAATGCAGAGGGCAATATCTTCTCAGCGATGGGACATCCCAGTGACTTTGAACACAGGACTAGCCTCTTTATCCATTCTGTAAGTTTCTGGGATATGTTGGGACCAGGTTAGGTCCTCAGAGATCTTGACACGCAGGAACTTGGAACTGCCCACTCTCTCCACTTCTGATCTCCCTATGAGGATCGGTATCTGATCCCTTGTCTTGCCGTTCCTGAATTTCACAATCAGCCCTTTCGTCTTACTGACGGTGCGTGCAATGTTGTTGCTGAGACACCACTCCACTAGCTGGCATATCTCGTTCCTGTGCGCCCTCTCGTCTCCATATCATATTCTACCAACAATGGTTGTGTCATCAGTGCATTTATAGATAGTATATGAGCTATGTCTAACCGCACAGTCATGGGTGTACAGAGAGTACAGCAGTGGGCTAAGCACACCGCCCCCCCCCCCCGCCCCGAGGTGCACCAATGTTGACCGTCAGCGTGGAGCAGATATTAACACCAACCCGCACCAGATTGTGGTCTTCCAGTTAGGAATTCGAGGATCCAATTGCAGAGGGAGGCACAGGGGCCCAGGTTCCGTAACTTCTCAATCAGGATTGCGGGAATGATGGTGTTAAATGCTGAGCTATTGTCACCAAACAGCATCCTGCATAGGTATTTGTATTATCCAGGTGGTCTAAAGGCGGATGAAGAGCCATTAACATTGCTTCTGCCATTCACCTGTTGTGGCGATAGGCAAATTACAGTGGGTCCAGATGCTTGTTGAAGCAGGAGTTTACCCTAGTCATGACCAACCTCTCAAAGCATTTTATCACTGTCGATGTGAGTGCAGCCAGGTGATAGTCATTAAGGCAGCTCACATGAATCTTCTTCGGCACTGGTATAATTGTTGCTTTTTTTTTGGAGGAGTGGGAAATTCCACCCGCAGCAGTGAGAGGTTGAAAATGTCCTTGAATACTCTCGCCAGTTGTTTGGCACAGGTTTTCAGAGTCTTTCCAGGAATTCCATCAAACCTTTCGCCTTGCGAAGATGCACTCACTTTAAAGATAGCCTAACATCAGCCACTGAGACGAAGACCAGAGCGTCACCGCGTTCAGCAGGGGTCTGCACAGCTGTAGTTGTACTCGCGCGTAGTTGGGTATATCTGGTAGTGAAGCACCGCTGCCATTCATGCTATTGGGTTTTGCTTTATAGGGAGTAATGTCTTGCAAACCCTGCCAGAGTTGTCGTACATCCGATGTCGCCTCCAACCTCGCTGGAAATTGTCGCTTCACCCTCCACAAATCATACCTGGTTTTCTGGTACAGACCAGATCGCCAGATTTAAATGCCACAGATCTAGTCTTCAGCAGACGACGTATCCTCCGGTTCATCCACGGCCTTTGGTTTGGGAATGTACAGTAATTCTTTGTAGACACACACTCAGCCACACAGTTTTAATGAAGTTGGTAAAAGCCACACTATACTCATCCAGATTCGAAGATGAATTCCTGAATACAGTCCAGTCCACCGATTCAAAGCAGACCTGTAGGCGCTCCTGCGCTTCCCTTCACCGTACCTTCTTGGTCCTCACTGCTGGTGCTGCAGTCTTCGGGCTCTGCTGTACTCAGGGAGCAGAAGTACAGCCAGGTGATCAGACTTCCCGAAGTGAGGGCGTGGAATAGCACAGTAGGCATTCTTGATGGTGGTGTAACAGTGGTCCAGTGTGTTGTTCCTCTGGTATTGCAAGTGATCTGTTGATGGTAATTGCTTCGTGATTTTTTTTTCAGATTGGGACGGTTAACATCCTCCAAAACGCTGGTGAGAGCGTTGAGGTACGCTGTTTCGTGTATGTTGATCCCATTGCTCTTTCCTTATGCCACCAAAATTTTTGACTAAAATGTCTGTTCTCTCTTCTCTCCAACAACCTTGAAACAAGTAGAGTGATGATCATTGGTCCCAAACGAGGTCCGCACTGACACAGAAGCCTCTTGAACCGTCTTGTTCCCCCAGAAGCGATCGAGTGCAATGGTCTGACTTTCAATATGATCATCACCATTTCATTTTTCAAAGCAGTCCCGGAGGCACAAAGCACATTTGACCCAATCTACATCGTTGGAACGTTGGCAGTCTCAGGCAATATTTGTGAGGAGTTTATTAAGTAATATTATTATTATTATTATTTCTACTGCTACTATTATTACTGTTATTGTATTGGCGTGTGGCCAAGTGGTTCAGGTGTTCGTCTAGTGATCTGAAGGTCGCTAGTTCGAGCCTTGGCTGAGGCAACGTATTGTGTCCTTGAGCAAGGCACTTAACCACACATTGCTCGGCGATGACACCGGTGCCAAACTGTATGGGTCCTAGTGTTTCTGGGAAGAGGTCTCCAACTCTGAGTCGGGCTTTCGATGCTTCTTTGTCACCAGTTAGTCTGCCCAAATCATTGCAATGTCTCCCATGGAGGGTCATACTCGTTCCACTGGTTAACGTATTCTTCCATAGTGATGATTCATTTTTCTGAGTTGGCCTCTCATTTAAGTTTTCTGGTCTGTATTTCTTATCAGAATTGCATTTTCCTGCATAGAGTGCTGAATCCTGTTTATTTTGTATGAAAATATATACTTCAGAAATATTATCAGATAGTTGGGTGATTTTTTAAATGTCTGTTTTAGCTCTTTCTCCTTCGGTTCTCAGTAGTGTTTATCTAAATGTGTTTGAGTGTAAATAGACTTTTCTAAATTTGTCAATTAAGTTCTTATTTTTAATTGTGAAGTTTCCAGACTGGAATGGGACCAAGATATTTTGCTGAAATAATATGCTAATATGGGTATAACAAAGGTGTATATTGCCTTTGTTGTATTTGCTATGTCATGGAGATCTGCTTGGGAAATCCTATTATGCCCTTAAGTAAATTTTGTCAACAGTTGTTGTTTTTTTTTTTTTTAATTTTCGCCCTATTTTCTATTTTATTTACCTGTTAATATTCCGGATACCTGGACCAAAACGGTGATTCCCATCGATAGATGCTGCCTGACCTGCTGAGCTCCTCCAGCACATTGTGAGTATGGCTTAAGACTTCCAGCATCTGCAGTATCTCTTGTGTCCCATATTCTTGTATGTTTCCGAAAAAGACATGCAAGTAGGCAGAGAGGGTGCTGTGGCTCTCTTGGTAAAAAAGTTAAATCAAATCATCAGAAAGTTGACATGGTTTTGGAAGGTGTGGAGTCATCGTGGGTAGAACTAAGGAACTGCAAGGGTGAAAAGATTTTGATTTGTTTTGGAGACCCCCAAACAGTAGTAAGTATACTGTCTGCAAATTAGAACGGAAGAAAGAAAATGCATGCCAAAACAGCAATGTTACAAGAGTAATGGGAGATAGTCAGCAGACAGATTGGGAAAATCAGGTCGGCGCAGGATCCCAAGAGGGAGGTTTCCTAGAATGCCCACAAGATGGCTTTTTTACAGCAGCTCCTGATTGAGCCCAGCTGGGGATGAGCTATTCTCAACTGGGTGTTGTGCATTGAACCGGAATTAATTAGAGTTACTTAATGAAGAAGAACCTATAGGGGCAAATGATCTTAATGTAATGGAATTCACCCTGAAATATGAGAAGGAGTAGCTAAAGTGAGATGTACCAGTATAACCATAGAATGAATAGAATTACAAAGTCATGAGAGAAGAATTGGCCGAAATTGAAAAGAAAAGAACATGGGCAGGGATGACGACAGAATGGCTGGAATTTCTGGAAGCAATTCAAAGGCACAGGATATATACATAAAAAAGAGAAAGATGTATTCTAAAGACAAGATGAAACAATCATGGCGAAGCCAACATAAAACAAGAAAGAGAGGGCATATAACAGAGCAAAAATGGTGGGAAGTTAGAAGATTGGGAAGCTTTTAAAAACCAACAGATGGCAACTTTAAAAGAAATAATTCAAAAGAAGAAAAAAGATGGAAAACCAAGTTAAGCTAGCCAGTGATATTAAGGAGGATGCCAAATGTTTCTTCAGACACATAAAGTGTAAAGGAGAGGCGAGAGTGGATATTGGACAACTGGACACCGATGCTGGAGGAGTAGTATTGGGGGACATGGAACTGGCGGATGTACTGAATAAGTATTTTGCATCAGTCTTCACTCTGGAAGACACTAGCAGGATGGTGGATGTCCAGATATCAGTGGTCAGAATTGTGCAAATTTACATTACTCAGGAGAAGGTTCTTGGAAATAGAATGGTCTGCAGTTAAATAGGTCACCTGGACCAGAAGGTGTACATCTGAAAGTGGTGGCTGAAAAGATTGTGGAGGGATTAGTAACTATGCTTCGAGAATCAGTGGATTCCGGTACGATTCTGGAAGACTGGAAATTTGGAAATACCACTCCACTCTTCAAGAAAGTAGAGAGGTAGAAGATACAAAATTATGGGCCAATTAGTCTGACCTCAGTGGTTGGGAAGATATTGGAGTCGGACATTGAGGACGTGTTTTCAGGGTGTCTGGGGCACATGATAAAATTAGCCATTTTCAGCATGTTGTCTTCAAGGGAAAATCTTGTCTGACAAGCATGATGACATTCTTTGAATTCATTGAAGAAGTAACAAGTAAGACAGACAGAGGAGAATCAGTTGATGATGTGCACCCGGACTTTCAGAAGGTACTTGACAAGATGCCATCCATGGGTCTGCTTAAAAGATAAGAGCCGATGATATTACATGAAAGATTCTTGCATGGATAAACAGTGTCTGATTGGCAGGAGGCAAAGAATAGAAATAAGGGGAACCTATTCTGGTTGGTTGCCGGTGACTGGTGGCTTTCCACAGGGATCTGTGTTGGGACCGATTCTTTTCATATTATATGGTAATGACTTAGATGGCAGAATGGATAGCTTTGTTGGAAATTTTGCCGATGATACCAAGATAGGTGGAGGGACAGGTAGTTTTGAGGAAGTAGAGAGGCTACAAAAGGACTTCGACAGATTGGAGGAATGGGCAAAGAAATAGCAGATGAGATACAGTGTAGGGAAGGGTATAGGCATGCACTTTTGGAAAGGGAATAAAAGTGGCAGATGAAATACAGTGTAGGGACTGCAGGTCTGCATTCAGGTACTCAGGTTCCCTCAGGATTATGTTGCCGAACGTTATCAGCCAAACACTCCGATACAATACGTGCTTCATTTTGTTACAGACAAAAGTACCATTTTGGAACTAGAAGTAAAGTACATTTCCACAGTGGTGGAGAAACGCTCAAACACCCCTCACCATCTGTGAAAACCCTTCCAACCCCTCCACCACACCCCATCACTGTAAACCCCTCTGACCCCGACAGCACTCGTTATCTCTGCAAAACCCTCTGCCATCCACCCTGGTGCATTCAGGCGACAGTTGACCCGAGAAAGACACTGCCGTGGCAGAAGGCAGGGCTCATAAAACACCCTCACACTTTCTCTTTGTAAACCTTCAGATCTGCATGGCTGTCTTGACTAAACCTCTTCCCACATTGTCTCCTGTTTAAAAAAGAACTATTCCCTTTTCTCAGTTCATTTGTCCACACCATATCTGCTCACAGGATGAGATTTTCCTTTCCGGGACACCACAGATGGTCTCCTCTTGAACAGAATGGGTTTCCCTTCCTCCAGCATTGAGGCTGATCTCAGTCCAATCGATTCTATTTCCTGAAAATCTACCTTCACTCCATCTTACAGTCACCTTAACATTGACAGAGTCCCTCTTGTCCTCACCTGCAGCCCCATGAGCCTCCACATCCAAGGCATCATCCTCCACAACTTCTCTCATCTCCAACCACCAAACACAACTTTATCCCACCGCCGCCCCCCCCCCACCAACACTCTGCTTTCCAGAGAGATTTCCCTGTCTATTCGCCCCTCCCCACTAATCCCTTTCTTGGAACGTGTCCTCCCAAGCGAGGGAAGTGCTACACCTTCCTATTTACCTCCTCCCTCAGCTCCATGCAGGATCACCATCAGCCCTTCCAGGTGAGGCAACACTTCACCTGCGGGTCTGTTGGGTTCTTCTATTGTATCCGGCGCTCCCAGTGCGGCCTCCCGTACATCAGTGAGACCTAATGTAGATTGGGAGACGGCTTTATCAAGCACATTCGTTCCGTCCGCAACGAACTGTATTTCCCGATGACCAACCATTTAAAATCCACGCTTCATGCCAATTTGACATGCCGGTTCATTGCTCTACTAACAAGATGAGGCCACTCTCTGGTTGGAGGATCAACACCTTATATTGCATCTGAGTCACCTCCAACTTGACATCATGAGCATCGATTCCTTTAACTTCCACCTCAACCTTCTCTTTTCCCTCTCCCATTATGTCCTCCCTCCTCGCTTCTCCTCCACTGCCTCATATTTCTCTCTGGTGCCTCCTCTCCTGCCCTTTCTCCCATGATCCACTCTCTCATGCTGTCGGATTCCTACTTTTCAGCCCATTGCCTTTTCCAAGCAATTGTGTGCTTGTCGGCATCTATAACAGAATTTTTAGCTGAGATAAAAAGTAAAAATAGGAAACATACAATTCTACTGGAGTGAATGCAGAGGGGAGTCGGATGGAAATTTATTAGAAATCTGGAAGTGAGATGTCATTATTTTCCTCGAAGCAGAGTAGGCATCGGTGGTTTCGGTAAAAAAAAAAATCACGCAATTCGGAATCAGTGCTGTGGTGTTAAACATTCCTCCATAACATTTTTGTCTAATGCGATGGACAACTGCAAGCTTTACTGTAAGTTCGTGTTGGCCTTTTTTTTCCAATTTAATTTTTATGCAAAAGACTAAAGTAGGAAATGAGCGGCATTTTTGCCGATTTGGTCTTGAATGTCCCCAGAACCTGTCTGGCTTTCTCAGACCGAAAAGGGTCTGGCGGTGACGAGTGCGGGAATATGGTGGAAAGCTGAAAATAAAAGGTCGGATGAGTTTAATAATCGGTAGGAGTGGAGTCGCGGGGTGCGGGTGTCGGAGACTCTGTTCCTGTGCTGTGTTTCTCTCGGGTACTAAACCAGATTTACTCTCCCCCGCTGCCACGTTCTCCGATGACTGCCGGTTCTGTAGAGTCAAGATCGAAAACATTGCGACCGCCTCCGAGAAGAGCTAGATATTTTTTTATTAATTAGTTGAATAATTGATGTGAGCGGATATTTCACTGTGCTGATGAACTGCTGTCTGAACTTGGACTGAGTTACTCCATAAACAAACGTGTTTGTGCAACAACATAATATCATCAGCATGTCTCTGGTGTGTTGAAAAATGTGTTCAGAATCATTTTAATTATTTGTGTAGCCCCGCCTGGCCAGCCTCAGGGTCGCTCAGCTCGCCGTCGTCTGGGGAAACAGCCCTCAGCCCCGCCAAACAAGGTAATTGGTTTGTGTGGATGCAGTGTGATATACCCCACCCCACCCAAATGAGAGACAGTACACCAGATACGATTAAATGAATTACAGTTTTATAGATATTACTGGAACTATATAATTAATAGAGAATAAAATATAAAAGGAAAATAAAAGGCACCACACCTATCAAAGTTCTATCGCTTAGTGTAAAAACAGTTGGAGCTCAGGACCCTCCTCGTTTACCCTGCGTCTCCCCTCGGACCACCTCGACCTGCCGCCTGGGACCAACAACGATGGTCGACTAGACGCTCCACACGCGTCCGTCTCCGTCTCCTCTCCTCGCCGAACACCCTGGACCTCGGACTCCTGCTCGGGGTCCGACCCTGTTAGCGGACTCACAGCACCTTGTCCATCCTCTGTCTCTCTCTCCCGCCTTCTCCCAAAAACCCACATCACGATAACTTACAGACACACAGAAAGAATAACATCTATCCCAATTGGTTTGTTCACCCTCTTATCTGTACGTAATCCAATCAAACTGCTAGCGGGAGGACTTTCTCGGCAGTTAACATAACAAAGAAGCCATTTCAATTATAACATAACAAAGAAGAAACGCCTTACACTCTTCCCCACCAAATAAAATTCATGTCCTCATGACATTAACAGAGTTCACCATTTCTCCTTACAAAACACAACACTCAACCCAGGTGCATAAAGCAGTGACATAACTTCCCAGGGTTGTAGAGATCACACCATTTTCTCCCGGCGCTGTATAAGTCAACCTCTCCGGCGGGTGCCTACTCCTCTGAAACCTCTGTACCTCCTCAGCTGACTCTTCTGGCTCAGACTCCACAGATGACACCACGGGCCTACCTGTCGGACCCTCACCCTCACTGGGATCCCTCGGCACCTGTGAGCCCTCTGCCTCGGGCTCTGGTTTCACCCTCTCTTTCCCCAATGCTGGCTGTATTTCAGGTGGCTCCTCAGCACCCTCCCTCCTCTCCCCTAACTCGGTGGGGGAAGGGCCAGGAGCCTCTTCTTCCGGTACCGGGGAATCAGTGAACGGAAAGAGGTGCCACACGTCCGAATCATCGTCTTCCGATGACGTATCCCTTTTCAGGGTGTGGACCGGCCCCGTCCCTTTCGCAGCGGGCTCTTCCCTTGCCCTGCGCCCTTGCAGAGTTCTCATACTAGCCGTAAACTCCCATTCGGGCTCTGGGTCTACCTTCACCTCTCGACCCAGAGGCAACAGGTGATTCCGATGGAGTACCTTGACAGGCCCCTTCACACCCTCTGGCCTCACCCGGTAAACAGGTAGATTTGGCATCTGGCTCTCTACCACATAGGGGGTGGCCGCCCAGCGATCCGCCAACTTGTGATTACCAGGTAGTCCTAAATCCCAGATAAAGACCCGGTCTCCTGGCAATAGTTGGGAGAATTTTACTTTCTGATCATACCTCTTCTTATTCCTCTAATTCTGCTTGGTGGCCGCCGTTTCAGCCAACTCGTACGCCCTTTTCAACTCTCTCCTTATATCGGACACATAATTCAGATATGGCTTCAAAGGTAATTCACCCACTTCAGTCCCAAAACACAGATCAATGGGCAACTTCGCTTCCCGCTCGAACATCAGATAATAAGGCGAGTACCCCGTAGGGTCATTGCGAGTACCATTGTAACAGTGAACCAAATGGCCGATGTGCTGACTCCAGTTACTCTTCTGACCGATCGCCACAGTGCCGAGCATGTCCAGCAGGGTCCGGTTAAACCTCTCGGGCTGAGAATCACCTTGCGGGTGATAGGGTGTGGTCCTGGATTTCTCAAACCCAAGCATACTCAGTAATTCATGGATAAGTCTGCTCTCGAAGTCCCGTCACTGATCACTATGGATCCACCCGGAGAGGCCATAATGAACAAAGTACTTCTCCCATAACAGTCTTCTGTGTCTGCAGGACTGGCTGGCGGAGTTTGGTGCAATGTGAGAAAAATGACCGAACATACCAGTTGCATGTCCTGTTGATAGAACATATGGCTGGGAACCAGGGGTTTTTGGCGGGGAGTTGGAGGAGAGACCGTGAGGAGAAGCGGAATTCCGAGCCGACACTATGGTCATGTACTGATGAATTAATTCAGAAAAGATTGGAAGACTTACAAGTTGGAGAAGATCAAGGAAGTGGTCTGACTAAGGTGAACAGAAAACCGAGAGCCCAGAGAGGGGAGTTTGACTACACGCCAGCGGAGATGAAGCAATGGAGGACAGACCTCGGAAAAGATACTATCGACAGTTTAAATGAAGTGGAAAAACTGAAAGTTGACCTGAAAGAAGTCATCAGGAAGAAAAAAACGGAGGCTGAACATCCTTTACCTGCTGCTTTTCAGGTCAGGGTGGAAGAAGCTGGTGGGGTGCGAGAGGTCCCGGGTTCAAATCCCGGACGAGCCCCCAAGTGTAGCCCCCATGGCCAGCCTCGGGGTCGCTCAGCTCGCGGTCGTCTAGGGAAACAGCCCTCGGCCCTGCCAAACTGGGTAATTAGTTTGTGTGGATGCAGTGTGACGTAACCCACCCCGCCCAAATGACAGACAGTACACCAGATACGATTAAATGAAGTACAGTTTTACAGATATTACTGGAACTATATAATTAATGGAGAATAAAATATAAAAGGAAAATAAAAGGCGCCACACCTGTCAAAGTTCTATCTCTTCGTGCACAAACAGTTGGAGCTCAGGACCATCCTTCTTCACCCTGCGTCTTCCCTCGGACCACCTCAACCTGCCGCCTGGGACCAACAACCATGGTCGACCAGACGCGCCACGCGAGTCCGTCTCCGTCTCCTCTCCTCACTGAATACCCTGGACCTCGGACTCCTGCGCGGGGTCCGACCCTGTTAGTGGACTCTCAGCACCTTGTCCATCCTCTGTCTCTCTCTCCCGCCTTCTCCCAAAAACCCGCGCATCACAATAACTTACAGACACACAGAAAGAATAACATCTATCCCAATTGGTTTGTTCACCCTCTTATCTGTAACATAATCCAAACAAACTGCCAGCGGGAGGACTTTCTCAGCAGTTAACATAAAAAAAAAGTCATTTCAATTATAACATAACAAAGAAGAAACGCCTTACACTTGGATCCAGTCCGGCAATGGTGTAATAAAGGAACTTGGCAATACTTACCGACCACAGGATGACGAAGCTTCCGGAGATGGTGAAAAGTAAGATCACAGACCTCCTCCTGCTCCCCATCTCTGGGTCACTGCGGTTCTTCGCCTTGCTCTGACCCCTCAGTCCTTTACGGACGCGACTAGTCACCAAAATGTGTCTGACTGTCAGAGCGTTGAACAGGAGTATTAACACGAACGGGAGTGATGGCGTGAGGACGGGAGAAAGCCGGTCATATCCCACCCACCCGGGATCCATATAGTAGCCCGGTATTTCAATACAGTCCCAGGGTATATTGTCAATCACTTTCACAGGATGATATATAAAGACGAAGGGCACATTATTAAAGCAGAGCAGAACGCCGGTTGTCGTCAGAACCACAGCTGCAGTTTTCCCGGTGCAATATTTTATTTTCCGCTTCTGGCAACAAACTGATCAAAAGTAAAAGTGACGGTGAACCAGACAGAAATTTCTGTGGCTGCCTGTACCAGGGCAGAGATCACACTGCACACGGGGGTGATGTCCAGGAAAGTCTCGGGGAGGTAATAATAACTGAACGGCCACAATATCACCGCAATCACGATGATCAGTAGATCCGCCGCTGCCGTAGCTGTCAGCAAAACAGAAAATCTGAAGCAGCACTTCAACACTACACATGCTGCCAGTTTCAATGCCAACTACCCTGCAAAATCAGATCAACGCTAACAAAACATTGCAAATATAATAACATCATAAAGCACTCCATTTCTACCAGCTATAGGTCAACATCTGCACAAGAGAGGGCAACAGCTGCATCATTGCATGTGTCATGGGATCTTGCCAAAGCTAAGAAGCCATTCGCTGATGCCGAGTTGATTAAAACGTGAGCAATTGATACAGTTGGCGAAGTTTTAAGTCATGATGAGAAAACGGTTGTGGAGCTATTAAAGACGGTGCCATTGTCGGCTAACATGGCAACAAGAAGAGTAGAGGTTTTAGCGGAGAAGTGTACATGTGAGTCATTGTTTTCTTCAAAGAACTCTATCAAGAACCAGGACAGAAACAGACTCTCCAATGCACATCTCGGCCAGTGCCTCAGGATTCCCACAACAGAATACAGGCCCGACATCAGAAGGATTGCCTCATCCCGTCACTGTCACTTCTCTCACTGATTGGTGAGTGAATCAATTTACTTTTGTCCATTTGTCAATCTTATTGCGGTATAATAATATTACAACAACAATAATACTGATAATTTCATTTATAGCTACACTTCATACTTCAAATGCTACATAGCTTAATTTAAAAGAAGAAATAGATTAAATGAGAGAAGAGAAACAGTGGAAAAGGCAGTACTACCAAAACTCCGTGTGGAAGATGTGTTCTTTGTGTGGAAGAGAAGTGGTGAAGACTACCATGTTTACTGTGTGTGTGTGTGTGTGTGTGTGTGTATGTGTGTGTGTGTGTGTGTGTGTGTGTGTGTATTTTAACTCCAAGATGAGGTTTCATGTTATGGTCCGGTCTGTGAAGTCCGCATTCCGGTTCACGGTCCGGTCCGTGGACTCGGCACTCCGGGTCTTCCAGCTGTCCCTTGTTTTGGTTGAATTATTTATAGGCACCTGATTCTCAACTTGAGGCTTGGAATATAAGTAGCCTTGGGGTTGAGTGTGGGCTGCTGATATGTCTTGTCAAGATCCCCTGGGAGCAACCTGCCGATGGAAGGCTGGAGTGGCCACTTGCCATCTTTAGGCCGCGATAGGGGAACCATCCCCTCATTGAGCCTTGCTGCCAGTAGTCGGAGCTATCTTTGCGGTATGGATTCGGCCGTTTCCTGAGCCAGCTGAGTGGCCGTCAGTCACTCCGAGTTAGACAGAGAGCCGGCTGTTTCCGTCGTCAGCCGAGTTTGCCGGCCGTAACTGCTACTCGGAGCAACCCTGATGCAGAGATGGAACTGTCTGTCGTTCTTTGGTGTTTGTCTCTTCTTGTCCTCGCCTCTGTGGGGTAAATCAGGCCGTTCTGCCATTGCCCTGCAGGGGGATGTCATGTCTTGTCTTGTCCTCGCCTCCATGGGGTGAGTCAGGACGTTCTGCCGTTGCCCTGATGGGGGGACCTGTCTTGTTTGGTCTTTGCCTCTGTTGGGTAAGTCCAGCAGTTCTGCCGTTACCCGACGGATGGTCCTGTCCCACCTTGGTGTGGAGAGGTTGATTCCTGGTTTGTCTAAGTATAATCCCGGCTCTCTGTCTATGTACTGTCCTGTCTCATGTTGGTGTCGTGATAAAGATGAGTCCCGGCTTTTCGAAGGATAACTCCCGGCTCTATGTTGATGTACATTTCCCAGTCTGTCTCCAAGCTCCAGCCTCCGAGATATCAGCTTCCGCATTCCAAGTCCCAAGACCCCAGCCTGCAGCCTCGAGACTCGAGACCCAAGACCCCAGCTTGCAGCCGCGGGACCCAAGACCCCGGCCTGCAGCCGCGGGACCCAAGACCCCAGCCTGCAGCCGCGGGACCCAAGACCCCAGCCTGCAGCCGCGGGACCCAAGACCCCGGCCTGCAGCCTTGGGAGCCTAGACTCCAACCTGTCTCCAAGTTCAAGAGCCAAGACCCCAGCCACGTCCTGTCTGGTAGCCATGTCATGTCCTTGCCTGGTTCCGAGGTCCGAGCCCGAGGCAAGTCCCAGGTTCTGGGTCCTTGTCCAATCTCTGGCTCGGAGTCCAGGCCTTGTCTCCTAGTCCATAGTTTCTAGTTGTGGTCCCGCTCTCCCTAGCCCAGGTTCCTAGTTCATAGTCCCTTGTCCGGTTTCCCTGTTTCTTGTCCATGTCTAAGCCTAGGTCCTGCTTCCTTGTTCTGTTCCTAGTACTTCAGTGTCTGTGTCTTGCATTTGGGTCCGCTACCATCTCAATGTGACAGCTGACAGTTGCGAGAGCTAGAGTCATAATTAAATGGTTGGTTTTGGACTTATTTTGTTGCAAGAGTGCATTTTTTCTTGTGTGACCCACAACACAGGCTTTCAGAATCCCAGGCCTATATTATTACTACTACTACTACTAATAATAATAATAACAATACTATTAATGTTAATAGCAGCAACAACAACATCTGCTCATAGCTGTGTACATACATCTATTGATGCTTCTGGACACATCTTCAGTGATGTTCCTGGAATCATCGGGTGTTTCGGATCTTTCAACATCATACAGCCTCCTCCAGGTGACCCAGCCGGGGCTGATCAGACCCCAGCTTGTGTCCAGATGGCTAGCTACTTATGACTCCATGGCTCCCCTCTTTTGAGCCACAGCCATCTTGAGGCCCTCTCTGCCGCATCAGTGGTACTGCGGATGGCTCTCCTCTTCCCCTCTCGCTCGATGCCCAAAATGCTGAAGGCTCTAACTAAAGAACGGGCTATGAATCCCCTACAACCAACCTCCACTGGGAGACACCTCGCTCTCCATCCAGCCTGCTGACAGTTGCTGACCAGTCCTGTGTACTTGGAGAGCTTCCTTTCAAAGGCCTCTTCCAAGCTATCTTCCCATGGGACTGTCAGCTCCAGCAGCACCAGTTGCTTAGTAGACTCAGACACTAGGACAATGTCTGGTCGCAGGGTGGTGGCTGCAATATGGTTAGGGAACTTCAGTTGCCCTCCGAGGTCCACCAACAGCTGCCAGTCCCTTGCAGAGGTCAGAATGCCTGCAGATGTTCTTTTGGCAGGTATTGGCTGCTCCCCAGCTCTGACAAAGGCAATGGTCTGCTTGGAGGGTCGGGACCGCTTCGCCCACTCAACTCCTGCACTGACAGCTTCAGTGATGGTCTTCAGGACCTGATCATGCCTCCACCTGTACCATCCCTCACCAAGTGCCCTCGCACAGCTGCTGAGGATGTGCGCCAGGGTTTCTCACTTGGAGCACAGTGGGCACGGAGATGACTCTGCCTTGCCCCATGTATGCAGGTTTGATGGGCTTGGAAGCACATCGTACACTGCCTGGATGAGAAATTGGATGCGCTGTGGTTCGGCTTTCCAAAGATCAGCCCAGGTCACTTTCCTCTCAACCGCATTCTCCCATCTTGTCCAAGCTCCCTGTTGCTTCATTTCCACCGCCTTGCAGACTCTCATCTCCTCCACTGCTGCTCTCACCTCCTCCTGAACTAGACGATGCCTTTCCTTCCCTCTGGTGTCCATTTGGGGAGTTGGAAAGGATCCTAGCCCAGCTCGGCCTCGTGTGACCACTCCCACCAGCCTCCTGTGACGCAGCTTCGCCTCTGCCTCCTGAATAGCTTCCTCTGCCCTCACTTCCTGCCAGCACTTACTTGGATCCCTGCTCCAGCCACCTTCGGGTCACCTGAGTCCCTATACTGTAGCACTTCTCTGGCTCTTACTATCTTGAATTCTTCCTCCAAGGATTTGAAGGGCAGTTGCAGTTTGTTGTGGTGTCCATAGAGTGCGATGCTGCTCAGGCTCTTTGGCAGCCCCAGCCATCTCCTGAGGTGGTTGCTAACCCTCCTCTCTAAGGTTTCGGCTGTCGAGATCGGAACTGCATAGACAAGGAGGGGCCACAGAATTCTGGGAAGAATGCCATGCTGATACACCCGGGCTTTAAACTTCCCAGGTAGGCCAGACTTGTCCACAGATTTCAGCCAGCCATCCAATTCGGTGCAGGTTGCCTGAATGGATGTTGTGTCCCTTAAAGAGCTGTCAAAAACTTTGCCTAAGCTCTTGACTGGCTTTTCTGTGATGGTTGGGACGGCTGTGCCTGCGATGCTGAACCGGAACTTGTTCTCCACCTTCCCTTTCCTCAGCACCTTCGATCTTGATTTGGTGGGTTCCAAACGCATCCGGGCCCACTCCACCAGCTTTTCGAGCCCTTGCAGAATCCTCCGGCAGCCTGGGACTGATTCTGTGGTGACTGTGAGGTCATCCATGAATGCCCTGATAGGTGGTTGCTGTTGAGCGGAATTCATTCTGGGCCCTCTGCACTCTGGCTCAGCAGACTTAGTGAGCATGTTCATGGCTAGGGAGAACAGTGTCACTGAGATAGTGCACCCTGTGATGATGCCGATCTCCACCTTGTGCCAGGTTGATGTAATTGCTCCTGAAGAGACCCTCATCCTGAAGTTGCTGTAATAATCAGCGATAAGGTCTCTGATTCTGCTGGGGACGTGATATTTGGTCAGTGTGAGCTGCACCAGCTTGTGCGGAATGGAGCCATATACATTCGCCAAGTTGAGCCACAACACTGACAGGTTGCCCTTGTTCTCTCTGGCCTCCCTGATGAGCTGTGTCACCACACCGATGTGCTCCAGACAGCCCAGCATCGCTGAAATGCCACTCTTCTGGACTGATGTATCAATATAGGTGCTCTTTGCTAGGTAGGTGCACAGCCAGTTAGAAACTGCACTGAAGATCTTCGCCTCGACACACAGCAGGGAGATGATGCGAAACTGATCTATCTGGGTGGCATTTTCCTCCTTCGGTATCCACACCCCTTCAGCCACTCTCCACTGTTCTGGGATCTTCGTCCTTCTCCAGAAGATTCTCAGGATCTTCCACAGACGCAGCAGGAGTTTGGGGCAGTTCTTGTACACTTTGTACGAGGTGTTGCTTGGTCCTGGAGCCGAGCTTGCCCTTGCTTTGCGGACGACCTCTCTGACTTCCTTTAGTTGCAGCTCTGACACGTCGAACTGCACATCCGGTTCAGGTGGGTCTATTAGGATGTCACACTCTCCCAACTCCTGCTCCCTTTCAGGATCATTATATATCTTCTTCAGACGTTGGTCTATGTCTTCCTGCGAACAAGCCAGTTTCCCACTGCGCTTCTCCCCCAGCAACTCCTTGGTGAACTTGAAGGGGTTGGCGATAAAGGCAGCACGTTTTCGAGCCCTTTCACGACACCGCCTCCGATGCCACTCTGCGCGGCGGAGGACCCTGATCTTCTTTCGTAGTGTGCACATCCGCTGGGCCAAGCCAATGTGCACAACTTACTGGCGCAATAAAAAATCCCTGGACGTTATGGCCCTTGGCTTGGCATGTTTGACATAATTTGGCCCTCGTGGAAAGCTAATTGGGGAACCCTGGCTTAGATCACATGAACTTATCCCTCTCCGACACGTGTTATTCTCCCAGCTGGTCTGCATAGATTTATTTGTTACTTCCTCCACGTGGATATTAAAGTTTTCCATTTAGTCCCTGTATTACATTTCCAAATTGCCTCTTCTGCTTTTATACATTTAATTACATCCTAAGTTCCCTGTATTGGCCAAATTTCATTTCTCAATTTTTTAAATTTCAGCATGGCGACAGGCATCTGAACCGTTCCTCATCTTTGGGGTTATCCCGACATAACCGATACAAAGGGGTTCCAACACCCGGCTTATCCAATGTCTGTCCCAAACTTAAAGTGCCAACTCCTTAACTTATCTCTATGTACTAGCCCAGTGTCTTTGCTCTCCACACACACTTCAGGGTCCTGACCTTTGCGTGGGGGACTTCCCGTCTTAACAACCGGTCTGAGACCGGGTGGTTGAGATGGACACTGTAATTAACCTTATTTTCAGGGACTCGAACCCCACTATCTGAGGACTCTCACCTCCTTTTCCGAAAACTTACAGCTCTGAGGACTCTAACCTCCGAACTCCGGGGAATCGAACCTCCCTGAGACGAATCCGTCGGCGTACAAGTGCCGTCACGACAGAGCTCTATGGGACAAGGGGTCGACTGAGTGATGGATTAATGAGAGAGATCAAGGTAAATCTTACCTTGTGGGCCCATCCGTCTCACGTCACCGTCACACAACTGATCACTTATTCATTCCACCTAGGAGCTCCGTTTACGTTATAATCCCATCCTCGTCACCACATGTCATGTCGGTTTGTTTTCTTGAGATTCTTACACAGTTGATACAAATGCAATACGCCAACTTCTGTGGATAGCCAGGATTCTTTATTTAAGCAAGTACAAGCTTTTTGGAGGATCGCTTAACAAACTTCGTAGTACTTGCACAGCCCTGTCAAGCGATGCTCTTCGAACAGGGGAACAGTCCTCCCTTTTTATAGGGTTTTACACCACAGTCAGTCATGTATACAAGATACAAATTTTAGCTACTCCCACAGTCACGTGCCTGGCAACACTAATAGTATGAGACAAAGAATACTTCAGCACGTAAAGCAGAAGCAAAGGTCATCCACCCAAGTACTATGTGTGTGATTAGTATCAAAATTCTTGCATGTCATCAGCACAGATTAACCCTTTAAAATCTCAATAGCACTTGACAAAGACCACGTAATCACCTGAGAGCATCTAATTTCCAGCAAGTTATCAGGACAAATTATCCTTTAACATCTCATCTGTTGGGTGGAAGAGTGAGGGAGTCCTTTCCCACAGTCTGACAGGTGAACGGCTTATCTGCAGTGTGAACTTGCTGGTGTCTCTGTAGGTCAGATGACCGAGCGAATCCCTTCCAAGTCTCAACAGATGAACTGCTTCTCCCCTGTGTGAACTGACTGGTGTGCCAAGAGGGAGGATGACCGACTGAATCCCTTTCCACAGTCTGAGCAGGTGAACGGCTTCTCCCCAGTGTGAACTCGCTGGTGACTCTGTAGGTGGGATGATTGAGTGAATCCCTTCCCACAATCTGAGCAGGTGAACGGCCTCTCTCCAGTGTGAATTCGCTGATGTACCTTCAGTTTAGATGATGATGTGAATCCCTTCCCACAGTCTAGGCACGTGAATGGCCTCTCTCCAGTGTGAACTCGCTGGTGTCTCTGTAGGTTGGATGACCGAGTGAATCCCTTCCCACAGACTGAGCAAGTGAATGGCTTCTCTCCAGTATGAACTCGCTGGTGTCTCTGTAGGTTGGATGACCGAGTGAATGTCTCCGCACAGTTTGAGCAGGTGAATGGCCTCTCCCCAGTGTGAACTCGCTGGTGCACCATTAGGGTGGATAACTGAGTAAATCCCTTCCCACACACTGAGCAGGTGAACGGCCTCTCCCCAGTGTGAACTGACTGGTGTGCCAGTAGGGTGGATGACTGAGTGAATCCCTTCCCGCAGTCTAAGCAGGTGAATGGCCTCTCTCCAGTGTGAATTCGCTGGTGCAGCATTAGGGTGGATGACTGAGTGAATCCCTTCCCACACAATAAGCACGTGAATGGCCGCTCCCCGGTGTGAACTCGCTGATGTACCTTCAGTTTAGCTGACCGAGTGAATCGCTTCCCACACAATGAACAGGTGAATGGCCGCTCCCCAGTGTGAACTCGCTGGTGAGCCATTATGTCAGATGACCGAGTGAATCCTTCCCCACAAATTCAGCAGATGACCAGCCTCTGCCCAGTGTGAACTGACTGGTGTGTCCACAGGTGGGAAGACCGACTGAATTCCTTCTCACACACAGAACAGATGAACAGCCTTGCCCAGTGTGAACTTGCTGATGTACCTTCAGTTCAAATGATCGAGTCAATCCAACCCACTGTCTGAGCAGATGAATGGGATCTCTCCTGTGTAAAATGACGGGCGTGCCAGTCGGTCAGATGATTGAGTGAATCCCTCCCTACGGTCTGAGCAGGAAGGATGATCGAGTGAATCCCTTGCTCCACTTCTTAAATATCTGGACAGAGACAGCAAAACTGGCGTGTTGTGTTTGAGATTCCTGTAGACAAATTCCTTGTTATTTTTAACCTGTAAAAAGATTCACAAAATCCATCAATGGGTGTAGGACAACATTTCAGAAGAGATCATTTGATTTGCCAAGGTGTGATCTGACATCACACTGTTACAGTGAAGTTCAACCCAAGTTGGAGAGAGAAATCATCTTCTAACTGGGCACTGTGCTGGTATCTGGGATGACCAACAAACTTTCTGATGCTTTTTCTGTCTCTATAAGAATGGGGCATTTCTGCTGTCTCCAATCTGTGACCTGGCTCAGTTTGACTCTCTCCATTGGTATTATTCCCTGTTCCCACTGAGCTGCATGGGCGCCTGGGCCCACAGTAACTGAAACACTCTCACACAAATAGCCTTTCTTGACGTGCAGCTGGGATTTTCTTTTATGTACTGTTAATTTAAAGTGCCACAGTTTTAACGCCATGTAAATATCTCCTACTGAGATGTATGGCTGGTCTGCACAGCTGCTAAATGGAATTACAGTGAATATCAGCACAAACATGAGGAATTCTCCTGACGAAGGGTCTCGGCCCGAAACTTCGACTGTACCTCTTCCTAGAGATGCTGCCTGGCCTGCTGTGTTCACCAGCAACTTTGAGAGTGAATATCAGTATTATTTAAGATTCTTCTCACAGTCATAGAAAAGAACAACACAGAAACATGTCTGGCCCATCTAGCTGGTGCCGAGCTATTCAAACTTTCTACTCCCATACCCCTACCATCCAGGTACCGATACGAAGCTCTTAAATGTTGAAATTGAGCTTGCAGGCACCACTTGTGCTGGCTGCTCATTCCACACCCGGATGACCGTCTGTGTGAAGAAGTTTCCCCTCATGTTCCTCCTAACGTTACACCTTTCACCCTTAACCCATGTAGTCTCACCCAATATCAGTGGTAAAAGCCAGCTTTAATTTACCCTGTCTATACCCCTCATAACTGTGGTATACCTCCATCAAATCTCTCCTTAATCTTCTACATTCCAAGGAATAAAGCCATGACCTGTTCAATGTTTCCTTATAACCCAAGTCCTCCAGACCTGGCAACATCCTTGTGATTTTTTTCTGAATTTTTTCAACCTCTTTTGCATCTTTCCTGCAGGTTGGTGACCAAAACTGCAACAATACTCCAAATTAGGCCTCACCAATGTCTTGTACAACGTGAACAAAACATCCATCTCCTGTACTCAGTACTTTGGTTTATGAAGGCCAACATGCCAATATCTTTCTTTCCGTCCCTACCTAACTGTGACACCACTTTCAGTGAATTATCGACTGTATTCCCAGATCCCTTCCTTCTACAGCTCTCCTCAGTGCCCTACCAGTCACTGTGTAAGATCAAGGTCCTACCAAAATGAAACACCTCGCAATTGTCTGTATTAAATTCCGTTCTCCATTTCTCAAACCATTTTTCCAGCTGGTCCAGATCGCACTGCAAGCCATGATAGTCTTCCTCACTGTCCACAACACCACCAATCTTGGTGTCAGCCACAAATTTGCTGATCCAGTTAACCACACTATCATCCAGATTACTGATATAGATGACAAACAACAACAGATCCAGCACTGATCCCTGCGGCACACCACGAGTCACAGGTCTCCAGTCAGAGAGGCAACCATCTGCTACCACACTCTGGCATTTCTCAAAGACAGTGTCTCATCCAATTTACTATCTCATCTTGAATGCTGAGTGACTGAACCTTCTTGACCAACCTCCCATATGAGACTTTGTCAAATGCTTTGCTAAAGTCCATGTAGACAACATCCACTGCCTTGCCTTCATCCACTTTCCTGATAACTTCCTCGAGAAACTCCATAAGACTGGGTAGACGTGACCTACCGTGCACAAAGCCATGCTGCCTATCCTTAATCAGTCCACATCTATCCAAATACTTACATATCTGGTTCCTGCACATATGTTCCAATAACTTTCCCACTACTGATATCAGGCTCACCAGTGTGTAACTTCCTAGTTTATTTTTAGAGCATTTCTTGAACAGCGGAACAAAATTGGTTGCCCTCCAATCCACCAGTACCTCTCCTGTCACTAAGGATGATTTAAATATCCTTGAATGGGCCCTGACAATTTCTGCACTTGTCTTCCAGTAGGTCCCAGGGAACAAATTCACAGGCCCTGAGAATCCATGCTAATTTGCCTTCAGACAGCAAACATCTCCACCTCTGTAATCTGTACAGGGTCCACAAAAGGTCCTGCTTTGCCTCACTTCTAATGACTGTGTCCCTCTCTGGAGTAAATACAGTAAAATCTCCCCCATATATTTTGTGTCCTCGTATGGATTACCATTCTGATCTTCCAGAGGACTAATTTTTCCCTTGCAATCTTTTTGCTGTTAACATATCTGCAGAATCCCTGAGGATTCTCCTTCACCTTGTCTGCTGGGGCAACCTCATGCCTTCTTTTACTTCTTTCATAAGTGTTCACCTGAATTTCCTGTACTTCTTAAGTACCCCATTTGTTCCTATCTGCCTGTACCTGGTATGCACCTCCTTTTTATTGATCTAGTGGAGGGGTTGTGGAGACAGATGTTGTTCAGCCCTCAGACAAAGTCAGGAATGAAAAAGTTGAGCATGGTGCAGTGAATATGCTGAGCCCTGTATATTTCAATACAAGGAGCAGCGTAGGAAAGGCGGATGTGTTCAGGGCATGGAACAAATCCTAGAATTATGACACTCGGATCTGGCAGCTGTGGACTGGGACAGGTTGCTTTACGGCAAAGGTGTGCTTGGTAAATTGAGGCCTTTAAAGCAAAATTTTGAGAGTACAAAGCGGGTATGTGTTTGTCAGAATAAAAGGTAAAGATAGAAACTGCAGGGAACCTTGGATTTCAAGAGATATTGAGACCCTGGTGAAGCACAAAATGGAGTTGCAGAACAGGGATAGGCAGGTAGCTTCTTATGGAGTGTAAGATATGCAAGAGAACACATGAGAAATAAATCAAGATGGCTAAAAGAAGGCATGAGGTTGCCCTCGCAGAGGAGATGAAGCATTATCCTAATGGACAGATTAAGAGCAAGAGGACTGCAAGGGGCAAAGTTGGTCCTCTGGAAGACCAGAATTGCAATTCATGTGTGGAAACAAAGCAGATCGGGAAGATCTTAATTTTTTTTTTCATCTCTATTTACTCAAGAGATGGACAGAGTCCATGGAAGTGTTAGAAAGCGGCATTAAATTCGTGGACCCTGTGCAGATTAAAGAAGAGGAGATGTTTGCTATCCTGAGACAGATTAGGGTAGATAAATCTCCAGGACATGACAGGGTGCTCCCTCAGACGCTACGGGAGGTAAGTGCAGAAGTTGTTGGGTCCCTAGCGGAGATAAATAAGTCATTGTTAGCGACAGGGAGAGGTACCAGAGGATTGAAAAGAACAGTCGATGTTGTTCCGCTGTTTAACGTAGAACATAGAAACCTACAGCACATTACAGGCCCTTCGGCCCACAGTGTTGTGCCGATCATGATACCTCCTCCAGAAACTGCTGAGAATTTCCCCTAGCACATAGCCCTCTAATTTTCTAAGCTCCACGTACCTATCTAAGAGGCTCTTAAGAGACCCTATTATATCCGCTTCCACCACCACTGCTGGCAGTGCGATCCACACACAAGCTACTCTGTCAAAAACTTACCCCTGACTTCCCCTTGGTACCTATTTTCAAGCACCTGTGTCCCCTCGTGTTAGTCATTTGAGCCCTGGGAAAAAACCTCTGGCTATCCACATGATCAATGCCCCTCATCTTATACACCTAAAATAGGCTCTAAACATAAACAAGGAAATCATACATTGCTTTGAAGATTTGTTGGAAGTATACACAATTATGAGGGTATAGATAGGGTAAATGCAAGCAGCTTTTTCCAATGAGGTTGGGTGGGACTATAAGCAAAGGTCATGGGTAAGTGCCTCCCACATTTAACGAAAATTTAATGGGAACCTGTGGAAAACCTCTTCACTGAAATGGTTGTGAGAGTGTGGAATGAGATGCCAGCACAAGTGGTTCATGCCAGCTCGATTTCACCATTTAAGAGAAGTTTGGATAGGTACCTGGATGGTAGAGGTATGGAGGGCTTTGGTCCTGGTGCAGGTCTTTGCATTTGTCAGCTTAAAAGGTTTTTCAGCATTTACTAGATGGGCCTAATGACATGTTTCTGTACCGAACTTCTTCCTGTTTCTATTGTAGAAAAGCTGGCCAAACTTCATTGGTAGGGAAAACTGTTGGGAATGACAAAGGAGCAGCAATGGCTGGAGTTTCTGGGAGCAATTCGGGAGCTGAGTGATCGATACATCCCAAAGTGGAAGCATTGGAAAGGCAGGAGGACACAACTGTGGCTGAAATGAGAAACCATAGCCAACATAAAAGCCAAAGAGAAGGCAAATCATAGCATAAAAACTATTGGAAAGCTTTCAGAAACCAACAGAAGACAACAAAAAAAAGAAAACGGATGAGCTCAGGCGTGGAATTATGATATTGTAGTCATTAATGAGTCTTGGTTGCACCCAGCAGCGTGAGGCACTTAGAGGAACAAGATATCCGGGGCCTCAATATCTCTGGAAAAGCAAGGTTCCCTGCACCAGTTACTTTTCAACTTCTATTTTGACAGGCACATACAAACTCTACACCCTCAAGAATTAACTTCTGAAGGCCTCCCACTTACCAAGTACTCCTTTGCAAGAAAACAGCCTGTCCCAATCCACTGTTGTTAGATCCTTCCTGATACCATCAACATTGACCTTTCTCCAATTTAGAATCTCAACCCATGGTCCGGATCTTTCCTTTTCCATATCTACTTGGAATCTCATGGCTTTGTGATCACTAGATGCAAAGTGTTCCCATACACTAATTTCCGTCACTAGCCCTGGATCATTTCCTAACAGCTTATTGCACATGACCATGTCAGGAATTCTATTAACTGAGGGCACATTTGACAAACTCTACCCCATCTAATCCTTTCACAGTATGGGAGTCTCCCAGTCAATATATGGAAAGTTAACAAACTTTGTTTCTTGGCATAGTCTGTGATCTCTCTGTAAATGTGTTCCTCTCAATCTCTCAGACTGTTGGGTGCAACTAACTCCCAGTAATGGTAACAATATCACCATTCAATGCACTGAGCTCATCTGGCTTTCCTACGATGCTTCTTGCATTTGATAAACACAGCTCAGCATATTTGTCGCACCATGCGCAACCTTCTCATTGCTGACTTTGTCTGAAGTCTGAACAACATCTGACTGGTGTCAAGCAAACAACCTCTCCCTCATTGTCACAAAAACAAAGGAGCTGATTGTGGACGACAGGAGGACTGGAGACAGGGTAACTCTTCCTGACATCAATGGATCTGGGGTTGAGAGGGTGAACAGCTTTAAATTCCTCGGCATAAACATCACCGAGGATCTCACATGGCTGTGTTTTGAAAAGAGCACAGCAACACCTCTTTCATATCAGATGGTTGAAGAAGTCTGGGATTGGGCCCCAAATCCTAAGAACCTTCTAAAGGGATACAGTTGAGAGCATCCTGACTGGCTGCATCACTGCCTGGTATGGGAACTGTACTTCCCACAATCGCAGGACTCTGCAGAGAGTGGTGCGGACAGCCCAGCGCATCTGTAGATGTGAATTTTCCACTATTCAGGACATTTACAATGACAGGTGTGTAAAAAGGGCCTGAAGGATCACTGAAGACCCGAGTCACCCCAGCCACAAACTGTTCCAGCTTCTACCATCTGGGAAACGGTACCACAGCATGAAAGCCAGGATCAACAGGCTCTGGGACAGCTCCTTCCACCAGGTCATCAGACTGATTTATTCATGCTGATAAAATTGTATTTCTATATTATACTGACTGTCCTGTTTTAAATACTATTTACTATAAATTACTATAAATTGCACATTTAGATGGAGACAGAACATAAAGATTTCTACTCCACATGTATATGAAGGATGTAAGTAATAAAGTCAATTCAATTCAATGACTCCACTATCTGTTCTGGTATTCAGGCTCCCATCCGCCCTGCAACTTCAGTTTAACATCCGCTAGCACTAGCAAGCATGACCACTAGGATATTAGTCCCCTTCTAGTTCTGTTCCCCTAACTAACGAATCCCCTATCAGCCCTTTGACTTTCCTGTGCCAGCTAATTCCCTGCCAACAGTTTCTAACGTGGTCTACCTGTTGTTGTGGGAGTTGGCCACAAGAGTACTCAGTGATGGCTATTTAACCTCATTCCCCTTCCTGACCATCACCCAGTTTCCTGTGTCCTGCATCTTGGGTGTAACTCACCTCTCTTCATGTCATATCTATCACCCCCTCCGACTCCCGAATGATCCGGAATTCATCCATTTCCAGCTCCAACTCCCTAACGTGCAGGGTTACAGGGAGTCAGGTATGTGAGGGTATCAGGGACACTGTAGTTCTCCCCTCCTTCCCACCAATGTCCCCTCTAATTTGTAATGACCAGTGTGTGCAAAAATCTTGTGCTGTACAATTCTTGCCCAGTGACAACAACATGTATAAACTGTATTTTATATAGAGAGCTATTCATTTCAACAGCAAGCAAATCACTGGCGATAAGAACTTTGATCTCCTCTGGGTTCGATCACGTTCATCTGCACTCTCACACAACCTATGTAGCAGGCCTATAGCAGGTAATGAAGGATTTTCTAACCAGAGCTTTTGCACACCGCCTATATGTGATTTTCTTGCTAAATGATGCTTGAAAAAGTCAGATTTCCAAATATCACTCCACTTCCTCCCACTTGTAAATTCTCCAGCAACTTTTGCATTGTCACGATACACACAGGTAACACCAGTTTCTGTATTGTACATAAATATTTCCCATGAACCCTCCCCCAGGTGACTGATGGTGGTGAACTCATTGATGGCAATGCCAATGAATAAGAAGGGAAGGGCAGTCGTCTGTCTCATTGGAGTCTGGCAGATTTGTGATGTGAAAGCTACTTGTTGTCAAGGGCAAAGGTGTTTGATACCATTATGTACCCAGAGAGAATGGGTCAAAACATGTCCTCGCGGGTAGAAAAGTCCAGAACAAGAGGAGGTAAAACAAGCAACACACACAAAGCTGGAGGAACTCAGCAGGCCAGGCAGCATTTATGAAAAATAGTACTAATGATGAGTTCCTCCAGCATTTTCTGCGTTTTGCTTGGATTTCTGCAGATTTTCTCTTGTTTGTCATTGGAATTAGAACAAAGGTGATTTTCTCAACTGCTGATGTAAAAGATTTTGTTCCCTCTCTCCGAGTTCCTAATCCTTGCATTTAGATAGCTGGAGCTCAGCTCTGTCTGAGAGATCCATCAGTTCCCATTCCCTCATCAGCCGGAAGCTCCCCGGGGCCCGTGTACGGATGGTGGGGCTGAGAGAGAGGGAAGAGAGCAGGACTGTCCCGGGATTGTGGGCCACGGCGCCCGCAGGTCACAACAATTGTCCCTCAGTCGGTGTTGAAAATAATCGCCCCGAGATACTCGCTTACCTGCGTCCGATCCTGCAGCCATGATCCTGAGGGCTATTGTGTACTGCGCGCATGCGTGATATTGCAAATCTAATCAACCTTTACGCCTGCGCATTTGAGCGGTGCTTCGGCGCCGGCGACGTGAACAAGGTGCCGTTAATAGTTTCGGCAACCACCGGTTCCATGTCCAGACCTCAGTTTTTTTTTGTGTATATAGAAACCTCAGCAGCTGTTTTAGCGCAGAAAGCGGCTCCCATAAACAATACACACAATATCAAACTGTATGTACAATCCTCTTACAAAGGCAGATATAATACACAGCTGCAGTTGCTGGACATCGAGAGACGCACACACACAAAACGCAGGAGGAGCTCTGCAGTTCAGACAGTAACTAAGCAGAGTATACAGTCTAGGCATGCTGAAGGGGCTCGGCCTAAACGTTGTCCAGATATTCCTCTCCACATTTGCTGCCTGATCTGCTGATTTCCTCCAGTGTTTTGCATTTTTTTCAATCAGTTTCCAAATGTTTCTGATCTTTCATCTGTAGGAACATCCTGTGGGCCTGATTCCTCTTCCTCCTCCTCCTCGTAAACTCTAGACCCCATATCTCTCTGGAGCTCCAAAGCCCTGACTCAGGCTGGCAACCCTTTGGTTTCTGGCTCTGCTCCATCGAAGATTCACTCACTAGTCTGCTGTTAGACTTTAGAGGTGCATTGCAACAACCCAGCTGTCTAAAGCACAGTCCTTTGAAATGAGTGAAAATGACACAAAACGTTCAAAAGAGCAGGGAAGAAGTTTAACCACCTTAGTCTGGAGCCCTGGGGAATGTCAAAACCACACTGAGCTCATCGTCGTATTCAAGCTAGAGAAAGTCATGCAGGAAATCCATACAGGTGATGATGAGAGATATTGGTCGTGGAATAGCTGGAGGCTTTTTTCCCCACGACTGAAATGGCTAACACAAGGGGGCATAGCGTTAAGGTGTTTGGAAGTAGTTGCAAGAGAGTTGTCAAAGGTAATGCTTTTACATGAACAGTGGTGGGTGGATGCAATGCACGGCCAGTGACGGTGGTGGAGGCGGATACGACTGAGTCTTTTAAGAGTTTAGATAGGTACATGGAGCTTAGGAAAATAGAGGGCTACCTGTGGGTAATTCTAGGTGGTTTCCAGAGCAGGTTACATGGTGTGGCACAACATTGTGGGCTGAACAGCCTGTAATGTGCTGCAGATTTCTATGATTCTATAAAATTCAAGGGAAATCTCTTCTCCCACGGAGTGGTGACTAGTTCCAACTCATCATCACAGGGAGAGAGAGAGAGAGGAACGTCAGAGATGGATTTTAAAATATGGAACAGAAACATGGGCAGGGACCAGATGGACTGAGTGGCCTCTCTAGTGTACAGTGTGAGTGTGGTAGAGAGAGTAAGTACTTGTGACACGGGATTTGACACAGAACTGATTTATCTTTCACAGATCCACGATGTTAATCACTGGTCTAGTTTAAAGCTTATAACAGCAGAACAGGCTCCTCCAATGCTCAGTGACCAGGGTTCAGTCCTGGGTGCGATGAACAGCCACAAGAACTGCAGAATCTGACAGCAACAGTCCCTCATGAACCTGATCGAGTTAGATAGGTTTTTACAGAGTAAGGGAATCAAGGGTTATGGGGAAAAGGCAAGTAGATGGAGCAACTTGCTGGATGATCTTGCATCCAGCATCATTTTTCAGTGGTCCAATATCCATGTCCACCTCTCTTTTACACTACATGTAGCTGAAGGAAAATTTGGTATACTCTTTAATATTACTGGCTAGCTCACCTATGTGTTCCATCTTTTCCTTCTTAATTATTTTAGTTGCATCCTGTTGGTTTTTAAAAGCTTCCCAATCTTGGAGGAGGAGAAGATGGCAGCAATCCAGTGAACGATATCTGTAATCTGTCAGGTAGGGTGCCGTGCACAATTCTGATTTGATGGAGACAGACGTGAGAGAACGGAGGAACATCTGGAGAAACTTCTGTGATGCCTTTTTTGCTGCTGCTGTTACTGTGTGGTGCTGAATCTCCGGAGGGGAAGGCCCCGAGTCCTCGGCTTTGCTTGCTGCTCGGCGGCCGGGATGGGGTCGAGGCGCTCGGCAGAGATGGTGCTCGATGCTCGGTGTCGAAGGGCTCGTTGGAGGCTCGAATTTTTCGGACGGACACAGAGTCGGCTGGGGTCGGATGCTTCCAATGCATCAACAGTTGTCGGTGCCTGGAGGTTTATGACAGAGAGGGTTCCTCACTTCTGCCGCCTGCTATCAGGACTATTGGGAGTCGATGGGAACTTTGCATCTGTTTTTTTTTACCATTCCCATGGTCTGCTCTTTATCAAATTATGGTATTGCTTTGCACTGCTGTAACTATATGTTATAATTATGTGGTCTTGTCAGTGTTAGTCTTTGGTTTGTCCTGTTTTATTTTGTGGTATCACTCCGGAGGAACATTGTATCATTTCTTAATGCATGGATGCAGTTCTGAGCATCCTCATAATCTAATCTAATCCTCTAACTTCCCAGTAATTTTTGCTGTATGCCCTCTCTTTGGTCTTTATGTTGCCTTTGATTTCTTTTATCAGCCACGGTTTTGTCACCTGACCTTCAGAATACTACTTCCTCTTTGTGATGTGTATATCCTGTGCCTTCCGAATTCCTTCCAGAAATTCCAGCCATCACTGCTCTGTTTTCATCCCTGCCCATGTTCTTTTCAAATTAAATTTTGACCAATTCTTCTCTCTTGCTCTCAAATTCTCTTTATTCCACATCCAACTTCAGCCTCTCCTTCTCTAATGTCCGGGTGAATTGGATTATATTAAGATCACTTGCCCCGAAGGGATCTTTGATCTTAAGTGACCTAATTAATACCGGTTCATTACAACACCCAATCCAGAATAGGTGATCCCCAAGTGGGCTCAACCATGAGCTGCTCTAAAAAAGCATCTTGTAGGCATTCTAGGAATTCCTCCTCGAGACCAACACCATCCTAATTTTCCTAATCACCTGCATGACAATCCCCCATGACTATTGTAACATTGTCCTTTTGTCATGCACTTTCTATCTCCCATTGTAATTTGTGGACCACATACTCACTACTGTTTGGGGGTCTCTGTACAATTCCCATCAGGGATTTTTTTTTTACATTTGCTGTTCCTTAATTGTACCCACAGAGATTCTACACCTTCCAGCCCTTTGCCACCCCTTTCTAATGATTTTATTTCATATTTTACCAACAGAGCCACGCAACCCAACTACCAGCTTGCTATTTCAAGAAACATACAAGTATCTGTGAAACAAGAGGATCTGCAGATGCTAGAAATCTAGAGAACTACACACAAAGTGCTGGAGGAGCTCAGCATGTCAGGCAGCATCTATGGATGGGAATCAACATTTCGGGCCAAGACCCTTCTTTGGGACTCCTGATACCCACGTATCTGGAAAATCAACAAGCAAATACAATAGAAAGTAGTGCAAAATCGAGAAAACCTTTGACAAAATTTAGTTCAAGGCTGAAAAAAAAACCTGCCAAACAGAGCTGAATAGTTAACAAATACAACAAAGGCAATAAACAGTTTCACCAATACCGACATTGACTTTTTTAATGAAAATATCTTGGTCCCATTTCAATCAGTAAAATTTACAAAGATAAATAACAACTGAAATGACAACTTTAGAAAAGACTATTTAAACTCAACCCACTTAGATTAACACTACCTTGGACAAAAGGAGGAAGAGAAAAAACACACATGAAAAAAAAAATCACACAACAGTCAGATAAAACTTCTAGGTATATATTTCCATCAAAAATGAACAGGATTCAACGCTCCATGTGTGTATATGCAATCGTGATAAGAAATTCAGACCAGAAAATTTTAATGAGAGGCCAACTCAGAGAAATGAATCATCACTATGGAAGAAAACATTAACGGTGGAATGAGTATGACCCTCCATGGGAGACATCCCAATGATCTGAGCAGACGACATGGTGACAAGGAAGCATCGAGCACCTGACTGAGAGTTGGAGACCTCTTTCCAGAAACAGAGGGGGTCCTTGCAGAAATACAGGACAAGGTGGTTAACAAAAGGAAGAAAAATTGAAAATACATGAAATATAAACAAGCAAGACAGTAAGTGCAGAAAATGCTAAGAGAAACCAGACACAATCCAACACATTGCAGGATCCTGCAGCAGTTTAACTCAATCTGATTACTTACAAAGGTACAATCAAGTGGCAAATATCACTCACCAAATTCTTGCTTTAAAGTACCTACTCATGAATGACCACCATAACTTCATAAAGGCACCATAAATTGAAGCCTGATCCAGTTTTACAGTCAAAATCTTACAAATTATATGATAATCAACACATTATTTCAGATAGGACAATCCATAATAACCATCCAGATATAATATGACAGAATAAACAAGCAGGAACAACTCGCTCAATAGATAAAACCATTCCCAACACACACATGTTCCTTGACCAGTGGAGCACCTCACCACAGGTATTATTTGTGTCGTCCGTCAGACAAACAAAAGATTTTCTCTGTCAATCAGCTTCCAAATGTTGCTACTCTGTCATTCGTTGACATGCCCCGAGCCCCAAACTCTGTCCTGTGCAGACCTGCCTCTGATTTCTGACCCTGCTCCATTGAATGTCCAACTGATGGTTTCCCATTCTGCTTTCAGTCTTTAGAGGACAGTGGTGTTTTCTAACAACCCTTTAGAAGCAGGGAAAATGACCCATAATGTGGAAATGAGTCGTAATTAAGGAGGTTAACTACCAGTGTTATTCTTCCTCAGTCCAGAGATTTCAGTGGGAAGAACATCTCAGACAGAACTGCAGTCAGCTCAACTTCTTCGGTCTGCAGAAAATTCAAGGAAAACCTTTTCACCCACAGAGTGGTGACTGTTTGGAACCCATCACCACAGGGAGAGTGAGAGATGAACAACAGGGGAGGATTTAAAAGGACTGTCGTGGAACAGAATCACTGGCAGGGTCCAGCCGGCCTGAGCTGACTCTCTACTGTACACTAGGTATATTATAAATTTACTAAGTACCGGAGACAGAGTTCAAAATAGAACTGATTTATTTGTCTCAGATCCAGATTATTAAACTCCAGTCCCATTAAAGGTGAATATGCAGCAGAAGAAACTCCTCCCATGCCCAGTGACCAGGGTGCAGAACTGGGTGTGGTGACCAGCAGCAATAATTGCAGAGTTCAGCACCGACAGTCACTCTCCAAATTGCATTCAGCAACGGTGATGGACAAATATCCAGCACGAAGCTTTTTGAAACATTCTCCCCAGTGTGAACCCGGTGATGTGTCACAAGGTTAGATGACTGAGTGAATCCCTTCTCACATTCACAGCAGGTGAACCACCTCTCCCCACTGTGAACTGAATGATGCACATTTGGTGAAGATGGCTAAGAGAATCTCTTCCCAAAGTCTGAGCCGGTGATTGGCCTCTACCCAGGGTGAACTCGCTGGTGTCTCAGTAGATCAGATGGCCGTGTGAATTCCTTCTCACATTCACAGCAGGTGAACGGCCTCTCCCCAGTGTGAACTCGCTGGTGTGTCAGTAATTTGGATGACCAAGTGAATCCCTTCCCACATTCACAGCAGGTGAATGGCCACTCCCCGGTGTGAACCGACTGGTGTGCCAGTAGTTTGGATGACCGAGTGAATCCCTTCCCACATTCACAGCAGGTGAATGGCCACTCCCCGGTGTGAACTGACTGGTGTGCCAGTAGTTTGGATGACCGAGTGAATCCCTTCCCACATTCACAGCAGGTGAATGGCCACTCCCCGGTGTGAACTGACTGGTGTGCCAGTAGTTTGGAAGACTGACTGAATCCTTTCCCACATTCTGAGCAGGTGAACCGCCACTGCCCAGTGTGAACTGACTGGTGTTCCAACAGGGTGGATGATTCAGTGAATCGCTTTCCACAGTCTAAGCAGGTGAACGGCTTCTCCCCAGTGTGAACTGACTGATGTATCAGTAGCTGAGATGACTGAGTGAATCCCTTCCCACAGTCCGAGCAGGTGAATGGCCCCTCCCCAGTGTGGACTCGCTTGTGAGCCATTAGGTCAGATGACCGAGTGAATCCTTCCCCACAAATTCAGCAGATGAACAGCCTCTGCCCAGTGTGAACTGACTGGTGTGTCCACAGGTGGGAAGACCAACTGAATCCCTTCTCACACACAAAACAGGTGAATGGCCTTATCCAGTGTGAACTTGCTGACGTACCTTCAGTTGAGATGACTGAGTGAATCCATTCCTGCTGTCTGAGTAGATGAACGGCCTCTCCGCTCTGTAAAATGACGGGTGTGCCAGTCAGTCAGATGATCCACGTGAATCCCTCCCCACAGTCTGAGCAGGAAGGATGGTCAGTTGAATCCCTTGCTCCACTTCTTAAATATCTAGACAGAGACAGCAAAACTGGCGTGCTGCGTTCAAGATTCCCACATTCCGTCATGTTTAACCTGTAAAAAGATTTACAGAATCCATCAATGGGTGAAGGATTTCAGATGAGATCACTTGATTTGCCAAGGAATGATCTGACAACACACTGTTACAGTGAGGTTCAACCCAAGTTGGAGAGAGAAATCATCTTCTAACCGGGCACAGTGCTGGTATCTGGAATGATCATCAAACTCTCTGATGCTCTTCCTGTCTCTTTAAGTATGGGGCATTTCTGCCATCTCCAATCTGTGGCCTGGCTCAGTTTGACTCTCTCCATTGGTATTATTCCCTGTTCCCACTGAGCTGCATGGGTGCCTGGCCCCAGGATAACTGAAACACTCTCACGCAAATAGCCTTTGTTGACGTGCAGCTGGGATTTTCTTTTAGGTACTGTTAATTTTAAAGTGCCGCAGTTTTAACGCCATGTAAATATCTCCTACTGAGATGTATGGTTGGTCTGCACAGCCGTTAAAAGGAATTAGAGTGAATATTGGTATAATTTAAAGTTCTTGTCACAGTCATAGAAAAGTAGAACACAGAAACAGGCCCTTTGGCCCATCTAGTTTGTGCTGAACTATTTAAACTTTCTACACCCATACCCCTACCATCCAGGTACCTATACAAACCTCTTAAGTGTTGAAATTGAGCTTGCATGCACCACTTGTGCTAGCTGCTCATTCCACACCTGGTTAACCGTCTGTGTGAAGATGTTTCCCCTCTTGTTCCCCTTAACGCTTCACCTTTCACTCTTAACCCACGGCCTCTGGTTGTAGTCCCACCCAATCTCAGTGGTAAAAGCCAGCTTGCATTTACCCTATCTATAACCCTCATAATTGTGTTATAACTCCATCAAATCTCCCCTCAATCTTCTGCGTTCCAAGTAATAAAGTCCTGACATGTTCAATCTTTCTTTATGACCCAAGTTCTCCAGACCTGGCAACATCCTTGTGAATTTTCTCTGAACTCTTTGAACCTCTTTTACATCTTTCCTGCAGGTTGGTGACCAAAACTGCGCACAATACTCCAAATTAGGCCTCACCAATGTCTTGTACAACATCAACATAACATCCATCTACTCAGTACTTTGGTTTTAAAGGGCAATGTGCCAAAATCATTCTTTCCATTCCTATTGAACTGTGACACCACTTTCAGTGAATTATAGACCTGTATTCCCAGATCCCTTTCTTCAACAACACATCTCAGTGCCCTACCAGTCACTGTGTAAGATCTACCCTGGTAGGTCCTACCAAAGTGCAACACCTCGCACTTGTCTGCATGAACTTCCATTTTCCATTTCTCTACCCATTTTTCCAGCGGGTTCAGATCGCATTGCAAGCCATGATAGTATTCCTCGCACTACACCCCTAGTCTTGGTTTCATCCACAAATTTGCTGATCCAGCTAACCATGTTATCATCCAGATTACTGATATAGATAACAAACAACAACAGATCCAGCACTGATCCCTGTGACACACCACTAGTCACAGGTCTCCAGTCAGAGAGGCAACCATCTGCTACCACAGTCTGGCTTCTCCCAAAGACAGTGTCTCATCCAATTTACTATCTCATCTTGAATGCTGAGTGACTGAACCTTCTTTCTAACCTCCCATATGAGATTTTGTCAAGTGCCTTGCTAAAGTCCATGTAGACAACATCCACTGCCTTGCCTTCATCCACTTTCCTGATAACTTCCTCAAGAGACTCTATTAGATTGGTGAGACATGAACTACCATGCACAAAGCCATGCTGTCTATCCTTAATCAGTCGACATCTATCCAAATACTTATATACCCGGTTCCTGCACATACGTTCCAATAACTTTCACACTACTGATGTCAAGCTCACCAATGTAGAATTTCCTCGTTTATTATCAGAGCCTTTCTTGAACAGCGGAACAACATTGGCTGTCCTCCAATCCTCCAGTACCTCACCTGTCACTGAGGATGATCTAAATATCTGTACCTGGGCTCCAAAAATTTCTGCACTTGTCTTCCGCAGGGTCCCAGGGAATAACTTGTCAGGCACTGGGGATTTATCCATGGTAATTTGCCTTGAGACAGCAAACACCTCCACCTCTGTAATCTGTACAGGGTCCATGAAGTTGATGCTGCTTTGCCTCACTTCCATAAAGCCTGTGACCATCTCCCATGTAAATATGGCTGCGAAAAAAAGTCTCCCCCATCTATTTTATCTCCTCATATGGATTACCATTTTGATCTTCCAGAGGATTAATTTTGTCCCTTGCAATCTTTTTGCTCTTAACATATTTGCAGAGTCCCTGAAGATTCTCCTTCACCTTGTCTGCTGGGGCAACCTCATGCCTTCTTTTATTTCTTTCATAAGTGTTCACTTGAATTTCCTGTATTTCTATTTGTTCCTATCTGCCTGTACCTGATATGCACCTCCTTTTTATTGATCTGGGAGATGAAAGCCCAAGGGGTGATAGAGCTGCATGGTGGGAGGTGGGGGAAGGGGGAGATAAACTAAAGTTGCAGGGAGAATGGAAGCATGAATGACAGAACAGATAGTGGAGGGGTTGTGGAGACAGATGTTGTTCAGTCCTCAGACAAAGTCAGGAATGAAAAAGTTGAGCATGGTGCAGTGAATATGCTCAATCCTGTATATTTCAATACAGGGAGCAGCATTGGAAAGGCAGATGTGTTCACGGCATGGAACAACACTGGAATTATGACACTAGGATCTGACAACTATGGACTGGGACAGGCTGCTTTATGACAAAGGTGTGCTCGGTAAATGAGAGGCCTTCAAAGCGAAATTTTGAAAGTACAATGCAGGTTTGTTCTTGTCAGAATAAAACGTAAAGTTAGAAACTGTATCTCTTGGTTTTCAAGAGGTATTGAGACCCTGGTGAAGCACAAAATGGAGTTGCATAACAGAGATAGGCAGGTAGATTCTTCTGGAGTATAAGAAATGCAAGAGAGCAAGTAAGAAATAAATCAGGATGGCTAAAAGAAGGCATGAGATTGCCCATGCAGAAAAGATGAAGGATAACCCTCAGGGGTTCTACAGATAGATTGAGAGCAAAAGTATTGCAAGGCACACAGTTGGTCCTCTGGAAGACCGGAATGGCAATCCACGTGTGGAAGCAAAGCAGGTGGGGGAGATCTTAAATATTTTTTTTCTTCTCTGTTTACTTAGGAGATGGACACAGGGTCTACGGGAGTGTGGAAGAGCAGTATTAAAATCGTGGCCCCTGCACAGATTAAAGAAGAGGAGATGCTTGCTATGCTGAGGCAGATTAGGGTGGATAAATCTCCAGGGCATGACAAGGACCTTGGACCCTACGGGAGGCAAGTGTAGAAATTGACAGGGCCCGAGAAGAAATAATTAAATCATCCTTAGTGACGGGGGAGTTATCAGAGGATTGTAGGAGAGCCAAAGTGATTTTGCTGTTCAACATGGAACATAGAAATCTACAGCATATTCCAGGCCATTCAGCCCACAATGTTGTGTCAACCATGTAACTTACTCGAGAAACTGTCTAGAATTTGCCTAGCGCATAGCCCTCTATTTTTCTAAGCTCCACGTACCTATCTAAGGGACTGTTAAAAGACCCTATTGTATCTGCCTCGACCACCGCTGCTGGCAGTGAATTCCACGCACCCACCACTCTCTGTGCAATAAAACATACCCATGATATCCCCTCGGTACCTATTTCCAAGCACCTTAAATCCATGCCCTCTCGTGTTAGCCATTTTAGCTCTGGGAGAAACCTCTGGCTATCCACACGATCAATGCCCCTCATCATCTTATACACCTAAAAAAGGCTCTAGGCATAAATAAGGAAATTATACATTGCTTTGAGGATTTTTTGGAAGTATATAAAATTAGGAAGGTGTCGATAGGGTACAAGCAAGCAGCTTTTTCCACTGATGTTGGGTGGGATGACAACCAGAGGTCAGGGGTAAGTGGCCCATCTAACGAAAATTTAATGGGAACATGTGGGAAACCTCTTCCCTGAATTGAATGTGAAAGTATGGAATGAGATGCCAGCACAAGTGGTGCACGTGAGCTCGATTTCACCATCTAAGAGAAGTTTGGATAGGTACCTGGATGGTAGGGTTATGGACGGCTATGGTCCCGGTGCAGGTCATTGCATCAGACAGCTTAATGTTTTCAGCATTGTCTAGACGGGACAAATGGCCTGTCTCTGTACTGAACTTTCACATGATTCTTTGACAGAGAAGCTGGCCAAACTTGATTGGAAGGGGAAACTGGTATTAATTCATGCTGATACAACTGCATTTCCATGTTATATTGACTGTCCTATCTACAAACGACTTAGTATAAATTACTACAAATTGCACATTGCACATTCAGACGGAGACAAAACGTAAAGATTTTTACTCCACAGGTATATGAAAGATATAAATAATAAAGTCAATTCGATTCACCCTCTCCACTCTCTGTTCTGTCATTCTGGCTCCCATTCCCCGTGCAACTTTAGTTCAACCAGCCACCCACCACTCCCCCCCCCAAACACTAGCAACAGCAAGACTTACCACTAGGATATTAGTCATAGTCATACTTTATTGATCCCGGGGTAAATTGGTTTTCGTTACAGTTGCACCATAAATAATTAAATAGTAATAGAACCATAAATAGTTAAATAGTAATATGTAAACTATGTCAGGAAATAAGTCTAGGACCAGCCTACTTGCTCAGGGTGTCTGACCCTCCAAGGGAGGAGTTGTAAAGTTTGATTGCCACAGTTAGGAATGTCTTCCTATGATGCTTTGTGTTGCATATCGGTGGAATGAGTTTCTGGCTGAATGTACTCCTGTGCCCACCCAGTACATTATGTAGTGGATGGGAGACATTGAACAAGATGGCATGCAACTTGGACAGCATCCTCTTTTCAGACACCACTGTGAGAGAGTCCAGTTCCATCCCCACAACATCACTGGCCTTACGAATGAGATTGTTGATTCTGTTGGTGTCTGCTACCCTCAGCCTGCTGCCCCAGCACACAACAGTAAACATGACAGCACTGGCCACCACAGACTCGTAGAACATCCTCAGCATCGTCTGGCAGATGTTAAATGACCTCAGTCTCCTCAGGAAATAGAGATGGCTCTGACCCTTCTTGCAGACAGTCTCAGTGTTCTTTGACCAGTCCAGTTTATTGTCAATTCGTATCCCCAGGTATTTGTAATCCTCCACCATGTCCACACTGACCCCCTGGATGGAAACAGGGGTCACCGGTAGCTTAGCTCTCCTCAGGTTTACCACCAGCTCCTTAGTCTTTTTCACATTAAACTGCAGATAATTCTGCTCACACCATGTGACAAAGTTTCCTACCGTAGCCCTGTACTCAGCCTCTTCTCCCTTGCTGATGCATCCAACTATGGCAGAGTCATCCGAAAACTTCTGAAGATGACAAGACTCTGTGCAGTAGTTGAAGTCCGAGATGTAAGTTTTGAAGAGAAAAGGAGACAAGACAGTCCCCCGTGGAGCCCCAGTGCTGCTGATCACTCTGTCGGACACACAGTGTTGCAAGCACACGTACTGTGTTCTGCCAGTCGGGTAATCAAGAATCCATGACACCAGGGAAGCATCCACCTGCATCGCTGTCAGCTTCTCCCGCAGCAGAGCAGGGCGGATGGTGTTGTATGCACTGGAGAAGTCAAAAAACATGACCCTCACAGTGCTCGCTGGCTTGTCCAGGTGGGCGCAGACATGGTTCAGCAGGAAGATGATGGCATCCTCAACTCCTGATCGGGGCTGGTAGGCGAACTGGAGGGGGTCTAAGTGTGGCCTGACCATAGGCTGGAGCAGCTCCAGAACATGTCTCTCCAGGGTCTTCATGATGTGGGAGGTCAATGCCACCGGTCTGTAGTCATTGAGGCCGCTGGGGCGGGGCGTCGCGTCTTTGGCACAGGGACGAGGCAGGACGTCCTCCACAGTACAGGAACCCCCCGGAGCCTCAGGCTCATGTTGAATACATGGCGAAGTACTCCACATAGCTGAGGGGCACAGGCTTTGAGCACCCTGGTACTGACACCATCCGGTCCTGCAGCCTTGCTTGGGTTGAGATGTTTCAGCTGTCTTCTCATCTGTTCAGCTGTGAAGCCCACCATGGTGGTTTTGTGTGGGGAAGGGGTATAGTCATGAGAGCAGGGTGGGGGACTGTGAGGAGGGGTAGGAAGGGAGAGTGGAATATGTGTTGGTTGGGGGCCGACAACAGATGGCTCATGTTGGGGATGGGCAGGGATCACAATGTCAAATCTGTTAAAGAAGAGTTTAAGTTCGTTGGCCCTGTCCACACTGCCTTCCACTCCTCTGTTGCTAGTTTGCCGGAACCCAGTGATGGTCCTCATCCCCCTCCAGACCTCTCTCATGTTGTTCCTCTTATGAACATATAAAATCATTGCAACACACCAATATCACTGAATCAGTGGGAGCCCTGGGCTTGTTTCCCTGCAACAAGACGGTGCCATTGAGGGGTGATGGGAGACAGTGATACTCGAAGGGAGTTCCTTATGTCCAGTCTATTCTGCAATTTAGTTTTCATTGCATTCATTGCAGAGATATGTTGCAAATGGAATCAATGTTTTCAGTGCTTTCTTGGCTATCAGGATATTCAGCCTTGACTTTGATCCAGAATGCTGGCAGAGGTGTTATGTCAAACATACTTTTCAGCCCGCCGTCCTTTGCAAGCTCGAAGAGTTGATCTCCTTCCCGCGCTGACATGGTTGACGTGAGGGTAATAACCTCGTGTGCGTTCAAGTTCAACAGTGGGCGTGACAGGGAATGCAGCTGACTCATATTGCCAAATCATGTTGTTTCCTCGCGGCCCGGTAGCGCATGCTTTGCAGCCCAGTACTGGTCCCCGGCCCGGTGGTTGGGGACTGCTGATTTAGAGAATGGAGGACTGAGAGGTGAACACATTGAAATGCACAGCTCTCCTCAGGTCTACCACCAGCTCCTTAGTCTTTTTTCACATTATACTATCATTTTCCACTATCAGCCCTTTGAATTCCCTCTGCCAGGTAGTGTCCCCCGACAGTTTCTAAAGTGGTCCACCTGTTGTTGTGCAGGTTAGCAACAAGAGTACTCTGCAATGGCTATTTAACCTCATTCCCGCTCCTGACTCTCACCCAGTTTCCTGTGTCCTGCACCTTGGGTGTAACTCACCTCTCTTCATGTCATATCTATCACCCCCTTCAACTCCCAAATGATCTGGAGTTCATCCATTTCAAGTTCCAACTCCCTAACATGCAGGGTTACAAGCTGCAGCTGGATGCCCATCTTGTAGGTGAGGGTGTCAAGGACACTGGAATCTCCCCACTTTCCCACTAATGTCCTCTCTAATTTGTAATGACCACTGTGCCAAAAAATCTTGTGCTGTGCAATTTTTATCCAGTGATAACAACATGTGCACACTGAATTTTAAATAGAGAGGTATTTATTTTAACAGTTAGCAAATCACTGTTAATAAGATTTCCTCTGGGTTTGATCAAGTTCATCTGCACTCTCACACAACCTATACAGCAGGCTTGTAGAGGGTGATGAAGGATTTTCTTACCAGACCTTTTGCACACCATACATATCTGATTTGCTTGCTAAATGATGTTTTAAAAAGTTAGATTTCCAAATATCACTCCAGTTCCACCCACTTGCAAATTCGCCAGCAACTTTTGCATTCCCACAATACACACAGATAATACCAGTTTCTGTATTGTACATAAATCTTTCCCCTGAACCCTTCCCCAGGTGACTGACGGCCAATGAATATGAAGGGAAGGGCAGTAGTCTGTTTCATTGGAGTCTGGTACATTAGTGATGTGAAAGCTACTTGTTGCCCAGGGCAAAGGTGTGATATCATTATGTACCCAGAGAGAATGGGTCAAATCATGTTCTCACGGGTAGAAAGGTCCAGAACAAGAGGAGGTAGAACAAGCAACACACACAAAATGCTGGAGGAACTCAGCAGGCCAGGCAGCATCTATGGAAAAGAGTACTAATGCTGAATTCCGGCATTTTGTGTGTGTTGCTTGGATTTTCAATATCTGCAGATTTTCTCCTGTTTGTGATTGGAGGCAGAACAAAGGTGATTTTCTCAACAGCTGATGAAAAAGATTGTTTTCCCTTTCTCCGAGTTCCCAATCCTTGCATTTAGACAGCTGGAGCTCAGCTCTGCCTGAGAGATCCATCGGTTCCCATTCCCTCATCAGCCGGAAGTTCCCCGGGGCCCGTGTACGGATCGTGGGGCTGAGAGAGAGGGAAGAGAACAGGACTGTCCCGGGATTACGGGCCACGGAGTCCGGAGCCCACAGCAACTGTCCCGAATTCGGTGTTGAAAATTCCCACCCGCAGCCAGGGAATATCTCTTACCTGGAGCAGACTTCTCTGAGCCTTTGCATACTGCGCGCAAGCGCATTATTCGGCAACAGCCGCAACCCTGACGCCTGCGCATTCGATCGGTGCTTCAGCGAACATTGCTGCGCAGAGCTTTCTGGGTAATCAGGGTGCCATTAAAAGTTTCTGTAAGCATTGGTTCCATGTCCATACCTCAGGTTTTTTTTTTGTGTAGAAAACTCAGCAGCTCTTTTACTGAAGACAGCAGCTCCCATAAACGATGCACTTAATATCAGCAAACTTTCCGCGTGTCTAATGCCAAAGTAGAACTATCATGTTTGTTGTTGCGTGCTGGGGCAGCAGGCTGGGGGTAGCAGACACCAATGGAATCAACAAGCTCATCCGAAAGGCCAGTGATGTTGTGGGGAGGGAACTGGACTCTCTCATGGTGGTGTCTGAAATGAGGATGCTGTCTAAGTTGCACGCCATCTTGGTCAATGTTTCCCATCCACTATATAATGTACTGGGTGGGCACAGGAGTACATTCAGCCAGAGACTCATTCTACCGAGATGCAGCACAGAGCGTCATAGGAAGTCATTCCTGCCTGTGGCCATCAAACTTTAGAACTCCTCCCTTGGAGGGTCAGACACCCTGAGCCAATAGGCTGGTCCTGGACTTATTTCATAATTTACTGGCATAATTTACATATTACTATTTAACTATTTATAGTTCTATTAATTATTTATGGTGCAACTGTAACAAAAAACAATTTCCCCCGGGATCAATAAAGCATGACTGACTATGACTATACGAGGAGGCAAAATAGATAGGATAGATTTTACATAGCATGCTGGAAAAACTCTGCAGTTCAGGCAGCAACTAAGCAGAGGGGTACACAGTCTAGGCATGCTGAAGGGGCTCGGGCTAAACATTGTCTATTTATTCCTCTCCACATTTGCGGCCTGATCTGTTGATTTTCTCTTGTATTTTGCAGAAATTAACCACTTTTTTTTTCAATTAAACAGTTACAGAATGTTTCAGATCTTTCATTTGAGCCACATCCTGCTGCTCTGATTCCTCTTCCTCCTCTTCCTTGTAAACTCTAGTTCCCATCTCTTTCTGGAGCCCCAAAGCCCTGATTCAGGCTGGTAACTCTTTGGTTTCTGACTCTACAGCATCGAAGATTCACTTGCTCGTCTGCTGTCAGACTTTAGAGACGCAATGCAGCTGTCTGAGGCACAGTCCTTTGAATGAGTGAAAATGACACAAAACGTTAAAAAGAGCAGGGAAGAAGGAGCTTAACCACCTTAGACCAGAGCCCTGAAGAACGTTAAAACCACAGTGAACTCATCGTTTTATTCAATCTGGAGAGATGCCTGCAAGAAATTCTTTATTTTCAAATATTTTCATTGTTATATTATACAAAAGAAATAACATGAGCACATTGAAGTAACACCTACAATGTCTCAAAAAAGACATTATCTTAAAGATTGAAAAAAAATTGTGATAACAAAAATCCTTCTAAGCAGAAAAAGTGAGGAAAAAAAAAGAACCCATTAGGTGTACAACCCCGGAGTCATACGTCATGCAAAAAGCTTCTAAAAGTAAACATCAAACCACCAGCAAGAAAAGAAAATATACTAAAAAAATTACAATTAGATCGTGGAAAAAATCTATCAATTAGCTCAAATAATAATAACAAGCAAATGAGCCCCACCTTTTCTCAAAATCAAATAAAGGTTCAAAGGTTCGACTTCTAATTTTCTCCAAACTAAGACAGAGCATCACTTGAGAGAACCATTGTGATAAAGTGGGAGCTGATGTATCCTCCCACTTCAACAAAATGGACCCCTAGCTATCAATGTAACAAATGCAATAACATTTTGGTCAGACACAGAAATACCATGAATATTTTGAGGAATTATTCCAAAAAGCACAGTTAATTTATTAGCTTGTAGATTGATTTTAAGTGCTTTAGAAATTGTTGTAAAAACCGACTTTCAGAACTGTTCCAATATAGAACAAGACCAAAATACATGTACCAGTGTAGCTATCTCAGTTTTACGTCTATCTCAATGACTATCATTAGAAAAGATTTTAGAAAGTTTCTCCTTTGTCAAATGATAACAAGGTACAGTTTTAAATTGAATCAATGAATGGCTAGCACAAATTGAAGAAGAGTTAACCAACTTCAAAATCCGCACCCAATCCTCCATCATAAAAGTCAAATTAAGTTCCTTTTCCCAATCCTGTTTAATCTTAGATAAAGGACGCTTATCCCATTGTAATAATAAATTATAAATTCTTCCAATAGAAATCTTGATCGAAGGGTTCATACTCATAATAGTATCTAACAGGTCAGCTTCCAATATGTAAGGAAAATTACTTAAATATTTTTGTAAAAAATGTCTAACTTGAAGGTATTGCAGAAAGTGTGAGTATGAAAGAGAATATTTATCAATTAATTGTTCAAAAGACATCGATATATCTTCTTTAAATAAATCCAAAAAAGAATTAATACCTTTATTTTCCCAAAGTAAAAAAAAATGGATCACTCAAAGAAGGCTTATAAAAGTAATTTCGATAAATTAATCTACAAAGTTTAAATTTTTTAAGATTAACAAAATGCAGAACTGGAGCCAAATTTGTGAAGAATACTTAATCACAGGATATAGGTTTAAATTAACAACTTTAGCTAATTGCATAGGTAAAGCAGCTCCCAATAACGAGGTTAAATAAAACTGTTTTACAACTTTCAGTTCCAGGTCTACCCAAATTGGCCGATCACTCTTATCAACCCAATATAACCAAAAAGACATATATCACACATTAACAGTCTAATAATACATTCTTAGATTAGGCAAAGCAAGACCTCCATCCTTTTTCAATTTTTGTAAGTGACATTTACTAATTCTTGGTCTTTTATTATTCCAAATAAAAGATGAAATAATAGAATCAATCCAATCAAAAAACTTCCTAGTAAAAAAACAGGAATATTCTGCAAGAAATATATATATTTTTGTAAAATCATCATTTTAACTATATGAATACGACAAACAAGTGAAAATGTAAGTGGACTCCATCTACTAAATAAATACTTCATAGAGCCTACTAAAGGAACAAAATTGGCTTTATAAAGATCCTTATAATTCTTAGTAATTATAATACTTAAATATCTAAAAGAATCTGTGATCTTAAAAGGAGTATTATCATATATAGAGACGGAATCATTTAAAGGAAACAATTCACTTTTACCAAAATTTATTTTATATCCTGAAAAACCTCCAAATTCATTAAATAATTTTAGCAAGGCAGGAATAGATTTGTTAGGATTAGACATATAAACCAATAAAGCATCAACGTAAAGAGAGATCTTATGCATAGTCTCATTCACAAAAATTCCATGGATATTTTTAGCCTCACGAAGAGCAAAAGGGGTTCTAATATTAAATTAAACAACAAAGGACTTAATGGACAGCCTTGCCTTGTCCCCCGTGAGAGCTGAAAAAAAGGAGACCTACAATTGTTAGTGACAACGGTAGCAATAGAGGCTTTATATATCATTTTAATCCAATTATTAAAATTCACACCAAAGCCAAATTTCTCTAAAACATTGAATAAATATTTCCATTCCACTCGATCGAACGCTTTTTCAGCATCCAAAGATACAACACATTGTGGAGTTTTAAAAGAGGATGAATATATAATGTTAAATAGTCTCCGAACATTTGAAAAAGAATAGCGACCCTTTATGAAGCCTGTTTGATCTTTAAAAATAATTTTACTCAAAATATTCTCCAACCGATTGGCCATTATCTTTGACAAAATCTTAGCGTCAACATTCAGTAATGAAATAGGTCTATATGAAGCACAGTCAGTGGGATCTTAATCTTTTTTAAGAATTAAAGAAATAGAGGCCTCATAAAAAGTAGAGGGTAAGTCACCTTTCACAAAAGAATCCTTAAACATTTCCAACATATACGGAGAGAGCAACGTTCAAGTTTTTTTTTATATTCTACAGGACAGCCATCGAGTCCTGGGGACTTAACAGATTTCATTGAAAAAATAGCTTTATGAATTTCGGCTTCAGTAATTTGAGCATCGAGAGTCTTTTGATCCTCAGCCGAGATTTTAGGAAAAACAACATTTCGTAAAAAAAAAAGCATTCATTTTAGAGGAATCTAACGGACATTGAGATTTATATAGCTCAGCATAAAAATCTTAAGAAAAATTTTATTAATTTCTTCATATTCCTGAGCTAAGGTACCATCTTTCCTACGAATTTTCATGATTTGTCTTTTGGCTGCAGCCAGTTTAAATTGAGATGCAAGCAGTTTATTATTTTTTTTTTTATCTCCAGACATGTAAAATTGGCTCTTTAGCTTAAGCAAATAACCTTCAATGGGATGAGTTAATAACAGGTTATATTGTGATTGAAGTTCCACCCTTTGTTTTAAAAAATCAGTATTGGAGGAAATTGCATAAATATTATCTAAATATTTAATTGGTTTTGAAATTCTATCTAATTCAGCTTTAGTTGTTTTTTTTTTCAAGTTTAGCTGAATAAGAAATAATCTGACAAAGTAAAATTCTTGAAGTGTATTCCATATAACTAATTTAGACATACTTCCTATATCATTAAAAAGAAAAAAAAAAATCTTTTATCTGGGTTTCAATGAAACTGACAAAGTCAGAGTTTTGCAATAATGTCTGAGATATGCGCCAAGGTGGGCGGACAAGAATGACATCATCAAATTCAAAAGACAAACTCAGAGGCGCATGATCAGATATACCAATAACGTCATATTCGCAAGTTTTAACACTAGACAAGAAGCTGGGATCGAATATTTTTTTATAAACGTGTGAGTAGAAAGAATATTCTCTATTATCGGGATAAAGATACCTCCACAAATCAATCGACCCAAAATCAATCAAAAAGGAATTAAGAAATGACGCGGATAGATTTGGAAGTTGCTGATTGGTTGAGCTCTTATCAATCATAGGGTTTAAACAACAATTACAATCCCCACCCATTATGAGCATACATTCATTTAAGTCAGGCGGTAAAGCAAATATCTTTGTTTTTAAAAAAAGGAAGGATCATCCAAGTTAGGACCATGCAACTTAATCAAAAACAACTTTTCTGTTACAGATTATTTCTTTAACAATTAAAAATCTACCATTAAAATCTGATTCAATATCCTCTTGAATAAATATATTAGGTTTAATGAAAATAGACACGCCCTTTGTTTTACTCTGAGAAGTAGAGTGGAATTGCAAACCATTCCACTATGTAAAAATCTATTTTGATCTCCCGCCCTGATATGTGTCTCTTGAGCAAAAATTATATCAGGTTGGAATCGGTTAATACTTTTAAAAGTCTTCTTTCGTTTAATAGGATGTTTCCAACCACGTACATTCCAATTTATTATATTAATCCGTTTTAACAGCATACTGTAATTTCATTCTACTTGATATGCACAAAGCACATACCAATGCAGGATGATCAAAGATGGCGGTGATGAATAATACAACCAAAAAAAAAACACGCATGCTCCGGAACCACCCAATGGGAAAAAAAAAACTCCTAACTCTAAACCCACCCACCCACACCCGGAAACCCGAAAAAGGCAAGCGATCTACGATAGAATTCAAAGCTCTGTCTGTGTTTTCTTTCCCTCCCCCCAGTTAGAAAAAAGTAGAGTGTCCTTGTGAAAAAGACAATAAAGTCTCAGGAAAAAGGTATTTACACTCCATCGACTAATAAACAAGAACCAAAATAATGTTACCTCTTCGAGAGAAAAAATAGCGCCATGTTTAAGTTTAATATTATTTCCCTAAAAAGCTTTAAATTCAATTATAAAATGTTATAATAAAACAGTAAAAAAATATATAAAAAGCCCTAGTAGTAGGAAAAAAGCTACCAATTAGCTACCAATTATTAAAGGAACAAATCGCCTTATCTTCTTCCCTCAGTCATAAAATGTCCAGAGATCGTTTGAGCAGAGATACTTAAACCATAAATCTTTTCAAAGGAAAACCAATAATATGCAATAAAGAACAACTCTCCGTGTTCTTTAATTAGTCTCTCGATGAAATATACCAGTGACCTTCATAAATCTTCTTTGCAAAATGCGAATAATATACAAATAGCCAAACAGCCTTTCAGATGGATCATTCAACAGCGGCGTCGCTGCCAGCGGCAGGTAAAGCCTGAACAAAATCCAGTGCAGCTTTTGGATGAAAAAAAGTACGAGGAGAAGAATTAGCAGGGAAAAGTTTAATTCTTGTTGGGTACCTCAAAGACAGGAAAAGATTCTTATCATATGTTTGTTTCATTACCAGGGCAAATTTTGATCTTTGTTCCATTATCTCTCTTGGATAATCTTCGTAGAAACGGAGCTCAGATTCCATAAATCTAAAAACTCTCTGTTTTCTTGCCTGTCGCATTATTTGATCTTTAATTTTAAAGTTACGAAATCAAACCAGAACAGATCTTGGTTTACTAGAGTCCTTTGATGTGGAGATAAACGGCCTGTGTGCCCTTTCTATAGCAGGCGGCTTTGAAAAAATGGTAGGAAATAAAGTGTGAAAAAGCTTACCAAAGTAAGCCGTTAGATCTCCATCTTCAGCTCCTTCCTGCAGCCCAACAATTCTTATATTCCTTCATCGAGACCTAGTTTCCAGGTCTATAATCTTATTTTGATATCTTTCCAAATGAGTTGTAGCTTCAGACAACTTTTGCTTACTTATCTTCAATTCCTCTTCGTGTGAAATAACTTGAGTTTCCAGGTCTTTAAGTTTTCCCAGAAATGACTATTTCATTACTATTCTTTTCCAGTTGGTCTTTAATCGATCCATTCTGATCCATAACTGAATTTAGTGTCCGAACGATATCTTCAGCCCACGATGGCATTTCATCAGATCTTTCCTTTTGCACCTTTCCTTTCCCATTACCTTTATCACTAGATTCAGGTAAATTCTTCCCACTTCTTGTAGACATAGACATATTGATCCCCCTCAAGAATCAACAAGTACAAATTTTAAATTGAAAACTTAAACTAGGGGGAAAGAAAGAAAACTAAGAGCAGCAGAAAAACTACTGCTACTCCATTGACAGACAGAGGCGGTCCCCGACAAGGTATTCCCTCGGACCTTGAAGGAGACTAGTGTTGAAGTTGCAGTGGCCCTGGCAGATATATTTAAAATATTGGTGTCTGTGGGTGAGCTGCCGGAGGATGGAGAATGGCTCATGTTGTTCCGTTGTTTAAAAAGGACCGAAGAGTGTTCTAGGAAATTATAGGCCGGTAACTTTGAAGTCGGTAGTTCATAATTAATTGGAGGGAGTACTAAGAGACAGAATCTACAAGCATTTGGATAGACAGGGACTTATTAAGGAGAGTCAACATGGCTTTGTGCGTGGTAGGTCATGTTTGACCAATCTATTGGAGTTTTTCGAGGAGGTTACCAGGGAAGTGGATGAAGGGAAGGCAGTGGATATTGTCTACATGGACTTCTGTAAGGCATTTGACAAGGTCCCGCATGGGAGGTTAGTTAGGAAAATTCAGTCGCTAGGTATACATGGAGAGGTAGTAAACTGGATTAGACATTGGCTCAATGGAAGACGCCAAAGAGTGTTAGTAGAGGATTGCTTCTCTGAGTGGAGGCCTGTGACTAGTGGTGTGCCACGGGGATCAGTGCTGGCTCCATTATTATTTGTCATCTATATCAATGATCTGGAGAAATAATGTGGTAAATTGGATCAGAAAAATTGCTGATGATACAAAGATTGGAGGTGTAGTGGACAGTGAGGAATGTTTTCAATGCTTTCAGAGGGATTTGGATCAGCTGGAAAAATGGGCTGAAAAATGGCAGATGGAGTTTAATTTCACACAAGTGTGAGATATTGCACTTTGGAAGGACAAACCAAAGTAGAACATACAGGGTAAATGGTAAGGCACTGAGGAGTGCAGGAGAACAGAGGGATCTGGTGTTACGTAACCGGCAACAATGAATATTAATCGAGACAGGTTATATAAAAACAACCAAGCATTTATTAAACACGTATAAACAATAAGCAGAAAAGAAAACAAAGGAAAACTTTAACCGGAGGTTAATCAGGTACGCAGCCGTTCACCAATTCCATTCGGCTCTGGTTCTTAAAGCGTTAAATGCGAAAACAGTTCTTAAAGCGATACAGTCAGATATTGTTCTGAAAATGATAACTTCGGAAGTCCAACAGTTTTACACATTCAATTGGGAGAGACTTCTCTGGTGAACGATTTCTTCACCGACGCACTTGCTGCTGGTTCTGTCCACAGGATTCCCGATGCCGAAATAAACAGTTTAAATCAACTGACCTTAAATTCCTTTAGAGAGAGAGAGCACCATTTTGGATGAACTCATTGCCCTATTGCAAGAGTTATCTCAATGCAGGTTCTCTTCAACGAAGACTCAATAAAGTCGATTCTTTATTAAACTGCCAAACGATGCCGACTTCTCTCGCTCCTTCACTTCGATGAATTCTTCACTCTCCCTTCAAAACTGTCGGAATTGCGTAAATTAGCACTTCCAGCCACATATTTCCAGTGCAATAATACAACAACTTGTAAGAGAACACACCTTCTGTTTTAAAAATGAAACTACGTCACAAAAAAACAAACACGCAACAGAAACGGAGACACAACACGTTCTACCTGGAAATCCACAAACTCAAAAACCCACTGCGTCACCTGAGTCAACCCTTATATAGTCACGGGGGGGGGGGGGGGGCACATGTCATCACGTGACCTCACATCGGCGGGAAAATCACATCAGGTGACCTCCAAAAGACCATTACATCATTCTCACAAAAAAAACAGATCTCCTTGAGCATGTAACACCTCCCTCCAAAAAAAAGGTTTCTTGAAGAACAAAATTTTAACAATTTGTACAAAAAGTACAAAGGTATAAAATACACAAAATACACAATATATTCAATCTTATCTTTCAGCCCTTTACAAACTAATGTACAGTCAGTGTTACAAATGATAGAACATCACTCCAAAAAAAAAATTCATTGTACATTTAACATCTAGACAGACAATCAGTGATCACATTGTCTTTACCTTTAATATGAGTGATCAAAATATTGTACTCCTGTAACATTAAACTCCAATTTAATAATCTTCTATATTTGTTTTTCATCTTACTTAAAAACACTAATGGATTGTGATCGGTATGAACTGTGAGCGGTTTATGCGTAGAACAAACATACACTTCAAAATGTTGCAAAGCTAAAACAAGAGATAACAATTCTTTTTTTTTTATTGTTGAATAATTCATTTGATGGGCATTAAATTTCTTAGAAAAAATAAGCTACCGGACGATCAACTTCATCACCATCATCTTTTTGAAGCAACACTGCTCCTGCAGCTTCATCACTAGCATCTACAGCTAACAAAAATGGTTTTTCAAAGTCAGGAGATTTAAGTACAGGTTGACGACATATTATAGCTTTCAATTTATCAAATGCCTCCTGACAAAACTCTGCCCAAAGAAACTTCTCATTTTCTTCAAGAGATTAGTTAATGGGAGAGCAATGTTTGCAAGATCCTTACAAAACTTTCTGTAATATCCCACCATACCCAAGAATCTTCTGAGGGGTTTTCTACCAGTGGGAGTGGGCACTTCCAAAATTGCCTGAACTTTTGCTTGAAAAGGTGCTAATTTTCCCTGCCCGACAACATAACCAAGGTAAGTCACTGTCGCATGCCCAAATTCACTTTTAGATAAGTTAATATTTAAGTTAACTTTTGGAAGTCTCTCAAATAATTTCTCCACCGCCGCAATATGTGTTTTCCACATATTATTCCCTGTAACCAGATCATCAATAGAGGCATGGGTATCTTTTAATCCCTGAATCACGCTATTAATCATCCTCTGAAAAGTACTTGGTGCATTCTTCATCCCAAACTGAAGAATAAAATATTCGTATAACCCAGATGGGGATACAAATGCTGACATCTCTCTGCCTCTATCCATCAATGGAACACACCAATAACCTTTTAACAAAGCAATTTTTGTAAGGAATTTGGCCTGTTCAACTTTATCCACACAATCTTCTACTCTAGGCATTGGATATGCATCGATCTTTGTCACAGCATTCACTTTTCTGTAATCCATACAAAACCTAATACTATTGTCTGGCTTAGGCACCATAACACATGATAAACTCCAATTCGAATTAAAATGTCGAATAATATTATTTTCTAACATGTACTTAATTTCCTGTTCAGCAAGTTCACATTTCCCCTTGTTCATTCGATATCGATGTTGTTTTATAGGTTTTGCATCTCCCACATCTACATCATGAGTAGCTACGGTGGTTCTTCAAGGGACGTCTGGAAATAAATCTTTGTACTTAAAAAAAAATGACTGTTTCATTTGTTCTCTCTGCTCTGGCTGTAAATGAGCTAATTTTTCATCAATGTTTTCTAGAATTTTTGAATTTGGTAACCTGGCTGGAATAATGTTGGGATTAAAATGAGTTTCAGATGAATCCTCCATTAAGTTTTTATCAAGATCAGACTCATTATTAATCACAACAGTCATAGTAGCAGCTTCTCTGTCATAATTTGGTTTTATCATATTTATATGACACAGCTGTGTTGTCTTTCTCTGATCTGGGTTTTTTAGCACGTAATCTACATCATCTACCTTAGATTTAATCTCATAAGGACCATGCAATTTGGCTTGTAATAGGTTCGTTTGCACTGCAAAAAGAACCAACACGTTATCTTCAGACTTAAATGACCTCATCCTAGCTTCCTTATCATACCAAGTCTTCATCTTCTCTTGAGCCAATTTTAAATTTTCCTAGGCCAAGCTACAAAGGTTATACAATCTTTCTTTAAATTTTGAAACATAATCTAGCAAATTAGTGTGTACTTATTTATTAATCCACTGTTCCTTCAACAAGGCCAAAGGTCCTCGAACTCTATGTCCAAACACATTCAAAAGGATTAAAACCTAATGATTCCTGTACTGCCTCCCTTACTGCAAAAAGTAGTAAATGTATACCTTCATCCCAGTCCTTTTCATTTTCCACACAATATGTCCTAATCATAGTTTTTAGTGTAGAATGAAATCTCTCCAAGGCTCCTTGTGATTCCGGATGATAGGCTGAGGAAATAACCTGTTTTACTCCCAGTTTATAAACTACCTGCTGAAACAATCCCGACATAAAAGTACTACCTTGATCCGATTGTATTTCCTTAAGCAACCCAAAATAAGTAAAGAATTTTATAAGAGCCTTTGTCACAGAGTTGGCTGTTATATTCCTAAGAGGTTCTGCCTGTGGAAACCTAGACGCTGTGCACATAATGGTTAATAAATATTGATGTCCAGTTTTAGTTTTTGGCAAAGGACCTACACAGTCTGCAAAGATTTTTGAGAACGGCTCACCGAATACTGGAATTGGTTGCAGTTGGGCCACTGGAGTAACCTGATTAGGTTTACCCACAATTTGACACCTATGACACGTTCTACAAAATGACACACATATTGTCTTAAACTAGGCCAATAAAAATGTTTACAAACTTTGTTCATAGTTTTCTTCACACCTAAATGACCACCCAAAGGAATACTATGAGCCATTGTCTTTAATATCATTTCGGTAAATTTTAGGAACTACTACCTAATGAATAACTTCCCATTCCTCACTAGAAGGAATTGTAGGGGATCTCCACTTTCTCATTAATACCCCCTTTTCTAAATAATATCCTACTGCTACTTTTTTAATTTCACTATCTGGAAGAGCTTGTTCTTTTAATTTAACTATCTCAGGATCTCTACCCTGCTCTGCTATCATCTCCTTTCGAGATAAAGACAAATCCTCCTGATCAGACTTACCACCAAAATCCTGATCAAATAATGTGGGTAAGAAAGTTTCTGATACATCCTCGAAATTCGAATCTTGATTTGAATGATCATGGGTAACAACTTCATTCTTTACATCAGTCTTGTTAGCTATAGCTCTTGTTACAACACAGGAAGAATCTGTTTTAGAATCCCTCTGTGGTTCCTCAAAGTTTGAATTTATTGTCAAATGCATTTCAGGAAAAACCTGTCCACCTGCTAAATCATTCCCTAACAAAAGAGAAACATCGTTCACAGATAAACTGGACTGTATTCCTACTTTAACAACCCTTGTAACTAATCCTGACCTTAAATTTATTCTATGTAAATGTACTGGCATAAGGGCACTCCCAACTCCTCTTATATAATTCACCTCACTAGTGTCAGATTCACCACTAACCTTTAGCTACTGTCTAATATTAGTGATTGAGAAGCTCCAGTAACTCTAAGCATTCTTATTGGTACTGAATTGGATCCCTTGTTCAAGGGTACAAATCCTTCTGTTATAAAAGTTTCATATCCCTTCTTAACTTGGTCAGACTCTGACACATCTTCATTAGTATTTTCTGAACCCTGTTGCTTTACAGGTTTTTCAATATGCTGCAGACAAGCATCGAGGATTACTTCTTTCTCTTACTTTTCAATCGTAAGCAATGAGCTACTGCATGTCCAGGTTTCCTACAATAATTACGAATAATACCAAAATGTTTTTCCCTCACGTCTCCCTTCATCCTTACTTTTCTCACTAACTTCAGGTTTAATTTCTGGTTTACCTTGACTCTCTGTGCTATTTTTCCTTTTAAGAATTTTACCTGGAGAAAATTTATTCTTGTGAATTCAAAAATACTCATCAGTTAATTTAGCAATCTCCTGCAATGTAGCAGTGTCCCTTTCATTTAAATATATTCTCACTTCAACAGGAATGCTTCTTTTAAATTCTTCCAGAAAAATCAACACTTTTTAATTGATAATGCTCCCCATTCACATTTCTAGAGGAAACCCATGTCTCAAAACACATTGATTTCTCATAGGCAAATTCCCAATAACTTTTTTCCACCGATTTCTTTAAACTTCTGAACCTTTCTCTATACGCTTCCGGGACCATCTCGTATGCTTTTAATATATTCTCTTTAACAATATGATAATCCAGTGCTTGCTCAGCATTTAAAGCGGCATAAACTTGTTGTGCCTTGCCTTTAATTACACTTTGTAACATGACTGCCCATTGGTCCTTCGGCCACTTTAAACTCAGAGTAACAGTTTCGAAATGCTAGAAATATTTGTCCACTTCAGCTTCATCAAATGGGGGAGCTAAAATAACCTCACGACTAGCAATAAACTGTCTCGTAGAACCAGAAGGCTGATTCCCGGACTTTAATTTCTGCATCTCTAGCTCAAATTTCCTCTGGTTTTCAGCTTCTTTTCCTTCAAATTCCCTTTTTTTAATTAGCTGCTCTTTCTTTAAATTCCCTTTTTATTAGCCTCTTTTTCTTCAAATTCCCTTATTTTAATAGCCTCCCTAGCCTCGAATTCCTTCTGTTTATTTACAGCTTCTGACCGACACTTTTCCAAATCAGCTTCTAATTGCTTTAAATTTATTTGTTCAAGATGTAACTGCATTTCCAGCTTACTCATTGGAAACTTATCTAACACCTCCTCATCAAACAACTTCAAATTAATAAAACGCTCAGCGATTTGCCTTTGTATGAAATACTTCGTGGAATTCTTGGTAATTCCTTTAATAACAAACTTCCTAGCAATCTCCAATACCTCAGGTTTTCTCGCATTCTTTAAAGACCCCGAGTCAGACGTCTCCATAAACCCGTCAATATCCATTGTTGTCGAATACCACTCACACACCAATCAAACCAAAAAAAAAAAAAAAAAAAAAAAAAAATCGCGTATTTCCCTTTGCCAAATCAAAATAGTATGCAGCTGTTCAACAAATCGTCACTCGGTCCTGGTTCTTAAAGCATTAAGTGCGAAAACAGTTCTTAAAGCGATAAAGTCAGTATACTTCTTAAATTGGTAAGTTCAAAAGTCCAACAGATTTATACGTTCAATTGCGAGAGGATTCTCTGGAGAAGGATTTCTTCATAGACGCGGCTTTCCTGCTGGTTCTGTGCACAGGATTCACGATGCAGTAAATAAACAGTTTAAAACAACTGACTTTAATTTCTTTCAGAGAGAGCAAACCTTTGCATGAACTCTTTGCTCTTTTGACAAGAGTTACCCTGGACGCAGGTCGCTACTCCTTCAACGAAGACACAATAAGGTCGATCCTTTGTTAAACTGCCGAACGATGCCGACTCCTCTCAATCTTTCGGTCCTGTACTTCGATAAAATGTTCACTCTCCCTTCTACTGCTGGAATAGGGTAAATCAATAGATCTAGCAAAAAATTGCCAGTCCAATATTATTGAATCTTGCAACAGAACGTACAACCGTTTTAAAAAGTGAAACTGCGTCATAAGAACAAACACGCAACAGAAACGGAGACACAATACGTTCCACCTGGAAATCTAAAAGCTAAAAACTAACTGCGTCATCTGGGGTATACCCTTATATACTCATGGTGCACATGTCATCACGTGACCATAAATCGGCGGGAAAATTACATCAGGTGACCTCCAAAAGACCATTTCGTCATTCGCACAGAGAAAAAAAATCACAGATCTCCTTGAGGCATGTAACATTACGAACTTCTTATACCTCTGAGCTAGGATTAACGGATTGTCGCCAATTGAGCAAGAAAAGCATTCACTGACTCCCACAAAAGATGGACCTGCATCTGTCAGTCTTTGTGACCCCCTGGCAAACCCCCTCCACCAGCCCGGGTCGTTGACAAACCGGACAAGCCTGTCGGTTCGCCTTGAGCCTTCCACATGGGGATGGGTTTACTGCCAGCGTCCGGTCCGTTGACTCCTCATTTCGGTTAATTTCCTTTTTCCAGTGTTGCACCTGTCTCCTTGATTAAGAACCTGATTTTCATTTGAACCAACCGCATAAAAAACTCCGGCTTACATTTAGTCAGCGCTGGACCGTCACCTCAGCCAGAGCAGCAATGCACTTTTCGAGCCGCCGAGAATACTGGACACTAAGTTGCTTCGATGCCTGGAGAGCTTTGAGGATTTCTGTAGTTTTCTGTCCAGCTGAGCATTGCGGCCGTTTGCCGCTACTCCGAGCCAAGGTACGAATTGTCTGTAGTTGTTTGGTTTTGTCGTTTTCGTGTCCAGTTGAGCATTGCCGGCCGTTTGCCGCTACTCCGAGTCTGGATATGAATCGTTTGTCGTTGCTTGGTTTGTTGTCTCGTGTCCAGATGAGGATTGCAGGCCGTTTGTCTTTATTCCCAGTCAGGGTACTATTTACTTGTCGTTGTTTGTTTTGTCGTTACATGTCCGAGCCCCGGCTCCGTGTCCAAGTCCGAGTCCCGGCTCTGCGTCCAAGTTCGAGTCCAGGCTCCGTGTCCGAGTCCGAGTCCAGGCTTCGTGCCCGAGTCCAGGCCCAGGGACCGGGTCCAAGTGCAGGTTCCGTGTCCTACTCCAAGTCCAGGCTCCGTGTCCAAGTCCAGGCTTCGTGTTCAAGTCCAGGCTCCATGACCAAGTTCCGGGTCCAGGCTCCTCCCGTTTGTTGTCCAACGTTCAGGTCCACGTAAGCATCTAATCCTCGCTCTCCGGCCTTCCTTGTAAATATTAATAAACATACTTCTGCTAATGTTACCTACGTGTCTATGTCCTGCACTTGGGTCCGCTTCCAGTCGCTGATTGTAACAGAATCATTCAGAAATAATTCACACGGAACATGTTTTTGGTGAAAATGTGGAAAAAAAATAATAAAATCATCTCTACTCATAACTTCAGCTGGAATAACATTCAGCACAAAAATAAACAAGTGTATCACGTCTTGTGGTCTGCTCCATATAATGATGGATTTTACACGAACGAGAAACACTCTGTAATAACGCAATACCTCACAACGGTGGGGCACCTCAAAATAACACAGAAGCTGTCACACTTCACCAATCAGGCTATTTCAGCTTCTGGAGTGGTAGTAACATATCAGCAAATTTCCAGAAATTTATAATCAGTGTCCCACAGAGCAGGGTATCAGATCCTAATGCAAATAGCAATGCAGTGCGACAAAGCAATGGCGACCAGACAGAGCAATACCGAAAACACTTTTAGTATCTTCAGCTAAAAATATTTGTCCGGCACCGCGGACCGATAAAGCGTATCTGATTATGGATTATTTCAGTCTGGCTTTGAACACGAAAATAATAAAACATCACGGAACAACAAACAAAAACGTGTTATGTTGAAGAACCAACATATCCCCTTGCCACTGAGAACTTGGATCAAACTTCCCAAATGTCGAATGGTTCTTTTCCTGCCACCCACTGTCGAAAGTAGCGCTGCACTCAATTCGAATGGCCCATTTAGAAAATAAATCATATCTGGAGTGATGCCTAGAATATCTGGGAGTGTTTTCCACAACTAGAAATTTCAGCCAATTTTCTAGCTAGCGTGCAGGGAAGTATTTTGCAGCAGTAACTGTAAATTATGGGCAAATCACCCTGAGTTTCTGATGTACAAGTTAACATAATTTACGTTCGAGGTAAAACTTGCAAATGACTGCGCTAGTAGATTGGGCAGAGAACCAATCTGGATTCTGTCGTGAATACAGTTATCCGTGTTCCAGTTCCGCTGTAACGACGCGGGATACATGAAACAGGGGTCAAATGAAGGGGGTGCATTGGAGCCAGTTGGATACGAACATAATACCACAATGTTCAAACCAAGCGGGCAGTATTTTCATTATATTTAATAGTCAATCAGATAGAGGTTTGAGGAAAACTCTCTTCACTGTGACGCAGTAAGGGGAACCCCGTATTTCACACAGTAAGCATCACAACGGGACCAGAAATTTCTGTTTTGGCCCGATTAGTTTCGAGGGTGGAATTGCCCGCAATCCAGACACCCATCGCACTAGTTTCATCACGTGATGCCCGAACTCAGGTGCCAGATTCACGCTCCATGTGGAAAAGCACGGAGAGAGTTGGTCGAGTAAAGTAAAGTAAAGTAAATTCGGTGCATCATACCAACTTCTCCCCAAGTCTACACGTTACAGACAGTCGATTATTCCTCTGTGGCTTTTCTTTACTTTCACATTCTACAATCCCGTTTCCGAAAGTGACAGGATTTCCTGAACTATTGGTACTGTCGGTCGATTCCTTGTTTTCCAGGTCACAGCCTGGTATTCAGAGAGTATCCTGGTGAAGCACTCTTTCAAAAGCTGCCGCATACTCTTTTGCCATAGGAGTAGTACCAGACGACTGGAGGGTGACAAATGGTATTCCTCTGTTCAGAAAATGTGCAGAAGATAACACTGAGAATTACAGAACAGAGTCTTACTTCAGCGGACGCTGAATTACTGGACAGACAGGATTTACCAGTATTTGGTTAAATAAAGTCTGATTAAAGATAGTCAACATGGCTTTCTAAGGGTCACGTCATGAAACACGAGCCTGACAAATTCTGTGATGATGTGACGAAGCACAATGATGAAGGTGGAGCAGTGGATGTGGTGTATATGGACTTTAGTAATGCGTTTGATAGGGTTCCCATTGTAGAGTCATCATAAGTTCTGGGTCACGCGAGCCGAATGTCTGGCTGTGTGCATACAGAATTAGCCTTCACAGAGAAGTCCGAGGATAGTAGTATTTGGAGAGTATTACGCTTGGAGGTCTAAGACCATTGGTGTCTTCAGGGGAATCTGTTCTGAAAACACTGTACTTTGCAACTTTTAAAAATGGCTTGGTTGGGGTAGTCGGGGCGAGACTGGAAGTTTGCAGACGATACGAATGTTGACTGAGTCATCGTTGGGGTGGAGTATTATTTCAGTTGGAGCGGAACATTACTGATCGTTTAGAGCATCAACGGCTATGGCGAGAAGACAGGTGAATGGGGTTTAGTGGGATCTGGGATCAGCTATGCTGGAATGGTAGAGATCACCCAGTGGGTTGAATGCCTTGATTCTGTTCCCATGTCTTATGGTCTTGTGGTCTATACAGGTCTGTTAGAGGCACGTTCGGTGCACAGAGAAATGGTGGGAGCATGGAACGTTCTGCTGGGCGTGTTTGTAGAAGCAGGTACATTAGGGGTATTTAAAAAAACTCTTAGTTAGGCACATTGGTTATATAAATGGTAGGCAAAAGACGGCAACTTAATTATGAGCACAGAGTAAATCCTAAACAGATGGGCAGAATACATAAAAGAGCATTCTGAAGACTGAAGAGGAGAAACACCGAACATAAAGAAGAATCTTGAAGGACCTAACAACCTAAAATCAGAAATTCGAACAGCCATAAATAAAACAAAACATAACAGAGCAACTGGTCCAGACAACATCGCTGTTGAAATGATACAAGCTTTAGAAGATTTTGGAATAGAGAAAATAACAGAAATAGCAAATGAAATCTATGATGATGGGGAGATGCCTGATGATTTAAGTAAATCAGTGTTCATCACACTTCCAAAGAGTAAGTTTGTATAAACGCGGGGGAAAAGACGTAATATAGCTCACGGGTAACGAAAGGCACTGTGTAGCGATCCTGCAGGTGCCTGAAACCCATATATGGTCATGAATTCCTGCCACCCTTATTATGTGTTTGTAAAGAGAATGTGATGTCCCCAATCACACCTTACAGCCCACCAAGAATACATGTTGACGTCACAACACAGAGGATTAGCGAGTGACAAAGACGTCATTGATCCCTGCACATCCATAAGAGACCATGACGTACAGCACACACTTTGGATTCAGCCGATGTTTTTTTTTAACATACAACAAAAAGATAAGCAAGTCAGGCACCATCTATGCACAGGAATTTGCAGTTGTGTCTCCCGATCTCATCTGAAATGGAAAGGAAGTTAACAGAGGTCAGACTAATGCAATGTGGTTGGATTCGAGACCACATATTGCAAGGTTGTATTGCAAGTATATGCATAAAAGTTCCCCCAGATTCGACAGTTAAACTTTTACAAACTTCTACAGGACACAGTGGATTGTACATTTGTCTGCTTTTGCATGTTCATTGTCGTATCTCGTGTCATCGGCGTATCTATTTTATAAAATTACTTTCATATTTGAACTTCATCATTCTTAGTTCTGAGTTTCAGTTCTTCATCTAATACACAGGAGATTAATCTAATGTTATACGTATGAATAGCCACGTGGTGCGCAAAGATAATAATCGTATTGTTGCTGCTGGTAAAGTTTCTGTGCAAAGCAGTAGGTTATAGAGTGAAAGCTGAAATCGGTACGCCACTAAACAGAGATACAAAACAAAATTCTACATGTTTATGGCAAAACACAATTAGGGATTATTGCATTTGTATTTTATTTACAGAGCTCCCCATTTAGTGTAAACAAGTATGTCGCCCCATTCTTCAGCTCCTCCCTGAATTTCCTCTGTGTCAGTCCATAGATACACGTGTTGGTGCAGGAACTGAGCAACATCAACATATCCCCAGACCCCTGTGGGATAACTGTAGGTGTGTTGTAATATTTGTCAGTGAAAAACACGTTTACGGCTGCCCAGGTCATGGACTGAACAATATTGGTTATCCACAATAATACGAAATTGGCAGATAGAGCGAACAACAAAACCATTGACTTTCTCCGGTTCTGAACCTCTGGATCACTTTGGCTGTCAGTATTTCTCCGAAGTCCACGGCGAACCATATTCGCTGCTATAATTTATCTGGTGGTTAAAACATTGAACAGCAGAATTAAACCAAGTGGTAATAATGGGTTCATGATGGTGTCAAATAACTCGTAACCTCTCCACAGGGATGATGTATAGTACTCGGGTTTTGGAATGCACTTCCCTGTTTGCCCTGCAAAGTAAAGTGGAAATGACTGAACACAGCTCCCTATGACCACTGCCACGATCACCACGGTCGCTGTTCTCTCCGTACAATATCGGGTCCGCAGCTTCTGAAGGCAGATCGCGACGTAACGATCGAAAGTGGAAGTGACAGTCAGCCAAACGGAACAATCCATGACGGCAGTCGACAGAATAGGTCCCACACCACACAGCGGGGGTTTCACCAAAAAATCAGCATACGGATAGAGAGCTTTGATTTTGTCCAATACAACACCAAAGACAACGACCATCAGATCTGCTGCCGTCATGGCCATGAGGTAGCGAGTGATACATTTGGACAGCCCACAGTTTCTGCGAGACAGGATCACAATTGCCGCTAAATTAACTGAGAAAAGACAGAAAAAAAGGAAACAGTTATTTCTTAATGTGTCTGGAATCATCAGTGTGACTTTTGCTTGCATGGGAAGGCTGGCAGTCCATATCGTGCCGTTTAGATAACAGTCCACACTATTGTTCGTTTTACCAAAATGCATTATCGTACATCTCCCAATACAGTATTCCATCTGTCACTTGTGTTTCCATTATTCCAATATGTCTAAGTCCTGCTGCAATCGCATTGCTTCCTCAGCACAACCTACCCCTCCACCTATCTTTGTATCATCAGGAAATTTTGCCACAAAACCTTCAGTTAAATAATGGTAATCCTTGATGGTAGGAAGAAGGAAGCCATGGCGCAAATTTGATTCCGGGATGGCAAGTCAGCTAATAGTGATTTATTCAGTGATCTTTGCTGGGCCAATTGTCGTGTGTCATATATGTCGAAGATTTGGATAACAAAGTGCAAGACCCTGGGAATAACTTTACAGACATCAATATATGCCTAGTGGAGAGCGAGATCAGCTATCAAAAAGTGGATTGTTATCTTCATCAGTTCAGTAAGTTGGTCAAAGAATGGAATGGTAGAGTTTAATTGGGACACATGGAGGGTTATTTTTTTGAAGGTTAAGCAAGGTAGGAGTTTCTCAGTGAACACTGGGGCTCCGTGGAGTCTCGAGTATAGAGGGATCTTGTATTTCAAGAACTTGGTTCACTGGAAGTGGAATATAAGGTAGACAGGGCGTTTATGAATCTCGGATCGATAGGCTTCATCAGTGAAGGAATTGAGTAGAAAAGTTTGGATGGAGATGCAAATGCGCACGTCTCTGTTACGCTTGTACGCACAGAACTGTGAGCGTTCTGGACGCCTTGTAGTAGGAAAGGCTCACACTGAATTAGTCTAGACACAATTTACCAGAATGTTTCCAGGATTTTAGAAACTGATTTGCAGAGAGAGATTGATCAGATCTGGAACATATTCGCTGCAGCGCAGGTAGATGGGAGTTAATCACACAGAAGCACAGAAAACCACCAGGGACAGAGACAGTGTGAATTCACCCAGTCTATTTTCACAGGGTTGAGGAATCCTGATCCTGACAGCGTGGGTATTAATTGACTGGGAAACGTTCAATAGGTATCTGAGGGGCAACGTTTAAACAAATGGGGCAATTAGGTGAAATATGCTGTGCGATGATGTGGCTGCAGCAGGCCAAATAATGAAAGGCAGTTGGACGGGCAAATGGTTATGAAGCGCTTGAAAGTTTGTAAGGCGAACGCTGAAACATCGCCCGGCATCTTATTTGGCATGGAATCTTTGGATTAAATATCTCTTTTCCGTGCTGCATAACTCTATCCCTCCAAAATAAATTATGATTCTCATTAATCCTAAATTCAGGGTATTTCCATAGAACACTTTTCCCTCTGGGTTGTTTTTACTTTTCCCCTGTATCCACTATGACCCTTCAGATAACAAACTCCGGTAGATTGACAACCAGGACAGCACATACCCTTTGGCTGAATAGACAAGACAGCCACCATAACTATTCCAGGCAGAGGATATCATGAATCAAACGCAATCACTTTGCATTAGAGTCTGAACCAGACTCGGGTGTAATATCAGCGGCAAATGTCGTGAGGTTCATTACATCGGAAACATAAGCGTGTAAGGTTATGATAAAGTACATTAAAGCAAACAAGAATAAAACAATAAAGGCGTCAAAGTCACTTAAATCATATTTTTAAACAAATCCATGAAACGCGTTTCTATTTTCATTATTTGCTGAGTGAGTTTATACTAAGAGACACGAATAGCAACGTTCGCTCTAAATTGCAGCGCATAATTTAAAGACTACAGTATGTCACACATCTCGGCATTTCCACGACCTTACCTGGAATACCAACGGCGGCCAGTATGGGATAGTAAATAGAGACGATGTAATAAATTGCTGAATATCCCATTTTCTGCCGGTAGCGGCGATCAGTCGTACGAATTATGCCAACTATCCAGAAGCGCTGGTTCCATGAGCTCTTATACTCCAGGAGGAATGTCCCTGAAGCCAAGTAATGTCCCTTTAGTTACATTAGCTACAGGAGAGTGAACAAACAACCAGTGCTTGTTTCGGTCTATTTTTACTCATTGTGACGTTGGGTAACACAATTAACTCTTCGCGGGGAATGACAAACAATGGATTCAATGTTCATTCAATGTAATTTAGAGGAGTCAGAGAAATAGTGTACCACAGTACAAAAAAAAACGGACCCATCCAGTTCGTGTCAAATTCTACCTGGACTTCCATACCGTTACATTCACGTACTTATCCAAATTTGTCTTAACTGTTACATCAAACCCATGTCCACCATTTTCGCTGGCAGCTAGTTGCACACTCTCCCCACTCTTAGAATAGAGCTCCCCATCAGTTTTCCCATAAACATTTCACTTTTCATCCCTAACCTATAAACAATAGTTTTATTCTCACCCAGATAGTGACGAAAGACTGCTTCTCTATACCCCTCATAATTTGTATGCCGCTATGTAATCTCCCCACATTCTCCTACGCTCAAAATAAGGGGAAATGCAATGCCCTAACCTATTCAACCATTCCCTGTAAATCAGGTCTTCAAGTTTTGACCAAGACCTTGTAAACTTTCTCTGTATTTGTTCATTCTCAGTGATCTATTTGTGCAGGTAGTTGATTAGAACTCTACACAATACTCCAAACTGATCCTCACCAAGGTACAGAGCAATTTCAGAATTACATCCTCAACTGAACAGTATGATTTATCAATGCCTAACTGCCCAAAACCTGCTTTACGATCCAGTCTACCTACGGTGCCACCATCAATGAATAATGGTTCACAGTCCCTTTTGTTCCACTGCACAACTCAGTGCCGTACTATTCCATGTTTACGTCCTACGCTGGTCAGTCCTCCCAGTGTGAAACATCCCACACATCTGCACTAACAACAGAGCCAGTAGTGATCACTGCAGTACTCAACTACTTTGAGGCCTCCATTCAGAGTAGCAACCATATAACTTCACTCTCTGGCTTCTAACGTAGTCATGTTGAATCCGGTTCACTACATCCCACTGAAAGAAAGGGACTTAACCGTTTGGACTAACCTCCCATGTGTGGTTTGACAAATGCCTTGTTAATGTCCAAGTCAACGAGATCCACTGACACGTCCTAGACCAGAGGTCCCCAACCTTTTTTGCAGTGCAGACCGGTTTCATATTGACAATATTCTTGCGGACCGGCCGACCGGGCAGTGTGGGGGTGGGGAGGGGGGATGGTTGCCGACGCACAAGAGTACTGTTGCAGTCAAATACGTTGTGCCTACCACGAAAGACTACAATGACCATGAAGCCTTGCGCGGGCACCAGTGCGCATGAGTGACTTGCGTATCTGTGCACGTGCCGTTTTTTGTTACAAATCGTTTTTGGCGATTCTGTTCGGGAGGGGGGCGCTGTTAATCACGACCGGGATATCGGTGATAACTGGCTAATACACTCAATTTCGTTTATAAAAGGGTTTATCTAACGAACTTAATATTAAACACACAGCGCATATTTACCTTGCTTGTATATAGCGATAAGTCAATTATCAGGGGAGGACAGGGGGGCTTGAAATACGTGTTGAACGAACTCCCAGTAGAAGTGGCAGAAGCAGGTCCGATATGATCATTTAATAAGTTAAATTGGGTAGGTATATAGACAGGAAAGGAATGGGGAGTTATGGGGTGAGTGCAGGTCGGTGGGACTTGGTAAGAGTAGCGTTCGGCACGGACTAGAAGGGGAGAGATGGCCTGTTTCCGTGCTGTAATTGTTAAAATGGATATATAAGTAAGTCAATATCATCATAACATTTTAAGTAACGTTTGGATATTAAACACACAGCGCATATTTTCTCGTATGAACATATAAAATCATTGCAACACACAAATATCGCTGAATCAGTGGGAGCCCTGGGCTCGTTTTCCTGCAACAAGACGGTCCTGTCGAGGGGTGAAGGGAGACAGCGATACTCGAAGGGGGTTCCTTATATCCAGTCTATTCCGCAATTTAGTTTTTGTTACATTTATCGCAGAGATAAGTTGGAAAATGGAAGCAACGTTTTCAGTGCTTCCGTGGCTATCTCAGGATATTTGCCCTTGACTTTGATCCAGAATGCCGAGAGAAATGTTATGTCAAACATAATTTTCAGCCCGCCGTCATTTGCAAACTCGAGGAGTTGATCTCCTTCCCGCGTTGACATGGACGACGCGCGGGTAATGACCTCGCGTGCGTTCAAGCTCAACAGTGCGCGTGACAGGGAATGAGGAAAGAAGCAGCTGACTCATATCGACAAATCATATCGTTTCCTCGCAGCCCGATACCGGTCCGCGGCCCGGTGGCTGGGGACCGCTGTCTTAGACCATAAGACCATAAGACCAAGGTGCAGAGGTCGGCCTTTCGGCCCATCGAGTCTACTCCGTCATTTTATCATGAGCTGATGCATTCCCCCATTTAGCCCCACTCTCCCGCCTCCTCTCTATACCCTTTGATGCCCTAGCAACTCAGATACCTATCAATCTCTGCCTTAAATACACCCAATGATTTGGCCTCCACTGCCGCTGGTGGCAACAAATTCCACAGATTCACCACCCTCTGACTAAAAAAAAACTTCGCATCGCTGTTCTGTATGGGCGCCCTTCAATCCTTAAGAAATGCCCTCTCGTACACTCCCACACCATGGGAAACAACTTTGCCACATCCACTCTGTCCATGCCCTTCAACATTCGAAATGTTTCTATGAGGTCCCCCTCATTCTTCTAAACTCCAAGGAGTACAGGCCAAGAGCGTTCCTCAAAAGTTCCTCATATGTTAACCCTCTCATCCCCGGAATCATTCTAGTGAATCTTCTCTGAACCCTCTGCAACTTCAGTGCAACCCTTCTTAAATAAGGAGCCCAAAACTGCACACAGTACTCCAAGTGAGGTCTTACCAGTGTCTTATAGAGCATTAACATCACATCCCTGTTCCTATACTCTATTCCTCTAGAAATGAATGCCAACATTGAATTCGCCTTCTTCACTACCGACTCAACCTGGAAGTTAACCTTAAGTGTATCCTGCACGTGGACTCCCAAGTCCCGTTGCATCTCAGAACTTTGAATTCTCTCCCCATTTAAATAATAGTCTGTCCGTTTAGTTCATCTACCAAAGTGCATAACCATACACTTTCCAACATTGTACTTCATTTGCCAATTCTTTTCTTATTCTCCCAATCTATCCAATTCTCTCTGCAGACTCTCTGTTTTCTCAGCACTACTGGCCCCTCCACCAGTCTTTGTATCATCAGCAAACTTAGCCACAAAGCCAACGATTCCATAATCCAAATTGTTGATGTATAACGGAAAAAGAAGCGGCCCCAACATGGACCCCTGTGGAACACCACTGGTAACCGGCAGCCAACCAGAATAGGATCCCTTTATTCCCACACTCTGTTTCCTGCCAATCAGCTAACGCTCTATCCACGTATGTAACTTCCCCGTAATTCCATGGGCTCTTATCTTGTTAAGTAGCCTCATGTGTGGCACCTTGTCAAAGGCCTTCTAAAAATCCAATACACAACATCTACTGCATTGCCCTTGTCTAGCCTACTTGTAATTTTGTCAGGTAGGATTTTTCTTTCAGGAAACCATGCTGAGTTCTGCCTGTCTTGCCATGTGCCTCCGGGTACTCCGTAACCTCATCCTTGACAATTGAATCCAACAACTTCTCAACCACCGATGTCAAGCTAACAGAACGATAATGTCCTTTTTGCTTCCTTGCCCCCTTCTTAAATAGCGGAGTGACATTTGCAATCTTCCAGTACTCCGGAACCATGCCAGAATCTATTGACTTTTGAAAGATCATCGCTAATGCCTCCGCAATCTCCACAGCTACATTTTACAGAACACGCGGGTGCATTCCATCTGGTGCGGGAGATTTAACTACCTTTAGACTATTCAACTTGCTGAGTACTTTCTCTGTCGTAATGGTGACTGCGCACACTATTCATTCCTTGCGCCCTTGAGTGTCCGGTATACTGCTGATGTCTTCCTCAGTGAAGACTGAGGCAAAATACGCATTCAATTCCTCCGCCATCTCCTTATCCCCCATTACAATTTCTCCAGCATCATTTTCCATCTGTCCTGTATCTGCTCTCACCTGTCTTTTACTCTTTATATACTTGAAAACGCTTTTAGTATCCTCTTTGATATTATTTGCTAGCTTCCTTTCATAGTTCATCTTTTCTATCTTAATGACCTTCTTAGTTTCCTTTTGTAAGCTGTTTAAAACTTCCCAGTCCTCTGTCCTCCCACTAATTTTTGCTTCCTTGTATGCCCCCTCCTTTGCTTTAACTTTGGCTTTGACTTCTCTTGTCAGCCACGGTTACATCCTTATTCCATTCGAAAATGACTTCTTTTTTGGAATATATCTTTATCAATTTTCTGGCTAACTCATAGAAAACGAGTTTGTAAGATTGGTTAGACACTCCGTACGAACCACAACAATAATTCCTTGTCTATTGAAATCCCGAACATTTATATGCTGTCCCTTCGAGTACCTTGAAATAATTAACCCACTACTGGCGTCAGACTCACTGACCTGTAATTTCCCGACATAATCCAATCCCTTCCCGAGCAGGAAAAATGACAATACCTGTTCTCCAGTCACCTGGCCTCTTAACCGCGATTAAGGATCTTTTAAACATCTCAGCGCATACCCCAAAAATTAATTGACTTTCCTCTCGCAAGATTCGCGTGGACAACTTTTCAAGGAACTGGAAATTAGCCACCATAATTTGACTCATTACAGATTTATCGGTCTATCTGTCTATATATCTGCTTATTTCTCTTTCTATTTATCTGTCAATCAATCAATCTATCTATCTATCTATCTATCTATCCATCTATCTATCTATCTATCTATCTATCTATCTATCTATCTATTCATCCATCTATCTATCTATCTATGTATCTATCTATCTATCTATCTATCTATCTAGTTATCTATCTATCAATCTATCTATCTATATATCTATCTATCTGCCTACCTACTTCCCCTTTAGGATTTCTGCTAGAACAACATCATGACAGATTTTAAAACTGCTGATTTCCCTCTTGTGTTCTCTTGAATGTTGTATACTCCTCCCGTTTGTTATACATCCCCGTCTGCCTAACAAAAGTAAATATACCCCTTAAAAAGGAAGGTACCGTAAGAATGGTGACCTTTTGAAGTTCTGGTGACGTCATCGTCGAGAATAGCAATTAAATCAATAGCTCCTTCGGAAAAAATTATATTTTGCCCCGTTAATCCATCAAATATAAGGTCTTTCGAAAAGATCTTTCACGACGGAAAAATATCAGGATTTATAATGTTCCCGAAGGAGCGGAGGAGTTGTTGATGATGGAGTTTGTAGAAAAGTTGCCGCGGAAAGCGCTGGAGATTTCCTCGACTATGGAGATTGAGATTGAGAGGGCTCATCGTTCTCTCATCCCGAGGCTTTCCCAAGACAGAGAAAGTAAGTCGCGGTCAATAGTACTTAGATTCCTTCGATTCAAGAGAAAGGCGGAGGTTCTACGAAGGGCCTGGGGTAGGTAGAGGGCGTTTTGGAACGGGAACTTAATACATTTCGATCAAGGTTAGTCCCCTTAACCTGCTGATTTATTTTGAGTCCATAAAAGTGCATTACCCGCAATCCAATGTGCTTATCGGATTTTTTTTTTTACATTTCACCTACACCACATTCATCAGTTCCCAATTTTCCATCTGTTTATCCATTTCCGAACCCACGCTGACTCTGGCAATGTTGTTGTTGCTGTCCATCCAGCCCCGTGGGTGAGGATGTTGTGTCTAGGTCTGTGTGTCTCCCTGTAGGACCCTGTGTACAGAATACAATGGAAAGATTGACTGTTAGTGGTTCAGTGTAACAGTTGTATTGGAAATGTGTATCTACATCCAGGGCTTAGTGTGGGACTGAATGTCTCTGCTGTCTGAGAAGGTGGAACTAAAGAGCGGCTGGTCTCTTGGTGCTTTGTAACGCACCTTGTGTGTTCTGTACCTTGTCTCTCGACAAGAGTGAATATCGGATTTGAAAGAAGCCTTTCCCTGTGGGTAGGAGAGGAAACAGGGTCAGTGAAGGACAGGTGAACGTCAGACGGCTGTGTGAAACGGCCGATGTAGCCAGTGCTAGTTTCAATCTCTCTCTCTCTCTCTCTCTTTCTCCGTCTCTCTCTCCCTCTCCCTTTCTGCCTCTCGCTGTCTCTGTCTGTCTGTCTCTCGCTTGCTCTCTCTGTCTCTGTCTCTCTCTCTCAAACACATAACACAACACACACACACACACACACACACACACACACACACACACACACACACACACACACACATACACACATGCACTCACTCAGACACACACACACGGACCTAAAATTGTATCTGATGCTTGTCAGTCACTATCAGCCATGCTGCATCTGTTCATCTCCCAACTGAGAGAACTATTTGTCTTATTTCTGTGCCTATGTATGTGTGTGTGTGTGCCTGTTTGTGTGGGTAGAGGGGAGAGGTTGAAGCAATAGGAAATTGAAGTTCTAAATGGGAAACCGTTTGGGTTCGATCGTTCGCCAAATAAAAACGTGAAATCTGTAAATGCAGCTACTCCGTGACAAAGCTCAGTCTTTGTCATTAGAATTTAGGCATGATTTCACCAGACGAGTCATTGCTGAGGTAATGCTCAGGAATTTTGAAATGTTTGTCTTGAATCGGCCGAATACTTACATCACAGATAATGGTGTTGAATTAAAGTGTTTGTTCAAGTGACTGTAACTAAGAAAGTTAGTCAGGGGTATATCCGTATCTCTGGAGACCGATCCAACGTATAAATCAGGGCCGTTTAGAATGTACCAGCTCAGAGTTTCTGCCAGAGCTGTGCATTCGGGAGTAACATACGTCACAGGTTCTCACTGAAATGGTGAATACTGTCATCTTCCAAATAGAAGAAGTTTACTATCCTTTAATTTCAGTCTTTGGAATTCCCGGTAAGCCACAGAGTTGTTATTATTTCTGTAGCTCTCAGGGGCACTTCGAGAACAATTCTGAGAAGAGACACTTCAACTGTTTTTCCATATATTCTGTTTTGCCTCGATGGGTGTTTACAGTATTCCATGTTTCTGTTCCGTCCTTCGGCGTCCTGTCGCTGACAGGGAGAACCATGGAAGTTTATGATTGTCTAATGGAAGAATCCCTCCATCACCGCCCGGATTTATTCATTACAACTGGATGAGACGGCGAAGGCGTCGGTAGAAAATATTCCAATATTCCGTGGAGGGTGTTACCCAGTTAGAGCTTTCCGCTCTCACTTTATGTTCCGGTAATCAGTAAAGAATCGGGATTCAGATCATATTGACTTTAGTTTACCGTGCGAATTCAGATTTCTACGCTGCGTGTGCACGCCGTCTCAACCTTTCCCCAGCTAAATGCAACAGTGTAGTGGAAATATTACAGGACCTCCTCAAGCTGTTGCATTGGTTTCTGCTCAGTATTTCCTCAACTTGCTGTTCCCTCTCTCTCTTCCAGCGAACTTGGTGGCGATTATGATCCTGTCCCGGGGAAAGTGCGGTCTCTCCAAATGTGTCACTCTCTACCTGGTAGGAATGGCCGCGGCCGATCTCCTGGTCGTTATCTTGGATCCGCTGCTGAGGTGGACTGCTCAGATTTATTTTCCCCGATCATTCTTGTTCATCACTCCCGTGTGCAGACTCCGTCAATGGCTGATTTTTGCGAGCACTGCGACCTCCGTCTGGTTGACTGTCGCTTTCACCGTCGATCGATTTGTAGCGATTTGCTGTCAGAAGATGAAAACAAAATATTGTACCGAGAGAACGGCGGTTGTGGTTATCGGGACAGTGAGTGCGCTGGCCTGTTTGGAGAGTGTCCCCTGGTACTTTGAATATGAGCATGGAGAAATAATTGACGGTGTTCCTTGGTTTTGTGTTCTCTCATCCAGCTACAAAATCTCTCTATCATGGGCGGCATTTGAGATGTTTCACCGTATTTTAACCCCCTGTGTTGCTTTCTTTCTGATTTTGCTGTTCAATATTCAGACTGTCAGGAGCATTCTGGCAGCCAGTCGAGCCCGCACGGGGCTCCGGGGACAAAAGAGTGGAGAGAATGACAAGGACAGGGAGATGGAGAACAGACATAAATCCATCGTTTTGCTCTTCAGCATAACCGCTAGTTTCATATTGTTGTGGGTAACACAGGTGGTATTTTATATCTATCGACGGATTTCAAAGAGTTTTGTTTATTCTGTCACGGATCCCCGTTACATCACAGTAAAGACAGCGGCAATGCTGCAAGTTCTGAGTTCCTGCACCAACACGTGTATTTACGCCCTGACTCAGAGCAAATTCCGAGAGGAACTCAGGAATGCGGTGAAATATCCATTGAATCGGATTTTGAAATTTATGAAACTTCAGAAATAAATGCTGCAAAGAGTTGCAGTTCAGCTGTTTTCTCATGCTCCCTATTCTGTACCCTCAGTGGTGGGTAAATGGAAACAATATGATCAACAGAGTTACAAAAGTAATGACAGAAAATATACCGCTGCTAAAACTACAAAACAACACACACACGATCAGAGCCCTGATGAAGACTGGCGGCCTGAAACTTCCAATGTTTACTCTCATCCACTTCTGCTGCCTGGTCTGCTGAGTTGCTCCAGCATCATGTCTGTGTTTCCTTAGCGTTATAAACAGGTTTCTCACTGCTTTTCACAGCTGATACTGCAGCATCACACCCATCATCTCCTGTAGAAATCCCATTTACACCTCACCTGCCGCCTGATTAAATTGAAGATTAAGGCGAATTTGCTGCCCCAGCTTCCCGGTTCTGACAAAACTGCCTGATATTGGAGAATATTTTCGTCTGCATCAAACACTTCTGCTTCCTTTTGCTCGTGTTTCTTTACATATAGTCTGACCTTCTCTCTGACACCTTGAACTATGTTCTAGGAACATAATTTAAACTGTTTTAGAAATGAAGACAGAATACCATTGTCTTTATTTGAGAGAGAGAGAGAGAGACTGATTCAGCATGGACTCGAGCCTGGACAAAGAACAAGCGGGTAATGGATGAAATGGACAATCTGACAGATTTCAAACTGACAAAGAGCCTCATGGAAAACAGCGGAACAACGGTTCAGTTAATTTTAATGTCACACAAGCGGGAATTTAGGGTTTCTCCCCAAACAAACACGAACGGCATTATTAATTGATGGAGACAGACGTGAAAGCACAAAGAGACATCTGGAGAAATTTCTGAAACGCAGGTTCACTGCTGTTGTTACTGCGCGATCGAGAATCTTCCAGAGGGATGGCTTCAAAATCCCCGGCTTTGCCTGCTGTTCGCGACAGAGATTGAGGTCGAATCGTTCGGATCGAGATGGTGCTCCGTACTCGGTGCCGGAGAGCTGATCGGAGGCTCGAAGCTTTCGGACGACTCAGAGTTGGACTGTGGTCGGGCATGGCAGGGAGAGTTTTTCTTCCTTCTCCCGTCTGCGTGAGATGTTGTACATTTGAGAGACTGTGAACTTTTTACTGTGCCATGGACTGTTCTTCATCAAGTTATACTGTTGCACTGTTTTACTATATGTTATAATTATGCGGTTTTGTTAATTTTTTTCAGTCTTGGTCTGTCCTGTGTTTTGTGATATCACACCGGAGCAAATATTGTATCATTTCTTAATGCATGCATTACTAAATGACAATAAAAGCGGACTGCGTGTTTTCATAATCATATCATATTATGTAGAAATATGAGGAGATAAGTAGCAGTTTTGTATTGAGAATCTATTCACTCGAGATGAACCTGGTTTGAGAAATGTTCTCCAAACCCTTCAGTCAGGGACTGTTCTTCACCAGTTGGTCACTGGAGCTCATTCAAGTTCATCCAGACCGGGCTGTTCAAGTTCAAAACATGAACACTATATATACGTTTGATCAGGAAAGGTAATAGATAAGAGCCCGTTAATCCCGTCAACAGTGAAACAATGAGTCTTGCATGAATTAAGGTTGGACTATTGGAGAGGATTCTTCGAGATGGGATGGATGAGTAGTCGCAGATGCATACAGTAAATGGAGTAGGAAGTGTCAAGGGGAGCGACAAATTAAATTCATGAGGGGAGAACTCTGGATGCTATGCATACAGAATTGAGTAGGCGTTCGACTGGAATTCAATAACAGTAAGTCAAGAGGTATGAGCTCGAGGCAACTTGGCTGACTGTAAATGAAATTGTGTGAGACTTTGACAAGAGTTCTCATAATACTCTCACTCAGAAAATCAGGAGGAACTGGATCGATGGAAACCTAGCTTTCTGAATAAGGAATTATCTTGCCCAGTGAGAGTGCAACTGTCAGTTGATGGTACATTTCCAAGATATCTGTTCTGGTACCCTGCCCTTTTTTTCTGTTTCTTTGTAAACAACTTGCAGTGGGAAGTGGAAAGGTGGGCTGGTGTGTTGTTGGTTTGGCAGCCACGGAGTGTAGTGGCTAGAGTGGCGCTATTCCGCCTCGGGGCAATGGAAATCGGAGTTTTATTCTGGCTTCCTCAGTAAGGTGTTTGTTTACTCTCCCCTTGATATGTGCGAGGTTCTCTCCGAAGCGCAAAATCACTAGAGTTATAGGTCATCATACATTGTCCTGCTATTAGACTCGGGTTAAATTGAGTGTTCTGGATTCTGCGGCTCATTGTTCCTCGCTTCACATCTAAAGAAATAAATGACACAGGGGCTGGTGTTGCTGAGGATGGCCCAGAATGTGTTCATAGGTTGCAATGGAACATCGGCATGGTGCAGGACTACACTGAGAAGTGGCAGATGGAGTTTCACCGGGAAAAGTGTGAGCTGATGCATAACGAGAAATCAATCTAGGTAACAGAGTACCAATGGCAGAATTTATTGCTGTGTCTTGGAACAGTGGGGTAATGGTATGTAGGTCCAGATACACACATCCCCACCCATAATTTCCAAGCAAGTTAATTGAGTGCTTAAGAAGGCCAATGGTTTACGAAATAGTTACGCTGGGTGGGAATCTCAGGATTACTTCCGGTGTCACATGCTTGCTATTTTAGAAATTGTAAGTTAGTACAGTTAAACGTGAGGCTAATGATCTGGTGCAGGAGGGAGGGCATAAACGTACACGGATCATTGGGCATTCTTCCAGGATATCTGGGACTGGTATAAAGAGGATGGGCGACACGCGTACTGGAGCAGAACTAATATTCTCAGAGGGACGTTTGCACGAGTTACTCTGGCAGAGTTTTATCATGGGGCAAAGGAAGTACAGAGTTGCAATCAGAGCTACAGGGTCAGCAAGTAGGATGAGGAACGGTCACAGGATGTCCACGTTAATGAGCACTGTGGCATCGAGAAGCTGAAGTGAATTTATTTTAGTAAAGGCTTTCTTAAGGTCTGGATTAGTTCGTGACACAGTGATTCAGCCATTACAAAGACCTGGTTGAGAGAAGGGCGGGACTGGCAGCTAAACCTTACAGATTTCAGATGATACAGACATTCCAGTTGGATGTAAAAGAGGCTGGGCAGTTACACTGCTGATCAGGCAGAAAGTCAGGGGCAATGTCATCTCACAGACTCATCTTGTAAGGCTATGTAGGAAGAGCTCGAAAATAAGAAAGATGCAATCACTCTGATGGTATCATACCAGTAGGCCTCGCAATAGCCACTAAGGGAGAAGAACATATATGTTGGCAGGTTATGGGCTAAGTTGAAAACAATTGAGCAGCTGTAATTGCTAATAAATCTTTGCAGAATAACGGGGACTCTCTTACAGTATCAGGCTCCGATGGGGCATTATTTGTTAGAACTGTTGAGAGAAGTTTTCTGAAACTGTATGTAGACAGTCCACCAGGGAGGGAGCATATTTAACTTCTAATTTGGAAGGGAGCTTAGCGAGATGATCGGAGTTTCAGTGGAAAAGTTTTAAGGATTATAATTATGGACGTTTTCAAACGATCACTGATAGGGATAAGACTGGACCTCTAGGCAGTGTCAATTTGGTGAATGCTAATTCAGCAGGATTGGGCAGGAATCGTAGAAAATACTGTGAGAAAGGATATTGCGTGATACGTCCATATCTGTCACGTGAGAGACACGTACGGTGCAGCTGGTCGGAAGACAGGTGTTCCCTGACCTGCTGAGGAACGTGGTGCAGGATGGGGACAATCAGGAACTGAGGATGATGAGAGATATGGTCTATTGTTAAGGGGGAAAAAAGTAAAATGAGTTGTATGTAAGATTTACGAAGCCGCAATTGGATTGAGTGTTGGAGGAACATAAAAGAATAAGAAACAAACATAATATGAATCAGGAGAGTGAACTACGTCCAGGAAATTTCCTCAGCTCCAAAATGGAGGAACACAGACCCTAACAACCCCAACACTGCTCCGCGTTCCCACAGATTTCCAGCAGCGGCCCAATTTCCATACACATAAAAACATGAAAAACCTTACATTACACTGAGAAAATACAGCTGAACAACAGCCACCTGCAACATTGGAAGAACACTGACCTGCACAAAACAGCTCTGGACTGCGTTTTCACTGCCTTTTATATTTCCAGCACCGCACAGGGAAGGAGGTGGACAAATAGAGACCACACACGGTCCTGAAGGGACACAAGCTGCTACAGATCAGTATGGTGAGGGATGTGAGAGGGTATCCACTAGTGAACAGCTGTGATTAGTTATATTCATACCTGACCTGTGGGGTTATTCAAAAACAAGTGTTTCAGAATGAAAACTGTTCTGTCTGGGGGGAAAAGACAAGGATACAAGTTATGAGAGCAGTGAATGATCAGAGATGTTGTAAATGCTTTCGAAAAGGAAAAGGAACCATCTAGAACGTTTGTTGTCGTTGAGTGACGTCCAGTCGTCCTTGACACACGGCGATCCAAAGGATACTTCGCGAGGCGACTTGTGTGCCAGCATAGCTCTCATTGGATACGATTAAATATTCTCTCTTCAGCCTGATAGAGCTAAAAAGCACCGCTGCTTCCAGGGTCAGTACAGTCAACAAAGATGACTTAGTACGCTTAATCGAACTATCGCTGTTTAAACCGGGCGGAAACAATGCCGATGGTGGACGGACTCCCCGCCGGGTTCCACGCAGGAAACGTGGCTGCAGGTCAGGGATACAAGTGCGCTGAAGGAAACAGGCTTTTAAGCTCCCAGCACTGACTGTCTCGCTGGCAAACGTGCAGTATCTGGTAAATAAAATTTATGATCACAGAGCTAAGGTGCCTAAATAGACTGAAATTAGGACCGCGTGTGCTCTTTGTTACAGTGAATCCTGGGTAAGCTCTTCCGGATGCAGCGATTCATATCGACGGGTTTACTATACACCGTCAGTATAGATCTACAGTCTCTTAACAGCAGAGGTGGTGGAGTTTGCCTCATGATCATCTCTTCTTGATGCACAAATATATCAGGTTTTCCGAATTCTGCTCACCAGGCCTGGAACAGCTAGCAGTCAAGTGCCGTCCATTTGACCTGCCACGGGAGATTTCTGGGGTCATTTTGGTGGCGGTATTCATTCCCGCTCACGCCTATGTCAATCAGGCTCTAGGTGATCGGAACGGTGGTATGAACGAGCACGAAACAGCACACCCGAACGCTTTCAACATCGTTTTGGGGGATTTGAACCAGGCCAGTCTGAAAAGAAAAATCACTAAGTAATTGCAATAACAGATCACTTGCAATACTAGAGGAAACAACATAATGGATCACTGTTTCACCACAATGAAGAATGTCTACCGTCCTATTCCACGCCCTCACTTCCGGACGTCCGATCACCTGGCTGTACTTCTACTCCCCGAGTATCGGCAGAGACTGAAGACTGCAGCACCAGTAGTGAGGACCAAGAACGTTTGGACAAGGGAAGCATAGGAGCGCCTACAGGACTGCTCTGAATCGGTTGTCTGGACTGTATTCAGGGATTCATTTTCGAACCTGGATGCGTATGCTGCAGTTGTTACCGACGTCATTAAAACCAGTGTAGGTACGTGTGTGCCTAGAAAACTTACTGTGCATTCACAAACCACACACTATCCATGAACGAAGAGATCGTCTGCTGAAGGCGAGATCTGTTGAATTCAAGTCTGGCGACCCGGTTCTCTACCAGAAAACCATGTTTGATTTGCGGAGGGCTATTTCAAGGGCGAAGAGACAATTTCGAACGGGGTTGGTGGCGACATCGGATGTACGACAGCTCTGGGAGTGTTTGCAGGATATTACTTCCTACAAAGCGAAACCCAAAAGCATGAATGGCAACGATGCTTCATAACCAGAACAACTCAACGGCTTCTATTCCCGCTTTGAAAGGGAGAATGTAACTGCAGCTTGGAAGGTCCCTGCTGCACCTGATTACTCTGTGATCTCTGTTCAGATATCGATTATAGGCTCTCTTTAAAGAGCGTGAACCCCGCAAGGTGGAAAGTCCCGATGGAATACGTGCTGAGCCTCTGAAAATTTGCGCCAACCTACTGACAGGAGTGCTGAAGGACATTTTCAAACTCTCACACTACAGGCAGACGTCCCCACTTCCTTCAAAAAGGCAACAATTATACCAGTGCCTAAGAAGAATAATGTGAGCTGCCTTGATGAATATTGCCCGGTAACACTCATATCTACAGTGATGAAATGCCTTGAGAGGTGGATCGTGACTAGACTGAACTCCTGTCTCAGCAAGGACCAGGACCCATTGCAATTTTCCTATCGCCACAATAGGTCAACGGCAGACGGAACCTCAATGGCTTTTCCTTCGCCCTTAGACCACATGGACAATAGAAACATTTATGTCAATCTGCTGTTCATCCACTATAGCTCAGAATTTAACACCATCATTCCCACAATCCTGTTGATAATTTATAGAACCTGTGCCTCTTTACCTACCTCTGCAATCGTATCCTCGACTTCTAAGTGGAAGACCACAATCTGCGGATTGGTGATAGTGCCTCCTCCTCGCTGACTATCAACACTGCACCTCAGGGGTGTGTGCGTAACCCACTGCTCTACTATGTAAGACGTAGGAATGCAAGCCCTTGTCTCCTTAGGAACAAATCTGCAAATGAGCAACGCTTCTATCATCGGCTTACATTATCTTCAATTCTCCATCGGACATTTGATACAATGTTACATCTATTGTTGATTATTCCATCTCATTTGTAGTATGTAATTTGGTGCCTAATCAATATTAAAATAATGATGAACATCTTCTGGCAAATTATAATCCATTAGATGCGCCTAATGAAATGGAAGACGCAAAGTGAAGGTCAATGCTCCTGCTATTTGTTTGTTTTTGAAGGCCGCGCCGACCAACTATTGCTCAGAGTCGGATATTGCTTTCACTGTCTTAAAGCCCCGGGGCTCTTTATTTATTTATTTATTGTCATCTGCATACTCTGAATGCTCAGAATGAAAATAGAAAAATCACATACTTTGATTCCATTTATTAATTGACGGGTATAATGAAATATAATACAACAAATAAAATCTTCCACATTTCGAAAACTTTTTTCTAGCTGCTTTGAATTGCAGGTGGACAGGAACAGAGGTTACGAGCCCCGGAGTATTGCAGTTTCTGATCGATGGCGCACCCATGCGGTTTACAGGGAACAATGTAAATTTAAAAAAAAACAAGTTATTGTACTGGGTGTGTAATGAAAGTATATTTTGCTTCTAGTTGCGATTGGGTTGAAGAAGTAACCTAGGAATTAATCATGTTACTGCGTAATTTCCTACATTTTAACTTGGCTAAAATGGCAATGCTGCTCAGGCGGACAACAAGTGAGATGGATAACAGCCTGTAGAGGATCGTTGGATACAGTTTGTTGATGCCGTTCAGATAGTTGATTGGTGTCAGCTGATTGCAGCGATCCCACGGGATGTATGCTCAATATCAAATGAACCAACAAAGTCAGTGTCATTGGTGTGTTGTATTACGTGTTACTTTGACAGAGTGGTCAACAGTAACATTGGCATCTCTGCTGAGAGACGGTTCCAGAAAAAAAAAGAAAGATAACATCAGAGTTGTCACTGTTCTTATAAAACTCAGACTGTTCTGTTTATTGAACTGAAGAATGTCTTTTAGACGATAAAGTTACGCCTGTGATGGCTTACACCTTCCAGTTTTGCATCCACGTTGTTTGTTTTATGTACTTTCCTAACACGAAATCACACAAGTGAGGTCAGTGATTTCAGTGGAGAAGATCTGCAGATGAAAGACACTTTGCTGCATCCCTTCCGATCTGTGTAGCTCTCTTTATTCGGTGCGTCGGAAATATTTCTGTTTCTCTACAAATATCTGTGTTTGTACTTTTATTTCAAAATATTTCAAATGACGTGTCTTATGTTCATATCACACAAACAAGTGAAGGTGTATGCTCGAAGCGTTCGAATGCTGAACTCCAACAGCTTAACTGCATCTCTTCTGCACTGCAATTAATCTCACGTGCACTGTGCATTAATTTTCCCTCGCTGTCCTCGATACCACACAAGCAGCCGCAATTTTTCTCAGCATTCAGCAAAATGACGGCATTTGTATTGGTTGGGTTCATCACAACGAGCTCAATATATCACAATCACGGATTCCGCAGCGCGGTAGCTACGGCAATTGAGCTTGTCAATGTGCAGGTGTCAGCTAATTATTATTTCATTGTGATAGTATTTAACTCCATTCATTCCGTCGTGGAATTACTCGAGACTTGAACACAGCGATACACCCTGCCGGCTTGCATTCGGCCTCGCCGGAGAAATTGGACTCTCTGGTCAAATGATCTTGAAGACTAGCGGTATATTCGTTTTATAATTAGTTGTTTTTATTTTTTTTTCGGCAGTCTCAGTGAAAGCTTCGTTTTCGATTTGAGAGTTTTAGTTAACGGCCCTGTTTGACCGAGTGTTTATTGTTTTCTTTTCACTTTAACACTGTGCGCATTAAAGTCTCTGAAATATCGCCCCACGTCAGTGTCTCTCACTCGGCGCTCGGGCCATGTCCGAACCCGGTGACACAAAGAGGGACGCAGCGGAGCGAGAGCAGCTGACCTTGGCCATGAGATTCATCGGTCAGAGTGATTCGGCGAGGCAACAATATTCCATTGGACTTTCTATGTATGAACTCTTGTTTCTGTCTCCAGCGTGCCAAGTAACGGACCCAGTAAAGTGTGAGATTGACGTATTGACATTGGTGGCTTGAGGAGTGGGTGCCTTCTAACGTAAGCGCATGCTCTAACTATATATTCCAAGGGCCCCGAGTCTACAAAACCGAGCCTCTCTAGTCTCTATTGACTTGCCCCGTTATCAGTTCCAAGCTTTTCAAGAGTCAAGTACTCAAATTCCCAGAATTGGGGTGCCGTGGCTCAGAGCTGCATAACGAATGAGCGCTTCAAGCAAGCTTGTCAAATAATTCAACAAATCATCACTCGTCAATGGTGTAAAATGTGCAAAATCCCTACTCCAAAATCTGATCTCTGACTGCAGTGTGGACGTGCACGTACGTATCAAGAGGGCTTTTAGCCTTTTGATGAAAGTCATGGTAGAGACTGGGAAAATTTAACTTTTATGTAACAAATTGAACAGATCTCCAGAGCACCAGCTACCTTAGTGATGAAAGAAACCTGTCTAAGCTGTCTTCATCTGTAAAATTGAGAGTACGCTCAAAGCTGCTGCGCAGGTCGACCTTGTGGTTAAGAAAGCATACAGTGCCTTGGCCTTCATCAATACTGGGTTTTAGGAGCCGAGAGGTAATGTTGCAGCCATACAGGACACCGGTCAGGCCAGGGGAGTACTGTGGAGTACTATGGATACTCGGAGTACTTGGAGTACTGTACTCAGTTCTGGTCGCCTCACTACAGGAAGGATGTGGAAAACATAGAAAGAGTGCAGAAGAGATTTCCAAGGATGTTGCTTGGATTAGAGAGTATGCCTTATGAGAATAGTTTGAGTGAACTCGGTCTTATCTCCTTGGAGCGACGGAGGATGAGAGGTGATCTGATAGAGATGTACAAGATAATGAGAGGCATTGATCGTGTGGATAGTCAGAGGCTTTTTTCCCAGAGCTGAAATGGCTAGCACTAGCGGGCACAGATTTAAAGTTCTTGGAAGTAGGTACAGAGGAGATGTCAGGGGTATTTTTTTTTTTTTACTCAGAGAGTGGTGAGTGCCTGGAATGCGCTGCCGGCGATGGTGATGGAGGTGGAAACGGTACCATCTTTTAAGAGGCTGCTGTATGGGTACATGGAGCTTAGAAAACTGGAGGGCTATGCGTATCCTTCCGTAACTTCTAAGGTAAGGACGTGTTCGACACAACTTTGTGGGCCGAAGCGCTTGTATTGTGCTGTAGCGTTTCTATGTTTCCATATCCTAAATACCTCTAGAAAAAAACGGGAAAGATAAAGCACTGAGCAAAATTTGAAAAGGTTCCTAGGTTTCAATATTCCCAAGGACTTTTCTGTGTTCCCAGGGGTTTTCTCTAGATCGTTTCCAAGGCTTATTCGATGTGTTTTGGGCATTTCAATATCCTCCCCATCTCGAGGAATCCCAGGCCGCCCTGTCTGCCCCGCCCGAGTTTTCTTGATCTCACTCGAGGTTACCTGGTCTCTCAGTCTGCTCGGGTTCCCAGGAATTCCCGGATTTCAGTCTATTGAGCTTCCCAGGATTCCCTAGTCTCTCAGTCTATTGGGTTTTCCAGGTTTCTCAAGCTCTTTGGACCCTAATTCCGCCTGCCTCTCTAGGTCCAGATGCCTCCCTCTCAAGATTCCCAGGTTTCTCGTCATTCCTGGATCTCGATCTTTCACGTCTTCCTGGGCCATCAGGTAACAGCTATAGGGAGAGGGATCCTGTAGAAACTTCCTTAGGCCTGTGCAGTTCATCAGAGAGCATTCTTCTCTGAGATTTTAGCGTACCTGAACTGATTACTTATTGCTTAACAAGTTAATGATGGTTTAAGAGATCCTTGTGTTTTTCTCGACCGACTCGCTCTTTGTAATGCGGTTTCCTGCGGCTTTCTGGTTTAACTGGTTAAGTTTAATTTCATAGGCTCAGGGATTCTGTGTTATTTTTATTGTTGAAATAGTTGCCAGATTAGTTGCAATCGGAGGATATCATTTTGAGACTAATTCGTCTCACAGTGTCACTTGGTCGAGGTACCTCTGTATAAACTCTTGTGCCTATCCCTACGTGGAATTCTTCGGCTCAGATATTGTCAGTGCAACGTATTGCACTTACCTACCAGGCGGACACGGGTCTTTGGCGTATCAGAGGCTGAGCGTGGAGAGGGGTGCCCCTGTCACAACCACGGATTCGGCAGCGCAATAAATGCGGCAATTGAGCTTGTTAATAAGCACGTGCCAGCTAATTATTATTTCATTGTGATAGTGTTTAACTCAGTTCATTCCGGCGTAGGAATTGTCAAGACTTGAATACAGCGATGCTTCGCTGCCTGCTTGCATTCTGCCTTGTGTGGGAAATTAGACTGCCGAGTCTACTGACTGTGAAGACTGGCGGTATTCGTTTCATAGTTAGTTGCTCTTTTCAGCAGCAGTGCAGGTTTGGTTCTCCATTTCAGAGTTTTAGTTAACGGCCTCATTTATTGTTCTTTCTTCCCTCTAAGACTGTTCGCATTAAAGTCTGTGAGCTATCGCTCGGCGACCGTGCCTCTCACTCCGCACTTGGGCCATATCCGAACCGGGTGACACAAAACGCTTCGCCAGGACAGTTTTCGGCTCGATTGTACTGATTTCCTCGATGATTCTTAGCCTGCTGATTTCCAGGCAGATTCTGTGTGTTGCTGGGATTTCCAGTATCTGCAGATTTTCTCTTGCTTGTAATCATGTTTCAGTTTTAGTTTTTGCAATCTATCAGACGGTCTTTTTCACCTATTATTCACGAGTTCTTTGTACAAGGTCGGCTAGTGTCAGTACCGTCAAGTTTTACATTGATACTGATCAGGGTAAGATCGTATTAGTTCTCATTTCACTTCATTGTGTCTTTTGTTGTGGGACTCAAAACATCAATATTTGCCTGTTTGCGTACCTTTTATGTCTGTCTGTACGTCTGTCTCTCTCCCTTTCATTCTCCTTCTCTCTCTCTGTCTCTCTCTCTCTGTCTCTCTCTCTCTCTCTGTCTCTCTCTCTCTCTCTGTCTCTCTCTCTCTCTGTCTCTCTCTCTCTCTCTGTCTCTCTCTCTGTCCCTCTGTGTGTGTGTGTGTGTGTGTGTGTGTGTGTTACTTACTTAGTCGTCACTTGTAAAACATTTGAAATTCTGTTACCTGTGGATACTACAAGTGACAGAGAGAAGGTGAACCTACTGGGGGAAGACGAGGCGAAACGAAGTTTTGGAATGAATGGTCAGACTATGCGTGTGCAGGTGTTTGTTACAGATGCAAATATAATCCAAGATCAGCCTTTTCATTGGAACGGTGCATCAGCGGTAACAGGTTCGGCTCAAGCTTCAATTTAATCGGGAAGGATGGTGGAGGACAAAGGGGATCTCTGTGGGATGCTATGGCCAGTGCCGCTGTTTGGATCAGCTGTAAACAGTTGTTTGTAACTCAAAGAGAACGCACAGAAAAAAAGGAGAAATTCACCAGACCACACAGCAGTTATTGAAAAAAGAAAATAGTCAACGTTTCAGGCCGTCACCCTTCATCAGAGCTTTGACTTTGTGCTCTGTTTTGAGTTTCCAGCATCTGCATTTTTTTTCGTGTTTGTTTTGTAACTCTGTCCATCACATCGTTTCCATTTACCCACAGTGGGGGTGGGGGGATTACAAAGTGAGGCACATGAAAGCAACCGAAACATCATACCGTACAACGTTTATTTCCAACGTTTAATGAAGCTCAAAATCTCATTTAGTGGGTATTTCAGCGCATTCTTTAGCTCCTCTCGGAATTTGCTCTGTGTCAGGGCGTAAATACACGTGTTGGTGCAGGAACTGAGAACCTGCAGCATTCCCGATGTGTATTCTGTGATGTAACGGGGATCCGTGACAGAATAAACAAAACTCATTGAAATCCGTCGATAGATATAAAATCCCACCTGTGTTACCCACAACAATATGAAACTACCGGTTAATGCGAAGAGTAAAACGATGGATTTGCGTCGGTTCTCCATCTCCCGATCTTTGTGATTCTCTCCACTCTTTTGTCCCCAGAGCCCCCTGCGGGATCTACTAGCCGCTAGAATACAGCTGACAGTCTGAATATTGAACAGTAAAATCAGAAAGAATGGGAGACAAGAGGTTAAAATGCGATGAAACATCTCAAATACCGCCCATGAGGGGGAATTTTCGAAGCTCTGTGTTAGCACACAATACCAGGGAACACCATCAATTATTTCTGTATGCTCGTAGACAAAGCCCCAGGGGACACTCTCCAAACAGGCCAGCAAACTCACTGTCCCGATAACCACAGCCGCCGTTCTTTCGGTGCGATATTTTGTTTTCAGCTTCTCACAGCAAATAGCAACAAATCGATCGACCGTGAAAGCGACAGTCAGCCAAACAGAGGCCGCAGTGCTCGCAAAAACCAACCACATCCTGAGTCTGCACACAGGAGTGATACGCAGGAATGAACGGTAAAAGTAAATCTCAGATGTCCTCGACAGCAGCGGATCCGAGATAACGACCAGGAGATCGGCTGCTGCCATTCCCACCATGTAGCGAGTGACGCATTTGGAGAGACCGCACTTTCCCCGGGACAGAATCACGGTGGCCACCAGGTTCGCTGGAAGGGAGACAAGAAACAGCAAAAACTGGAGCAAAACTTAATGCAGTAGTTTGGGGGTATCCTGTCATATTTCTACTTCAATGTTGCGTTTAGTGGTGGAAGGGTCGAGGGAGAGAGAGCGCAGAGCTGCCGGAGACCAAGAAAGAGTTTACATAGTAAAATAAAATCAATATGATCTGAATACAGATTCCTTCCTGATGATCGAAATGTGAAGTAGCAGCGGAAATTTAAAACTGGGTAACTACCTCCGCAGAATCAGTACTGTATGGGACATTTCTACTGGCGCCTTTTGTGGATTAAATGAATAAATTCAGACTCTGAATACGGAATTCTTCCATTAGACAATTATCAAACTCATGGCTATGCCTGTCAGCTACAGAACAGCCCATGGACTGTACAAAAACAGGAAATGCTGAAATCACTCATCCAGGCAGAAAAAAAAAAATATGGAAAAGCAGTTGAAGAGTCTTTTCTCAGATGTGTTCTCAAAGCGGACGCTGACACGAGTTTTAACTAGATTCTCTTTCCATATAAGCTGCCTGAAGCCCAGTACTTACAGAAATCCCCGCATTTGTTTCCTATTCCCCCAGTGCCAACTCACTAACAGATCACTGACTGAATCCCACAGTTACATCCCGGTTTGACACAACCTCCCAGACAGACATGACGCCTCCCACAGAGACCATCACAGGGAAGCCGGGGAGAGGAATTCTACGTCCAGCAATGAGGTCCGTGCAGCAGTCTTATGTTTGTAACATTATCAGATTTATACAAAAATTGAATATATTTCACAGTACTCATACTGTGAAATTGGTCCTCTCCCACATTAAAGTCACTATCCCTGCTAAACCGCGCTCACACCAGTTTGCCTATAAAGCAAACAGGTCCGCGGAGGATGCCATCTCATTATCTCTTCGCACTGTGCTGACACACCTGGGGGGAAAGGGCACATACGTGAGGATGTTGTTTGTTGATTATAGCTCTGCTTTTAATACTGTCATCCCCAGCAAGCTCATCTGCAAACTCCACCAGCCAGGCCTCAGCTCATCACTCTGCAACTGGGTCCTGAATTTCTTGTCAGAGCGTTCACAGGCAGTGAGACTTGGCCCTGACCTGTCCTCCACTACTATCCTGAACACTGGTACACCACAAGGTTGTGTATTGAGTCCCATACTCTACTCCCTCTTCACTTACGACTGTGTACCTGCATTTAACACCAATACCATCGTCAAATTCGCAGACAACACAACAGTGATCGGGTTGATCTCCAAAAGGGATGAATCAGCGTACAGAGCGGAGGTACAGAACTTAGTGAGCTGGTGCTCAGGGAGCAACCTGTCTCTTAATACAGCAAAGACAAAGGAGCTAATTATCAATTTTGGAAAGTCACGGGATGACGAATACGCTCCAGTCTACATTAACGGAGACAAAGTGGAGAGAGTGTCCAGTTTCAGGTTTCTGGGAATATGTATCTAAGAAGACCTTACATGGTCTACTAACACCACTATAATAGTTAAGAAAGCACAGCAACGCTTGTTTTTTTTTCATCAGGACGCTGAAGAAAGCTGGTCTACCTGAACAGATGCCTGTGGTCTTTTACCGCTGCACCATACAGAGCATCTTAACATGCTGCATCTCTGTGTGGTATCTCAGTTGTACAGCAGCTGATAGAAAGCACTTCAGCGGGTCGTCTCTAGCGCACTAGAAGATCATTGGGACACAGCTCCCAGCCCTGGAGGACACCTACAGATCTCGCTGCTTAAGGAAAGCTACAAGAATCTGTAAGGACAATACACACCCATGTAGTCATCTGCTTGAATTTCTTCCATCTGGCAGACGTTATAAGATTTTCTATGCCCCGCACTTCCAGACTGAAAAATAGCTTTTTCCCCAGAGCTATAATTGTTCTGAACCAATCGATCAAGTATCATCCATAAATTTGTTATATTGCTACTTTAATATGGTTTTATGGCTGTCATGCATCTGAGTTGTGTTTTTGCACTGCTGGACATTGCTTGTACTGGCTGGTTACTTGATTTTATTTATTGTTTATTTATCTTATTTGTTGTTTTAGAGCATTGAGTATGAGAGTTGCAAACTCATTTTCGCTGTATTGGTGCATGACAAATTGTACCATGCAATGACAATAAAGATATTTCATTTCAGTTCATAACTATGAAACAACACGCCGATGGTGTTAATTGCTCAGCAACGACTTCATTGTGCTGTCCATCAACTGTTTCACATTCAGTCATATCACACACCATGTGGAATTCCTCACATTTGCTGAAGTGTTACTAACAGTCGATAGTTTGGTTTTAGTCCTAACTCAGCGAACTGGTCACATACAAATACAGACGATCAATTTGTGTATCACTGCGGGACAATATTCAGAAGTTCAGAATCACAGAGACCCAAGCAACATTATTGAACACAAACAGCTGGAAGAGCGCTGCCCGACCGTTTCAATTACACAATTGTTGGCGGAATCTCTACATTTCGGCAGCGATCTTTAGATCCAGGTCCCACATTCCACAGTCCGTATGGTTACATGCCGTTCCTGAAAATTGGAATATTAGGCCTTGGCATGTGACAGTGGAAACCAGCGACAGAAACAAAAACGAGATTGGAATTAAGCTTCATTTCCCACCAACGACAACTGACACTGCGGCTTACCGGGAATTCCAAAAGCTGAAATAAAAGGATAGTAGACGTCTTCTATTCGCCAGATAACTGGATACACCATTTCAGTGAGAATGTGTGAATCCTGAATTCACAGCTCCGTCTGACACTCTGAGCTTTATGCATTCGAAACGGCGCTGGTATATACAGAGGATCGGCCTCTAGAGATACGATTGTACCCCTGACTAATTTTCTTCACCACAGTCACTTGAACAAACAGTTTAATTTTATACTATTGACTCTGATGTAAATATCGGGCTGCTGGAAGATAAGCACATCAAACTTCTTGGGCAATATCTCAGCCGAGACTCACCTGGTGGAAAAATGCCGCAGCTCTAAGTTCAAAGACTGAGTATTGCCACGGAGCAGCCACATACACAGATTTCACGGATGTGATGTGTAATTATTCATATCAGCATAGAAACAAAGAAACATAGAGAACCTAGAGCAGAATACAGACCCTTCAGCCCACAAAGCTGTGCCAAACATGTTCTTACCTTAGAAATCACCTCGGGTTACACATAGCCCTCTATTTTTTTGAGAGTCATGTAACTGTCCAGGAGTCTCTTAAATGACCATATTGTATCCGCTTCCACCACCGTCGCCGGCAGACCATTCGACGCATTCTCCATTCTCTGCGTCTCAAAAAAAAAAACTTACCCCTTACATCTACACCGTACCTACTTTAAGCACCGTGAAGTTGTGCCCTGTCGTGTTAGCCATTTCAGCCCCGGGAAAAAGCCTCTGACTATCTACACGATTCATGCCTCTCATAATCTTATACACCTCTGTGAGGTCATCTCTCATCCTGCATCGATCCAAGGTAAAAAGGCCGAGTTCCCTCAACATATTCTCATACGGTATGCTCCCATATCCAGACATCATCCTTGTAAATTTCCTCTGCACTCTTTTCATGTTTTCGACATTCTTCCTGTTGTGAGACGACCAGAACTGAGCACAGTACTCCAAGTGGGGTCTGACCAGTGCCCTAGATAGCTGTAACATTAACTCTCGGGTCCTAAACACAATCCCACGATTAATGAAGGCCTCACACTTATTTGGGTTGAACTCCATATGCCACTTATCAGCCCAGTTTTGCATCCTATCAATGCCCCACTGTAACCTCTGACATCTCTCCGCACTATCCACAATGCGGAACAAATCTCAAAGTAAATGCCCTGCTTTTGATTTATTTCCATTTCCTTCCGAGAGATGTTGAGGGAGGAGGAGGGGTAGGAGACGTTTGTGAAGCGGTTTCCTGCGGCCAAATCTGATGTATCGCTGGGAAGTAGGAGGAAGCCGCTCGGCCCATTGGCTGGGTGCCGGCTCCCCGGGAAGGGTTCCCGACAGAAGGGGGGAAGGGGGATATTATTGAAAGAATAAAATTGTGTGACAGGAGGTTTGTCCCCGTGCGGGACGGTGGGGTGGACAGCGAGGACCTCATCTGTAGAAATGACCGATCCCACGGTAATTGCGAGCAGAGGGATTCACCACATTGGTAGGCAAACGCCAGCAGAATTTTGACCTGTAAGTGGGGCTAATGGTCTGTGGAAAGTGTGTAAAGGAGAGGATTTGCGGGTCGATGGAACGGCCCGGGGTCTTATTGAATGAGAGGACGGGCTGAAGTGGCCGAATGGACTGTTCCTGTACCTGTTGTCTGTGTGTATAAAGAGAAGGAATAGTCAAACCCTTTTGGGGCCTGCAGGATTTCCCAGTGGGTGTTGTAGGAACCGGGGCTTGGAGCCCTGTTGTTTCCAAATTCTGTCAACAATTTGGCCGAGGGGCCGAATTCAACATTTCCAAGTCTATTGCTATACATATAATATGTAATTCTATATTGGTAATGACAGAGAATTGAATAATTTATGTTCTTTGTCTTATCTGAATGTACTTGCCCGCGATGCTGATGCTACTTGGTGTTTCTCAGTACCTGTACCTGTGCACCTGGCAATAAATTCAACTTGGTGTTTCTCAGCACCTGTACCTGTGCACCTGGCAATAAATTCAACCTGGTGTTTCTCAGCACCTGTACCTATGCACTTGGCAATAAATTCAACCTGGTGTTTCTCAGCACCTGTACCTGTGCACTTGGCAATAAATTCAACTTGGTGTTTCTCAGCATCTGTACCTGTGCACTTGGCAGTAAATTCAACAGGGCTAGAAAAATACTCAGTGAGATTTGAGTTGTGACGGTCATCTTGGCATCCTGGTAGGTCAAATGTAAAGAGCGGGTACACTGCTAAATACAAGACCCTTAAGAGTGTTGATAGACAGAGACATCTTGGTGTCCAAGTTCATCGCTCCCTGAATGTGGCTGCATCGACTGATAGGGCGGTGAAGAAGTCAAATGGAATGCTTGTATTTATTAGTCGAGGCAGAACATTAACACAGTGCAACAAAGCAGTATGGTCACAGAGAAAGTGGGCTGCAGGTAGTCATATGGTACAACGTCACATCTTGTTATACCGGGGACCATTCAAGTTGCCTGTAAAAGCTCAGTGAAATAGTCCTCCAGACTGGCTGCATGTTTTCTGTTTTTTTTTGTGTTATCTTCGACCCGACAGGTGCGTGAGGAGTGAGAATATCCAGGCCTGCTGTATGTGTTGATGATTATTTCTTTATCAGCGTCTCAGCTATCGAAGCCGGTTACGAGCTCGAGTGCGGGAGGAAGAACTGGCAGCGGCCCAGCTGTGGGATGTTAAGGTCCGGAGATCTCTCAGCACGGAGTAATGGTTTCCATGAGGTTGGGAAATTCTGCACATCAGTACGCTTTTGGTATCAGCTATCAAGGACCAGTTTTGGGGGTATTGAATGGCACAGAATGAAATAGGGTGAACTCAGATTGCGTCCTCTCAGGGGAAATCATTCCTGACAAGTAGATTGGAATTCTTTGCGGAAACATGGGTCAGGATTGGCAAAAGGGAGTCAACGGATGATAAGTCGATTGATCTGAATCTGAATCTGATGCCAGAGGAGGAGGAGTGAATGCAGGGAATCTGGGTGAATGAGTGGTTTAGTGGTTTATGAGCATATATTGTTCAACGCCCGCTTTGGATGGCAGTGTTGTCCATGTCCAGGGATGCTGATGAGGGAGGAGGTGTAGGTACTGCAGGGGAATGTGTCACTGATCTCGAGTGTGGGGTTCGAGTGATCGGAAACGGAAGGGGATCTCACGTGATGGAATGGCAGAGCAGGGTCAGGAGAGGAGGAGTGATGTATCGGAAATGCCCTGTTCCCATTTAGACGGTAGTTGCATCTTTCAAGTATTTATAGCTCGTTTCCCGAGTGTGGATATGTTCGCCGGGAAGCTTCGTAGGGATATCCTAAGCCAGGCAAATGACTTCAAACGCTCATGAAGCAGAATGCTCCCTTTAACAATTACATCTACTTCGTGACTCTCTGCATGCGGTAGGTGACACGCCTAGGGGTAAAGTTGGTTCTCTGGTGCGATCAGTATTAAATGGGACGGATGGCCTTTTCTCCCAGCCGTTTTACAAAATGGAGGTTACTTGGTAGTCTGACCGGCACACTCGGCTTGAATTTTTGTCAATTTGTCCTTCACAGTGAAGATGCATGCACTCATTCGCCAATTCGGTGGTCCTCATTCCAACCTCTCCAGCATAATTTCCAATTGATACATTCTAAGCTCTCGCTTATCCTTTTATGTCTTAATTCCTGTTCGTCCTGGTCTTCTGTTGTCAGCCTGAATCGCACAAGTGCACTGTAGAGATCTCACGTGACCATCCAAAGCCAAATCTTCAGCCCAGTTCATATGCTGATCCTTCCGCCCTGTTTAATAACTCACCGGAGATCTAATCCATGTCTCATCTCCCATTCTCTGTCCCCTATTGGTGACACTTCCCGTGCCGCTAAGCATCGCTCTTTTCACACAGGCCCTCCGATATTTTATTTTCTTCATGTACTTCAGTCGAATCCAATTCCTAACTGTCCTGATTAAACGTTCCTGCAGCCAGTAAGTGACAGTGGGACTGGACGGGTGATAGGATAGAAGGGCAGTCCTGCAGAAGGAAGATCCGCGTGATGGCTTAACGAGAGCAGGTATACGGGGAGACTGTTAAAGAAATACCGGAGTTGCAGGAAAGATGAGAAAGGCAGTTCAGACTGTGGCAAAGACCTGACAGTAGATGAGCGGTGTTGTGAATGTCCAGCTCGTCCAGCAGGGCATGTAGGGAGAAAGAAGTTGTGTTCAAGGGAACTCTACCGGACTCTGTCCGATGCTGGCTGAAATAGAAGAAAGCGGTTTGTTCAAAGTGTTGAAATTGACGCTGAGTCCTACAAGTTGCAACGCGCGCAGACGGACGGCGGGCTGCGTCCCGCTGGTGACTCTGAAATCCTCCAGAAAGGTTCAAGAATTAGGTCTGAGTGAGATGAGGAGCAGCAGTGACAGGTAACTGGAGCATACGGAGTCCCGAGTTCATTATCTTCTCCACTATCCCGAACGGGGTGTCAGGTCACCTTGGTGAGACGGCGGAAGGGTAAACAGTCGTATAACACTGTGACTGTGAGCCGGGCGACAAAAGAACCAGAGGGGCTACAGTGAATGTTGGCGGTTCTTACTGACGACGAGGTGACAGACAGAAGCCAATCTCTTCAGGCTGCTCCTACAATAGGAAGGACCGTTGTGAACGGCTGCCGTAGGTTCTAGTAGACAATGTCCAACCCCTGTAAGGTAACAGTGCATTGGGTTCCGTTCTCTGCTCTTTCCTGACAACAGAATTTTACCCTGAATAATGACTCAAAAATGTTATCAATCACGTCGGTCAGGTTAAATGCTCATTAGTTCCCCAGCTTCTTAGGCATGGATCACATTTACCAATTTCCAATCCCTTAGGAGTCTCCATGACTCCAGTGTTTCTGAAAAGCTCACTACTATTCATGTCCTCCCTCAGAACTCTGGACAGTAGCAAGTTGGTCCAGGTGATTTACTCCCGTTGGGGAGTTTCGGCATCCCCAACAACGTCTTCTTATTTACTGACATCGGCCCTCACCTGTGTCCACTGAATCTCCTGAATGTGGGGCAAAATCCAGGTTTCTTCACTTTTGAAGACTGACATGGCGATCTTACTTACTTCCTCCGCTATGTAGCTTAGAAACATAGATAGAAACAAATATCTATTGCACAGTATAGGTGCTTCGGCCCACAAAGCTGTGCCGAATATGTTCTTATCTTAGAAATTACCTCGGGTTACCCATAGCCCTCTGTTTCTCTGAACTTCATGTACCTGTCCAGTAGTCTCTTAAAAGACCCTATCGTATCTGCATCACCACCGTCGTCGGCAGCCCATTACACAACTCGACACTCCCTGCGTAAAGATCTTACCCCTGACATTTCCTCTGTACCTACTTCCAAGCATCTTAAACCTATGCCCTCTCGTGCTAGCCATTCCAGCCCTGGGAAAAAAAGCCTCTGACTATCCACACAATCAATGCTTCTCATTATGTTCTTACGTCCATCAGGTCACCTCTCCTCCTCCGTCGCTCCAAGGAGAAAAGGCGGAGTTCACTCAACCTATTCTCATACGGCAGGCTCCCCAATCCAGGCAACATCCTTGTAAATCTCCTCTGCACACTTTCTATGGTTTCCAGATTCTTCCTATAGTGAGGCAACCAGGACTAAGCACAGTACTCCAAGTGAGGTGTGACCAGTAGGCGCAACATGACCTCTCAGCTCCTCAGCTCAACCCCACGATTGATGAAGGCTAATGTGCCGTGTGTTTTCTGAATGCCAATCATCCTTCACAGCAGTGTTGAGTGCCCCATTGACTCGGACCCACAAATCCCTCTTGTCCTCCACACTGCCATGAGTCTTACCATTAATACTATACTCTGCCATTATATTTCACCGACCAAAATGAACTACGTCACACCGATCTGGGTTAAATCCCATCTGCTATTTCTCAGCCCAGTTTTGCATCCTACCAATGCTCCGATTTAACATCTGACAGCCCTCCAAACTTTTCTGTTACAAATGTGGAGAAGCGGGGGTGTGAAGGACAGGAAAACCTTCAGAAAACAATTCAGCGGTTAATCAAACAGCGACGAAAAGAGATCAAGCTACGGAGGGACCCAGTAAAGGAACAGGCTGACGTCACGGAGAGGATTAGTGTATCAAAGGAAACAGTACTAAAGTACAAAACACTCTTCCTGAAGGGCTAGTGAGACTATACTCTGGTGTATCTCTACGGACTGAAGGTGCTTATGCTAGAGCCACAGTGGACACAGGTTCTGAAATTACTCTGCTTTGTAGATCCTGTTCCGACCGGCATCGGGCGCACTTACCATTGTCGTCACTGAGTGCCCCTGAGATTCCGGGGCTTAGTACCGGTGAGTATCCATACAATGGTTACGTGTTGTTGAAGCTGGTGTTTACGGAGCAGATGTTGGAGTAACTGAGATTATTGACACACTAGTCTTGCTCTACCCGGATCCGATTGAGAAGGATGGAGCTTCTATTCTTGTGGGAACAAATACTGCCAATGTGAGAAGGCTCCTGGGAGCATGCGGGAGAGAAATGGAAAGATCATTTTGAACCCCTTGTCCATTCATCCTGTGTACAGAGCTGCTTTTGAGAAGGTGCCAGTTCCTGCCAAGTAGTATGATGAACGGAAAGGAGGAACTGTGAGCTACACCCAGTCTAAACCTATCAACTTCTGTACTGGGCTTAGCTAGAGTAACGGAAATCCCTGCATTTACCGGCGTGCTCGAGGAATACAAAAGGGGATTAAACTGAGAAAATGTTGGAATGCGAAGAAGTATTTTCTACTGACAGTTCTGATTTTGATTTCTCCGATAGTACCTGCCGCACTATTAGAGCAACGGAGAACACGCCTTTCTGAGAGAAGTCTTGCCGGTTGCTTCCAGCAAAGTTCCAAGATGCTTTTCAGTACCCGCTGAAGCCACCGGAACACACGAGTGATAGATATGGGGAGACAACCTCTAGTAGTCAGGAAGGGTCAAATAGGGACATTAATAGGGTAAACACTCAATTTTCCCGATGACCGTGAGTAGAGAAACACTCAATCTTCTGAATTGTCGTGCGTAGAGGCCGAGAGCCATCAAATGCTCCAGCTATCAGTCTTTCCATCCTGAATTAATTTCTAAACCACCTTTGAAATGTCTCCAATGATAGCACATCCTTTCTAAGACAAGGGCCTCCAAACTGCTCACAATACTCACAGTAAGGCCACACCATGTACATTTTAATGCCTCAAGATTATATTACATTCTTCCATCAATGTTTGCTAACATCTCATTTGTCTTCCTGACCACTTTCGCTAACTAAGAAATTCCCCTCAGGGAATTCAGCATGAACACTCTTAAGTACCTTTGCACTTCAGATTTTCCACTGTTCTGTAGGTTCAGAAAATAGCCTGAACTTTATTTATTTTGCCGAAGTGCGGAAGCACTGTTAATCCCTGACAGTGTGTTCTATGTGCTACTTTTTTGCCCATTCTCCTAATCTGTCCAAATCCTTTTGCAGCTTCTCTACGTCCTGCAGAGTTTCTTCACCTTCACCTATCTTCATCTAGTCCTCAAACCTGCCCGTAAAATCATCAATTCCAACATCCAAATCATAAAGATGTAAAGTAAAGGTGTCCATCCATCAATTGTATTGCATCCTGCTGTTCTATTTTATATTGTGCTACCTCAATTGTAATTTCCTTTTTGTTTAATCTAATACGCTTATCTTGTCCAGATTTTATTTTTTATAACTTTCGAAATCATTTTTACTACCTGTATTAAACGTTTCAGCTTTACGCGAATAATTTCAAATCGTTCATGTTCGATCCTCCATCAAGGTGTAATTCATTTGTTTGTCTCTGAGAGGGTGTTTAAATCTGAAGAAATTCTGGTGGGCTTCGTAGTCGCCCAGGATTATTGCGTAAAATAACAATTAATGTTGTTATTATCATTATTATTTCGTTTGACTTCTCACAGTTTGTTGTGTTATACACATCAGGTGTTTTGACCGTCCTGTTACTGCGGTCCTTCAACGATTTTATTGTGTTCCTTGGATATCCGCGGGAAGGTGAATTTCATTTTTGTACATGGTGATATATGTATATAGATTTGCTGTGATGCAGAATTTACTTTCCGCTTTTAACTTTGAACCACTTGGGCCGAAGGTTCTTTTCCACGCTGTATGTATTAAAACATATGCTTTGTAAAAAAAAAAAAAAAGTGTGTCCTATTAAACCACAGAAAGGGAATATAATACAGTCCGGAATGATCAATCCGATATTCCCAAGTGCAGAGTGGCGTTAAACGCACGACACTGAGCTCCGCGGCAGATGTACAGGTATGCTTAAGAACGACGATGTAAAATGCCTTTTCATTATAGCGACCAACAACATGTCTGAATGGAACCGATGTCATTCTGTCCAACAAATAGCCATGGCTGAGACGGTGACACAGACACTCTTCACCGAATCCTCTTTCTCTTCAAACTCGGCTGCCTAAATCCGATGTAATGTGACCCATTGTACTGCTGTCTGCTGTGACTAAAACAAAACCTTTATCTTTCTTGCGTCTTTCTCATCCTCCCAATCCATGCTTTGATCGCTGCAATAAAATTAGTGATTGCATTATCAAAACACCAATTGTAAAAGACAACAGTTGTCAGGAGTGGGATTCGAACCCACCTTTCCAGGTGGAGACCAGAACACTCGCGTCTATTATTAAACGACTTTCTCGGCTTAAGTCTGGCGCCTTAGACCACTCGGCCACCCTGACAACTCTCTTCAAACCCACATGAGCAGCTGTGTTTCATAATAGAGTGAACGACTACATTGGTGAGAGAGCATACATACAAACACTCACTATATGGTGGGATTTGAAATGAAAATGGAGTGATGCCTTGTCTCAGGTTTTCCAGCATGTGAGAATTTAAAGCTCACAGCAGCACAGCGCGCTGGAACTGGTAATGCACACAGTTTAGGTCATCTGTCATAGAAAGGATGACGAGGCTTTGGAGAGTGTGCAGAAGAGATTTAACAAGATGATTCCTGAATTAGACAGTTTGGTTTTGCAATAACGAGAGCTTCAACCATCTTGTGTTGTTTTTCCCTCTGGAGCAGCAAGGCTGAGTGTGAATCTGATAGACGTCTCTTAGATTTTGGGAGGCATAGATAAAGGTAGAGCACACAGAAGCTGTCTCCATCCCAGAGCTGATATGTCTTATATCATAGGGCATACATTTCAACTAAGAGGGGAAGTTTTAAAGAAGACGTGACAACACCCTATCACTCAATGTTGGCAAGACCAAGGACAGATTGTGGTCTTGAGGAGAGGGAAAACCACAGGTCCATGAGCCATTTCTCATTGGAGGAAGTAATTTTAAATTGGTAGGTATTAGTATATCCTCTACTTTATCAGGAGACTTCAGGGATTCACCATGGCCTCAAAAACCTAGATGAACGTCTACAGATGTGTAGTAGAGAGTGGATTGTCTGCCTGCATCAGGACTTAGCACGGAAATAACATTACCTTTGAAGGAAAATCTTCAAAAGGTTAGTGGATTCGGCCCAGTCCGTCACGGGTAAAGCACTACAAAACATTCAGCACATCTGCATAACGCTGTCATCGGAAAACTGCATCCACCACCAGAGGTCCTCACCAACCAGGACATTTTCTTTTTACGCTGCTGCCATTAGGTAGAAGGTAAAAAGAGCATCAGGACTCGCACCGACAGGTGCAAGAACAGTTTACACTCACGTCCCCATCCATTGACTATTCCGACAGCCAATGATTTCACTTTAAACACTATTCTATATTGATTAGATGAGTATCCTAGGACCTCAGCAGACCAGGCAGCATCTGTCAAAAAGAATACACAGTCGACGTTACGGGCCAAGATACTTCTCCATGGGATTGTTTCTGAATAAATCGCTCACCCAAAAATCGGTGTACGATGATCTGTTGTACTGTGATAAGCAGTGTCAAAAAACACAATCTATTCTACCGTTTTCCTAATCCACACTAAGAACCTACGTTTTGTTGCAGAAATAACATCATTTGGATTAAATGTTTAACAACAAAAGATGTCAGGAGTGGGATTCGAACCCACGACCCCAGCTGGAGACCAGAACACTCGCGTTTGTCGGAAGGATTTTCATACCTTGAGTCTGGCGCCTTAGACCACTCGGCCACCCTGACTACTGTTGTGTTTGGGAACGGAATGAATCCCTGATTTGAAGGCAAAGTTATTTACGCACAAACACACATATCATCCCGCTAATCGGAAATGAACGCGAGCTTGTTACAGTTTCGCAGATTAGGCAGCTTCTTTGGGAAGTGAAGCAAAATAATTACAGATCGAAGACTCGTGAGACGCGTCTCAGCAAGAATTTGGGAAGGAGGTTTGCTGAGATGAATGAGAACGCTTGGAAGACTCATTATTTTTACATGTAGTGAAGCGGGGAGGAAACGTTAATAGACCGTATTGAATCTGAAAACATTGAGTGCGAGTTGATCATGACAACGTCAACAGAAACTGAACACAGTTCAATTATATCTCGCAACGCTGCTTTACAGATGGATGTTAGTAACTGAACTATAAAGCTCAATAGTCTGATGACTGTGGAAGAAAGTGAAGCTGCGATTAAGTTCACAAGAACATAAGATATCGTGCAGAAAGGCCATTCGGTCCGCTGTGTCTGTTCATCATTCTATCATGGATGAGTTATTACAGTCAGAATGTTGTTCAGGCTTGTAGGTCAATGTTTACTCTGATGGAGAGGAGACAGAAGCAGGGCGTTTTGCACTGTAGAGCAGCGGCCTTTCTGAAAGATGAGACGCTTAAGAGAACGTATTTCGCTCGGGTTTGCTAATCCTGAGATAAATGCACAGAAGACATTAAAGTAAGGCAGGGACAAGGGGACGGCCATCGCCGGAGTGGAATGCTCCTCGCGGGATGTGGAAAGGCGGGGAGACTTCCATGGTTCCTGATGACAACAGCTGCGAGAAGTACACAGAGCTGCAGCTGGTAACAATCTGCAAGGTGCAGATTCTATGAGGTGTTTGAGTTGAATCTAGATGAACCCCGGTTCACTGGGGGCCGCAGGCGTGATGGACTAGGACATATAAAGTGGTAGATACAGTCAGGGTGCAGGACACAGGAAACTGGGTGACAGTCAGGAAGGGGAAAGGGTTTAGAGAGCCAGTGCAGACTATCCCTATGGCCATCACCCTCACCAACACCTGGTTGCCGTTTGTGGTTGGATGATCTAGCAGGGGAAAGCCACAGAGGTCGGATCTCTGGCACTGTGTCTGGTTCTATGCCTCAGAAGGGAAGGGGAAGAACAGATTCCTGGATGTTATGTTGCCTCCCGGGTACCAAGGTCCGAAACAACTTGGATCAAGTCCTGAATATTCTTCAGTAGGACCGTGAGCAGCCAGCAGCTGTGGTCTATTAAGGACCAATGACATCGGTAAGAAGAGCGACGAATTTCTGCAATGGAAATTCAGAGAGTTAGGTGCTGAGATGGAGGGCAGGATCTTCGGGGTTGTGACAGCGACACGTGACGCGTCCTAATCAGGCGATAAATGGAAACATGATACATATTAACACGTGGCTAAGGGTTTGGTGTAGGAGGGAGGCCATACGAGTTTTCGATCACTGATCTCTCTTCCATGGAAGTTAAGACCTATGGATAAAGACTTTTCGTGCGTGAACTGAAAGTGCATTAATATCCTGCCGGAAGGTTAGCGAGTGCTGCATGATTAGATTTAAACTACATTTGCACGGGGGATGGGAACCAGGGTGCCAGAACAGCTGGTGAGGAGATTGTGCAGACACGTTGATAAGGTCTCAGACAACGTCAGGAATGCAATCGTTGAGCAAGGTAGGACTAATGTTCTGAGCTGCGCATACTTCAGTGGTAGAAGTATCGGAGAAAAGGCCGATGACTCAGGGCTTGGATCAAAACCCGGAATCATGGTACTTTGCCGTTAAAGAGACTTGGTTGCAGTGGAGTTTAGTGTGACAGTTCAGTATTTCGGAGTTCCTTTGTTTCAGAAGCGATAGAGCGGGATGGACTAAAAGAGAAGGAGTAGCGTTAATAGACAGGGGGAATGTCACGGCTGTCTTCCGCCAGGACAGATGCAGAATTCGACTATTGAAGTTTTATTGATGAAACTGAAAAAGAGGAAAGGTATGATCACATTAATAGGGATAGATTACTGACCGCCCAATAGTCAGTGGTTTTAGACGGTCAAATTTGAGGATATATCGCTGTCTGTCGCTAGGACATTACGGTTGTTAGAGTTGGTGCTTCTGACAGTCCGCACGTTGACTGTTAATTCTACACTTTTAAAGGACTAAATAGGTTAGAGTTAGTCCAATGTGTTCAAAAATTCTCTTCCCCTTCATCAGTGTGCAGACGTCCCAAGGAGAACGCGTGCAATATTTGATCTGCAATTATGAAATGACAGAGACTGTGCAAGAGAAATAAATTTGATTTATCGAACACCTTGTAGCTCCTGATCACAATGCCATTGACTTCAAAGTAAATATGGACAAAAAAAGATCGTTCTAGTCCGTGCATGGAGATTTTTCATTGCGGAAAGTTCAATTTTGACGGTATCAAAAACCGTTTAGCAAGTGTCTATTGGAGCCGGGATGTCTTCTGGTCAGTGGGACGCGTTCAGAAATGAAATTCGGAGCGTACAAAGCTCATATGGGCTGTCAGCATAAAAGGTAAAGATAACAAGAGTAAATAACCTTGGTTTTCAAGAGATATTGATTTCTTGCACCTCACTTCCGATGCGGGCAGAGACGGACGAGGAAACCGACTGTGATTTGGCTTATGTTTCCGTTAAAGACACGTAGGCATCTGTGGAAGAGTTTTGGGAGAGTTTGGCTCCATCCTGCTCTGTCATTTCTGAAACAAAGAAACTCGAAAAACTCTCGCTACCAATGGGGTTTCAGAGGTCATCCTTGGAGCAAGATCCCGGGGCAATTGCAGCACCCAATTTGTTAGAAATCAAATCCGTTTACAAGTATTTCAAAGAGGTTTCAGTGAGGGAAAGTTCTCGACTCTTCCACCACATAGAGCCTACGCCTGGGCAGCAGATCACTGTCAGGTCCGTGTCCTCCGCGGGGTTGATTATACGCGTGGAAGATGACATCCTATGACATTCAGCGACAGAGCACCTCGAGTTCCTTATCATGCACTTCGGCCTTATAAACGCGCCAACAGTTTACCAGGCATTTATAAACGACGTGCTCCTGATCATGGACTTTTATTCAAGCTGAAGAATTCTGATTTTCCCGTAACCACAATATATGTTTTCGGCTTCATCATCTCTAACGCAATCGCAAGAGGGACTCTCGTAAGTTGCAGGCAATCGGATGCTGACCATCACCATTCACTGGTGAGCACTGCTAAGCAGTGCTAATTCCTGGAATTTGACAACTTTTATCTAACGATTATCAGAAACTTCAGTTCAGTGGCGGATCCGCTGACGGCTCTAAACAGGAGATCCATTGTCCTTTTGTTTGGACTACCGAGACAGAGACTGCGTCGCTCAAGGAGTTGTCAGGTTGTTGCTGATTTCAGCATATTTGTACACGTACTGAGTGAATAAACACTTCTCCTTCGGCTTGCATTGTTTCAAATCGACAGTCCTTTACAAACACTAATACACAAAATGAATGCAGAGAACATACAACAGTTATATTTGAGAAGCAGCCCAATGGTGTCTATTATGGATCTTCGTCCACATATCATAATCAGAAAAAATGGGGTTCTATACAATTGATAAATGATTAAAATATTGAAATAGAACAGGAATATTCAAATTGAAACCAGTCTGGAGCAGTTACTTTTACCTCGGGACTGTGTTAGCTCATTATGTTAACAATTATTCCTTATCGCCTTCCTAAACACGAATCTCAGTGTCGACTTATAATTGCTAATCACATCCCTTGCCAAGCCGCTCGCTGATGGGCTGAAGATCAGAATGAAGTCCCACGGACGGGATCACCAGAAGTAGAGGGCAGTACGAAACTTCCAGAACTCCCAAACAGATCTTAGATACAGTGACTGATGTGACCGGTGGCATTGGTTCTCAGTTTGACTCCCTGTTAACATCAATGGATCTGGGGTTGAAAGAGTGAAGAGCTTTAAGTTCCTCGGCTTAAACATCACCGAGGATCTGACGTGGTCTGTACATACCGGCAGTGTGGCGAAAACGGTACAACAGCGCCTCTATCACCTGAGACCTCTGAAGAAGTTTGGGATGGACTCCCAAATTCTAAGAACTTTCTACAGGGACACAATGGAGAGCATCCTGACTGGCTGCGTCACTACCTGCTATGCAAACTGTACTTCGCCCAATCGCAGGACTCTGACATCCCTGTGCGTCTGTAGATATGAACGTCCGACTCTTCAGGACAATTACAAAGACAGGTGTCTAAAGAAGGTCCGAAATATCATTGGAGACCCGAGTCACCATGACCACAAACTGCTCCAGCTGCTATCATCCGGGGAACAGCATCACAGCATAAATGCCACGACCAACAGGTTCCGGGATATCTTCCACCATGCCATCAGGCGGTTTAATTCGTGCTGAAGCAACTGTATTTCCATGTTATATTGACTATCCTGGTGTACATAATACTTGTTATAAATTACAAAAATTACAAGTGTTACATACCTCGTGGGTATCTTGTGACTGTCTTATGATCATGATGTCATTGAGTTTCTTGTGAGCATAATGTAATGGTCTTGTGATGGTGGGGTGATGTAATTTTCTCGCCAGTGTGAGGTCACGTGATGACATGTTATCAGCAGGTATTTAACTGGAAACCTCTGTTGTTACGCTGTTGATTCGTTGTTTGGTTCGTCAGTTACTCCGTTATGCTGCGTATTCGTCTCATGACGCAGTTTCGTTTAAAGTGGAGTTTTACTTTCTATTCTAAGATCTTACTGAGGTACGGGACCCTGAAGGATTGAGTAAAGTTGGTGTCGTTCGAGGATTTAATACAGGATCGACCTTATTGATTCTCGTTCAGAAATAGTGACTTGTATCTGAGATATCTCCTGTAAGATCAGGAAGGTTTGTGCAGTGAACATTCGTCAGAATTAGGTTCCTTTAAGCTGTTTTATTTCCTCCGTCGTGAATTCTTTGGACGGGATCAGCAGTAACGTCACGTCTTCGAAGGAATCCGTTTCCAGAGAAGTCTCTCCTTATTGACCGTGTAAATCACTTGGACTTTCGAACTTGCCATGTTAAGACTGTGTTCGAATTTACCACTTTAAGAACTGTACCAGAGTTGCCGTACAGCAGTTAACTTCCAGTTAAGATAGTCGTTTGAATACTTTTCACTATTGTTGAGCAGAGTTTAATAATTGTTTATGTTTGTTTATAAAACTTGACTCAATGATATATTCATTGTTGCTACTCATGTGACAAAATTTGGGGCTCGTCCGCCATTGTTCCGATTTTGAGCTTAAGTGCTTGTTTAGTTATCAATCTGATTTGGAAAAGGGAAATGCCTGATTCTTTTGTTTGATTGGTCTGTGGGTAATGTACAGGTTTAGGTGCCCACACGGATTTTAGTGAATGAGCACAGATTCGAGTGTCTTGGCGAATTTGGATTTGCACAAGTTTTGGGTATGCATGGGGATTCGGCATGTACGATAATTTATTAATAAATGCACTTTCAATTTTGTACTTGGTTCTTATTGTTTGTTAAAGGTCGATTTTATGAACTGTTTTAAGTTATCGTTGTTCAAGTATAATCTTACGCCTATGTCTGATTAGCAGCGAGTATGCGAGCGCAAACGGATTTGGGGCTGTCGAAGGATGAGGTGGTGTGGGTATATTTAATTCATAGAAACCTGACTAACAAATACACTCTGAACTTTGAACTTTGTTCTTGCTATTATTTCAATGTGAGCCAGCTGTTTTGTGAACTGTTGGAAATATTCTTGCTCTGGAATAATCCTCTGTTCCTGTGGGTGTGTCAGTCGATTTGGAGGTGCAGGCAGATTTGATGACGTGCAAAGGTTTAGGAGAATTTCGGCAACTAGGTGCGCACAGGGATTTTAGGGTTGCGTGTGGATTTCGGACCTCTCCCCGATCTGGTGGTGCTTTCGGATTTGGAGGCTGTGCGAGATTGGTGATCTATTAGAAAACACGGTTGCACAGGGATTTAGTGTTCCGTACGGATTCTGGGTGCACACGAATATGGGGGTGAGTGAGGATGTGGGGATGTGGACGGGTTTAGGTGTGTATCGGCGCATATGGGTGCACATGGATTTGTTGAATGCCAGTGGATTTGGGTTTCTTGGTTTTTGACGAATCTCAAAGTCTTTTCATTTATAAGGCCTCCAATAATAACAGCACTTTAAATTTGGATTTTGTTCTTGCTATTTCTGTAAGCTGGAGGTTGCTACTTGGTGAACTATTTGAAATATCCTCGTCTGGGATAACGACGGGGTATTGTTGGGTTCGGAATTCGCATCGATACGGTGCGCACACGGAATTGGAGTACACGTGGATTTGTGGGTGTTGGTTGGTTTGGGCTAATGACAAATAACAAGGTTGTTTCGTTTACAGATATTTTAATAAATAACATTGAGCTTTGCTCTCGCTATTTTCAATGTGGATAAAGCTATCTTGTGAAAAGATTGAAACGATCCTTGCTCTGGGAAAAAAATGTACACTCGGATTTGGGGGTGCACAGAAATTTGGGGATGTGTACGGCCAGTTTGAGTGCACATCGATTTGGATGTGTCGGTGGATTAGGGGCTGTGTCGAATCTCAAAGTCGTTTCGTTTATAGGTACGTACTTTAATAATAAATTTACATAGGACTTAGAGCATTGTTCCTGATTATTGAAGGTGGAAGCAGCTATTTTGTGAACCGTTTCACATGACACTTGCTTTTGGAAAATCTAGCGTGTATGTGGAGCTGTCAGCGGGTTTGGGGTGCACTTGTACTTTGGTGTGCGCTCCGATTGGTGATGTGCGCAGATTCAGGCGCCCGTTGTCAAATATAGAGTTACAAACGGGTTTGGACTTACACCCAGATTTAGGGTGTGTCAAACCATCTGGAGTCGAAGCCGACTTTTGGGGTCTTGCGGAATTTTAATTCCGAAACGGTCATTTACTGAACTCATTGAAATGATTCCTGCTCTGAAATAATCTATTATGCAAGTTGGGGATGTCAGCATGTTTGCACTGCGCACTTGTTCGGGGATGGCGCAGATTAAGGGCGGTGTCGGCAAATATGGGATGCACTCCGATTTAGGTGTCTGTTGGTGGATTTCCGGAATCTCACAGAGTTTTGTTGTCTGTCGATTAGTAGTTCTGACTTATCTAAATTTTGTTTCATTTACAGATACTTTCATAATAGACACACTTCGAACACCAACAATATTCTTGTTACTTTATGGTGGCGGCAGCCAATTTGTGAAGTTTGAAATGATCTTTGCTCTGGGATCCGCTGCTGTGCATCTGGGGGCGTCAGGGGGTTCGGAGTGCTCATCAATTTGTGGGTGAACACTTGGGATGGGCACATATTTCTTTGTAAACATGCATTTGTGGGTGCACACGGATTTGGGCCTGCGTGCGGATTTATGGGTGTGCTCTGAAATATGGGGGTGGACACGGATTGGTATCTGAGTACAGATTGGGGTGTCACTGCAGATTTAGGGATGCACACGAATTTGGGTGTGCATGCGGATCTGGGATGTTGGTGTTATTGGCACTATGACGAACATCATTTATACACATATTTGGGGTACCTGCAGATTTGGAGGTATGAAGAATCTCGGGGCTGTTTCGTTGAGGCAGCTATTTTGTGAGCTCCCTGAAATAGTTCTTGCTCAGGTGGAAGTGTCGGAGAATCTGGGCGGACAAGTATGTGGACGCATGTCGGTTTGTGAACGCACGCCGATTTGAGCTGCCTGGGGCTGTGGGTGTGCACGCTGATGTGGGCGTTGCTTGCTTGCGGATTTTGGTGCACTTGAATTGAGGGTGCGCAGTGGTCTGTGTATCATCAACTGTTCTGTCTGGTATGGGTGGGCGTGGGAGTGGCTACTGCACAGGACCGAATGAAGCTGCAGAGGGTTGTAAATGTAATCGGCTCCATCTTGGGTACCAGGCTACAAAGTACCCATGACATCTCCAAGGAGCAATGGCTCAGGAAGGCAGCGTCCATTATTAAGGACCTCCCGCACGCATAGCCATACCCTTTTCTCACTGTTACCTTCAGGCTGGACGTACAGAAGCCTGAAGGCATACACTGCCAACCGATTCCTGAACGGACACGACCTCACTTTTTAAAATATGTTATTTCTGTTTTTGCACCGTTTATAATCTATTCAAAATAAGTATGCTGTAATGCTTATTTATTTTTATTATTGTTATTATTTTTGTTTTATTTTCTTTCTTTTTTTCCTTTTAGATTTTGTACTCCATTGAACTTCTGCTGCTAAGTTTCACGACACATGCCCGTGGTAATAAACATGATTCTGATTCTGATTCAATTGTTTTTTTTTCTTTGCAATTCACAACTCCTCCATTTTTTCTATCATCTACAAACTTACTAACCAGTTTGTCCAGATTTCACTCTAAGTCATTTATAGACACTCAGTGTGGCGACCTTATGAGGTAAATCACGTTGTCAATAGGGTGACGACTGATTATACTAAACGTTCATGGTATTCTTCTGTTGTAGCACAACCTCCTTAATTTTAGATATGTTATGCTTTCAGCGATGTTCTCCTTCCCAACACCATTGTAAAATGTGGTTATTTTAGTTACTGTTTCCTTGCTGTCCGCTTCAAACACCCTGTTCGTTCTCTTTTGATCTGCCTCATTAACAAGAACTGCCACTCACTAGGTTGTTGTTTGCTTTTCGTACCCAGAGACTGTTGTGAGTGAAACTCGCAGGAGGTCAGCTGTTGCTGAGATCTTCAAAAACAGCACTTAAAGTCAACGTTCTCAAGGGATATTGCAACTCTGATAAAGAAGAAGAGAGAGTTGTATGACACGTATAAGAAGCAGGGAGTAAATAAGGTGCTTGAGGAGTATAAGAAGTGCTAGAAAATACTTAAGAAAGAAATCAGGAGGGCTAAAAGTAGACATGAGGTTGCCTTGGCAGTCAAAGTGAAGGATAATCCAAAGAGCTTTTGCAGGTATATTAAGAGTAAAAGGATTGTAAGGGATAAAATTGGTCCTCTTGAAGATCAGAGTGGTCGACTATGTGCGGAACCAAAGGAAATGGGGGAGATCTTAAATAGTTTTTTTACGTCTGCATTTACTAAGGAAACTGGCATGAAGTCTATGGAATTAAGGGAAACAAGTAGTGAGATCATGGAAACTGTACAGATCGAAAAGGAGGAGGTCCTTGCTGTCTTGAGAAAAATTAAAATGGATACATCCCCGGGGCCTGAAGGGTGTTCCCTCGGACCTTGAACGAGACAAGTGTTGAAATTGCAGGGGCCCTGGCAGAAATATTTAAAATGTCGCTGTCTACAGATGAGGTGCCGGAGGATTGCAGAATGGCTCATGTTGTTCCGTTGTTTAAAAAAGGATCGAAAAGTAATCCGTGAAATTATCGGCCAGTAAGTTTAACGTCGGTAGTAGGTAAGTTATTGGAGGGAGTACTAAGAGAAAGAATCTACAAGTATTTGGATAGACAGGGTCTTATTAGGGAGAGTCAACATGGCTTTGTGCGTGGTAGGTCATGTTTGACCAATCTATTGGAGTTTTTCGAGGAGGTTACCAGGAAAGTAGATGAAGGAAAGGCAGAGGATATTGTCTACATGGACTTCAGTAAGGCCTTTGACAAGGTCCCGCATGGGAGGTTAGTTAGGAAAATTCAGTCGCTAGGTATACATGGAGAGGTGGTAAACTGGATTAGAGATTAACTCAATGGAAGAAGCCAAAGAGTGGTAGTAGAGAATTGCTTCTCCGAGTGGAGGCCTGTGACTAGTGGTGTGCCACAGGGATCAGTGCTGGGTCCATTGTTATTTGTCATCTATATCAATAATCTGGATGATAATGTGGTGAATTGGATCAGCAAATTTGCTGATGATACAAAGATTGGAGGTGTAGTAGGCAGTGAGGAAGGTTTTCAGAGCCTGCAGAGGGACTTGGACCAGCTGGAAAAATGGGCTGGAAAATGGCAGATGGAGTTTAATACAGACGACTGTGAGGTATTGCATGTTGGAAGGACAAACCAAGGTAGAACGTACAGGGTTAATGGTAAGGCACTGAGGAGTGCAGTGGAACAGAGGGATCTGGGAATACAGATACAAAATTCCCTAAAAGTGGCGTCACAGGTAGATAGGGTCGTAAAGAGAGATTTTGGTACATTGGCCTTTATTAATCAAAGAGTTGAGTGTTAGAGCTGGAATGTTATGATGAGGTTGTGTAAGGCATTGGTGAGGCCGAATCTGGAGTATTGTGTTCAGTTTTGGTCACTAAATTACAGGAAGGATATAAATAAGGTTGAAAGAGTGCAGAGAAGGTTTACAAGGATATTGCTGGGACTTGAGAAACTCAGTTACAGTGAAAGGTTGAATAGGTTAGGACTTTATTCCCTGGAGCGTAGAAGAATGAGGGGAGATTTGATAGAGGTATATAAAATTATGATGGGTATTGATAGAGTGAATGCAAGCAGGCTTTCTTCACTGAGGCAAGTGGAGAAAAAAAAACAGAAGACATGGGTTAAGGGTGAGGGGGGGAAGTTTAAAGGGAACGTTAGTGGGGGCTTCTTCACACAGAGAGTGGTGGGAGTATGGAATGAGCTGCCAGACGAGGTGGTAAATGCGGTTTTTTTTTTTAACATTTAAGAGTAAATTGGACAGATACATGGATGGGAGGTGTATGGAGGGATATGGTCCGTGTGCAGGTCAGTGGGACTAGGCAGAAAATGGTTCGGCACAGCCAAGAAGGGCCAAAAGGCCTGTTTCTGTGCTGTAGTTTCTATGGTTTCTATGGTTACTTAAATGACATTACTTCCACATTCTGATGTTTATTGTGAAGCACAACAAAACAAATTCACCATGTCTGCATACCTTTATGCATTCGGCTGTGGCTACGGCATTGACTGGATTGTTATTTGCATTAACGAGAAGTGAACAGATATATCTATTTAAAGTGGACACTCTATGCACCTGGTCAGGCTCTGCAGATTAGGGTCCTTTATTTTAATAGTTCAAGCACTTCTGCTTTCGACGGAGAAACCCCTGAATACCCCGTTGACTCAACCTGAATCCGTTTTCTATGTACCGTGATTATTTCTCGATGCTTAAAACATAAGAAAAATATTCACACTGAAGACCATGAGCACCCGCGGTGGCGCCACACATACAGCGTGAGTGCCTATTCCCTGTCAAGCAATATTTCCACAACACACAAATGATTTGTTCGAGTATCCTTAATCTTCAAAGGTAAAAATCTCATAATCAATTTGGCAGTTCATATTTCCAACTGGAGAAGGTAACAGCATCCAATATACGCCTTCAGCGTTTCCCTTCATCTCAGCTGCCCGAAACTGACCTTGGGATCCGCATGATTTATTTCCTAGCTTTGAACTCAATTACTCGGGCCAACTAATGTCCAATACTCCTGTCAGCCTTGCCCTTCTCCCCAACAGAAATATAGAGTCCTTCATCTCCCGCTAAAAGCCTTGCCGAAAATAGCCTCCTCAATTATCATCTGGAGGCTCCTATCTCCGCTTCGGAATTTGCTTTTCGCCAAATTTAAAATTGTGCCACCTTAAAATGTAGATTTCTATAGCTATAGATTCTGAGAATCTCGATGGAAACATGCAAACACAATTGAATCTTGCTCATTTATTCCTGTTCCACTGCTAAGAGGAGGCACTTTGCGATTTAAAAATTCTATCTTGGGAATGAAAATAAGGGAGCGTTTTCCAGCAGGGAATGCTGCAGAGAAATATTTTGCAAAGTAACAGTAAATTATGGGCAAGTTAGCAAGAATTTCGTGTGCGGAACATAAATATATCTGCTTGAAAATGATTTTAAGAGGCAAAGGTAGAGCTGACAGCAAGAACCGTTTTTAATACAATAGACAAGACTTTAACTCTGAAGTTATCTGGCCGCATCTGGAAGGATACTATGCCTACAGTTGATGTAGCAGGATGCTTGCATCGGTCTCAGTAAAAATCGGGGAAAACACGCACAAATGCCTCGACTTTCCCCGGTTACTTAACATGTGGCGAAACCACAAAGGTCACTCAGACTATGGGAACATGCTTTCCTCCCTGGCCTGCAAAAAAGAGCAAAAAAAAAAAATCGTGTTCAGCGTGAAAACAAAATACACCATGGAAACGTGATATCAAATTCACGACGTACGTACGTACGTTTTCGGCGACAAAGTGACTAAAGCTGTTCTAACGTAAGCAGACTCAACTACTTAGTACCTATATGTTCAAATAGATTTTATATAAACATTGGGGGGCGGACTTTGTGGTTTTAACTTTTCACTGTCGTTCATTCTGTGGGACCCTCCTCTGTTTATGTGGATGTTTGCGAAGCAAAAAGCATTTCAGGATGCATATTGTATACATTTTTTTCTGACGTTAAATGTACCTTTGAAACCTTTGAAAAGAAACCTAACACTACACATCACATCACATGAAGTGTCTAAAGCAGATAGAAAATCTACAGGGCTAACCTTCTCATTCCGAGTGAAATAATATGCATTATTGGATCTGAAATAGGAGGGTAGGTTAGTGATGGACGTACTGACGCAGCTCCATAATGTTAGGACGACGATAGGCAGCCTCCTTCCAAACATTTCCCTCCAGCATACAAATGAGGGAACCAGTATTTATATTAGGACAAATTGGTGTGTTCTTGAAATGGAACTTAAATTCGCATTTTGGGAGTCTGGTTCATTTCGGGAGCACCAAAAAATGCCGCTCAGACTTTGAAATACTGAGTTTGAACTGCAGCGTCCATTGGGAAGGGTTGTTTTGAATGATTGTGCTATAAACCCTGTAATATATAAACGAGAGTTCAATTTAGATAGACTGTAGTTCCCGTCCGAATTCAACATTTTGCTTCCATCATCAGCTCTAATTCAATAAATTACCGAAGTGCTGCCGGATGGCCAAATTGAAGTCTGTCTCCCTGACGCGGTAACAGCAGAGACGACATACTGTTATAAGCTGCACTGAAATTTATATCTTCCTCGCGGAACATCACTGACCACTGTCCTCCAGGAAGAATAGACTCCATCTACTAGCTCATCTGCCTTCTGTAGGTCAGCAAACTCTGAATCTATTTAGTCAGGTTTCACTTGATCCCATGCCACCTGATATTCTCAATGGGGAACGAGGTCAAACACGTTCCGAAATTAATATACCTCGGGTCGGCTGTTCTGACTGCACCCGGCTATTTCCTTTTTCACTTTTTCGAAGAATTCAATCTGTCCTTCAGAAAACCATGCTGACTATCCCCAACCAGGATACATTTCCCCAGATACTCATAAATTCCATCTCTCAGAATCCTTGCGAATTGCTTGTCCACTACTGACGACAGACTCACTGGGCTGTAATTATCAGGACCGTCCCTATTACATCTCTTGAAGAAAGAAGTAACATTTGCCATTCTCCAATCATCTCGTACTACTCCTATGGTCAGTGAGGACGCAAATGTCCTCTACCAAAGCGGAGTAATATCTTCGCTCGTTTTCTCTAAATACCAGGAAGCATATGCCTCTAAACGCGGGAAATGTGCTTTTTTAATGATTTACAAGTTTCCAGTGCATAATTGTTATCGTCGGCATGTCTTAGCATACCTATCTTTTTTACACTGTATCCACATTCATAAATGTCGCGCTCACTGGTGAATAGAGAAACAAAGTATCAGTAAGGACCTTCACTCCCTCCGTGCACCCTAGATACATGTTTCCTCTTTTATCGCTGATCTGTACCACCCTCTCTCTAGTCATCCTCTCTTCTTCACGTACTTTAAAAGAGCTGAGAAGTTATGTCATATCTAAACCTTTTAACCTGAGGAAGTGACAATGAATATTCCTGAAGTTTAAGTTGCCTGTAACAACAACTGTGTCAATATGGCACCTGTCCAAAATCTATCTCCCGATCAGTTCCTCGCTTTCTCCAGGTTTTCTTTTTACTGATGTGGGTGGGAGGGGGTCCAGTGTTCTGTACAGAATATTCCGAAACGAGTGGTATTTCCCTTCCTGCTTCTGAGTGCTTCTCGCAGTCTATCAATAGACAATCTCTCCACGGTTTCTTCTCTTTCTGCTGCTGTGTTACTGTCATACTCTCCCTGTGTTTCCATCGCACTCACTTTACTCTCTTTTACCCGATTCTGTTCATGTTGAAAGAACTGAACCCGGGAACTCCAGAAGCCATTCCTGCCCATGTGTTTGTCAAGTCACTGCGATAGTTTGGAGTAATTCAACCAATGTAGCAATCATGCCAGCCCATTGAATGTTTGCCGGGTTTCCTACTTTAAATGTATCAAGTATGCAACCTTCCGTGAGTTTTGCAATTTCGGGATGACCAGGTAAATGATTGTTTGAATTTATGACAAGCCTACTCATTTTCCAAACTGTTTTATTTGAATACACCGCTGAACTGCAATTACACCTGGGCGTTATCGACACAGATGGCCATTTAACATAAACACATACTTCATTCCATTCCTCAGCTCTTTTCTGAATTTCCTCTGTGTCAGTGTATAGATACAAGTATTGGTGCAAATACTCAGAATTTGCAACATGTACCCAAGTTGTTGTAGTATATATACCGGGGAACTCATATATCTGTCCTGATACAAATAGTTTTCCGGTTGCCATTTCAGGGAATGAGCTACATAGGGTATCCAAAATAATATGAAATTAGCTGAAATTGCAAACAACAAAACCATCGATTTTCTGCGGTTTTCCATCTCGGTGTCCTTCTGAGTATCATTGCTGTTCCGAAGCCCTCTGCGGACTCTATTTGCGGCAACGATATGTCTTACTGTTAACCCATTGAACACTAGAATTAAGCCCATTGGCAGCAACGGTGTTAAAGTGCTATCGAGTAATTCGAATACTTTCCACACGGGTAAAGTAGCATGTTCATGAGTAAAGGCACAACGCCACGGTTTGTTGTCAATGATGACGTAAAGTTCAACGGCAAAGTAAAACGGGGCCCATCTCCCGCAGCTCACTATAACCACCGTCACCATAACCACAGTTGCTGTTCTCTCAGTGCAGTATCGTTCCCGCAGCTTTCGACAACATATTGCGATACAACGATCGAAGGTAAAACTGACCGTAAACCAAACAGAACAGTCCCGGGTTACACCCCTAAATACAATTGTCAGAGCACATGCAGGTGTGATGAGCAGGGATCGGGAATAAATGTAGATATTGTTGGTCTGTTCCACTAAAGCAATAACGATAATCACCATCAGATCCGCTGTTGCCATTCCAACCAGGTAACAGGTGATGCATTTGGAGAGTCCACATTTTCCCCGAGAGAGGATCACAATCGCCGTTAAATTGACTATAATAAATTTTGAGAGAGAGAAAAAAACAACACAGAATGATCGTAAGCTGAAACTGTCTGAAAGCCTACCATTTTTCCAATGCTATGCAGGGTATATAGTATTTTGGAAGTAGAAAACAGAAATTCAATGTGTGCGGACAACGTTGGTGCACTCTGGCTGGGGGACAATAATGAACTGGAGTGTCAGTGGGCTGGCCACCTTCCAAAAGTTTAGAGCGAGGCATCTGGTTTCCACGACTCACTTACCGGTGAGCAGTCGGTCGCTCCAGTAAACAACATCATTTCCATTATTAGAGGTGAAACAGCTGAAGGGCTTAATTACAGTGAATTAATGAGGTTCAAAGCATAAGTTATATTTTAATGGTTATGGAAGAACTGGCCTGCCTGTCGATATTGGACTGGACAGTCATTTGAAAAAGCTGCTGATCTGCAAAAACGACGACTTTCGCACCAGAAAGCAAAGCAAGATCAAACTATGAAGGTATGGCAATATCGGCAACAACGTATTTGACAAAACAGAAGAGAAAAAAAAAAACAGCAGCGAAAAAATATGGAAACAGAATTTAAAAAAAAAACTGTCAGATGTTTGAATCGTTAATTCTGGAAACTCTTTTCAGATGAGGGTAGCATTTGCGCTGAGTAAAATTCCAAACGGTGCAACGGAACAAAAGTAAGACGACGGCAACATACATATAGTGACCAGCTCCAGTATCTTACCAGGGACACCAATCGCTACAATTGCAGGATAGAAAATGCTCGCGATGTAGTAAATCACTGAATATCCCATACTCAGTCAGAGGCAGCGTTCAGTTGTACGGAACATTCCAACTGCTCACATGGACCGGTGACTGGATTTACAGAGTTATATGCAATTCAGAGTAACTCCTCTGAAGCAATTACTGTGGTTACGACATCTGTCACATCAGGGACATCTAACTACAAACCACTGACATTAAAGTGTTTTTCTCACTCCGAAACCGTGCCATAAATTCGTCTCCCCACGGGATGTTACAGGTTATTAACTTTAAAGTAAAAGATAATATGAACGTTAAGAATGTAATTTCCAGCACACCTGGCTTCAGCTGCTGAAATGGGACTTTGTTGGATCAGTGTTCTTTCTAACACAGACAATTATCCTGAACAATCAACACGGACAAATACCTTCCAACAGATTTATTTTGTCACATCGGCGGAACACATTCACTTCTGACATTAAGGGCGGGAGTTCAGCTCAGGAGTTGAAGTAGAGTACAAGTCCTAATTGAAGGGGAAGACAGTTTGATTCTTTTCATTCCTTCGTTCTATTCATTTGGAGTGGTTTGAGTGCTGAAAGTCACAGTAACAGTTGATACCATGTCCCACAATAAAACACGCTGTACGCATGTTCTTCTAAGCATATAAAAGAGCTCGAGAACAATATTCCAAGGACTTTTGATAATAAAATGATTCACACCCTGATGACATTAGCTGCGGTTTGTGGTCTGATTGCTGAACGTTCCTTTTCAACAAACACATTGGCCGTTCGATATGAGCACAGAAAATCTACATCATTATCTACTTGACCACCTTACCCCATAACCGTGACGTGTGGTGCAGTCTATTTAACTTTAAAGAGATTAGCCAGAGCTGCCAAAATTCTACCACCATTTCCCCATCCTTATTCGGTTTGAACAGAAGTAGAAACTAAAGACTGTGATCTATGAGCAATTTCCCAAGTTGGAAATTATTTTCGTGGCTATTATATGCAACGAAAACTGGTCCGAAGACCATAAAATACAATACATTATATTCGTACTGAAATTGTGTGCTGAAACTCCAAATTGCCGATTATGTCCCCAAGAAACACAGCTGAGTCAGCACATTTTTATTTCTTCAGTTAAAAATTGTATGTTTTATTCCAATTTCATTCCAGACACATCAAACTGAAACAACGTGGATCCAATGCAGTGTTCGTGTAAGAGGCCAGGCTCTTTGACTGTAACGATTCTGCTGTAGGGATTGATGAGAAGTTCGCTGTTATTTATCATCCATGTGGTAGGGTATTGCCCAAACACTAAGACTGTATACAGGACTGTTTTGTGAGCATGTATGCACAGTCACATACAATGTACAATCATCTATGCAATCAGATCAATGTACATTGATAAATCAAATGGCCTGGTGAAAGAGGCTTTCCAGGAGCCTGTTGGTCCTGGCCTCCATGCTGCGGTATCGCTTGCCAGACGGAAATACATGAAACAGTTTATGGTTGGCGTGGCTGGAGTCCCTGTTGATCTTTCCGGCCCTTTTTAAGCATCTGCTGCTGTACATATCTTGCAGAGAGGAAGGTTCACATCCTCAGATGCGCTGGGCAGTCAGTCCCATTCTCTGCAATACTCTACGACTGTGGGTAATACAGTCTATGTACTAGGCGGTGACACAGCCAGTCAGGGTGCTGTCGATGGTGCCCCTGTAGAAAGTCCTGAGAATTGGGGGACTCATGGCAAATCTCTCAGGCGTCTGAGGTGAAAGGGGCGCTGATGTATTTTTTCACCATACAGACAGTATATAGAGTCCAGTGAGATCCGTAGTGATATGCAAATCGAGGGACTTGAAATTACTCTTCCCCACAACTATAGTCCTATTGATATCAATAGGGGCAGGTCTGTCTCTGTTCCTCCTGTAATCTACGATCAGCTCGTTCGTTTTTTTTTCAATATTCAGGGAGATGTTGTTTTCTTAATACCGTCAGGGCGTTGACTGCTCCTCTGTGAGTTGTCGCATTATCGTTAGAAATAAGACCTATCAATGCCGTGACATCTGCAAATTTGATCAGCAGGCTGGAGCTGTGCGTGGCAACACGGTCGTTGCTGTATCGGGAGTAGATGTGAGGTCTCAGAACACATCTCTTGGGGCTCCTGTTTTGAGTATCAGATGCCCAGAGACAGAGGGAGCCTTTCCTGACCACATTCCGGCGATCCAAAAGGAAATCGCAGATCCAGCTGCACGAGGCAGGATGCAGGCCGAGGTCTCTGAACTTCTTGTTGAGTCTGGGGGTAATTATGTTGTTGGATGCTGAACTGTAGTCCAATAACAACATTCTAACGTATGCATCACTCTTTTCCAGGTGAGTGCTACTCTTCGGCATAGTCTTATGATCGGTAGGCAAATTGTAGAGTGTCCACTGTAGGTGGTAGCTTGCTGAAGACGTAGTCCTTAAACAGCCTCTAAAAGCATTCATTTATGATTGAGTTGAGTGCGACCGGACGCCAATCGTTCAGGCATGCTACATTGGTTTTCTTGGTACAGGGACAGTGGTGGATGTTTTGAAGCAGGAGGGCACTACACACTGGGAGAGGGAAAGAATGAAAATGTCTGTGCACACACAAGACAGCTGTGCCGCGCACAGTTCGAGAACTCACGCTGGGTGCTACACGATCATTCGCGGATGTAAATCCTTGGGATTTACTGGGTGACTGCGAAGTGATGGCGTTCCACAATGCGGTACTCCAGTCTCCGCTGGATCTCACCAATGTGGAGGCTGCCGCTCCAGGAGAGCCGGATGTAACCGTCTGGCCTGGAAGGACAGATTTTCCTGAATGCTGGTTGGTGAAGGAGGAGATGCAGAGGCAGGTGTGGCACTAATAACGTTTGCAGGGATAAATTCCCAGAAGGAGATCAGTACGGAGGGATAGTGGGAAAGGGAATGACGTGGAAAGAGATACCTGCAAAGAGCGGAGAAGGTGGTGGGGGTGGGGTAGGGTATACGCATCGTCGTAAGATCCCGTTGGACACGGAGAAGTTATGGAGGATGGTATGTTCGTGGGGTGGTACCTCACGACATTGAGAACCTTTTTCCTCAGCTGTGATGCGAGAGGATAACATGAGACCACATTTTCTGGAAAGTGAGACATACATATCGATAAATTCTCAACTCTTCCCGATTACAATTTCGTTCAGTGAAGCCAAGGCCAGGCACAATTTGTGATAAAAGCAAAACATTGGTACCTACAAAATGCTGGTGATTACTATCTGATGTCAATGAAAATGCAGGAAACCGCGTCACACTTCAAGCGTGTGTGGATATTTGTCAGGTCTATCAAAGGGAGATGTCCACGGGAATCGGTCCGAACGGTATATTTATGTGCTAGAAAGTGTTGTTCTGTCAACTCTCCATAAAATCCAGGTGATTTAGCTTTAAATTACCATCATCTCAAGGAAACGAGGTCTTCCACCTGCAGGAAAACCGATACCTAGAATTCACTTAACCTGCTTCAATCTCCAGATCTTTAACAGAGGATAATTGTGCTCTGCCGAGTATAAGAGCTGACAAATGTTTGAGCTGTATGTCCATATTATAAAAATTAACATTTCTTAAAGTTCTTCAATTTAAGTAGCTGAAGCTAAAAATAATACAACAGAAAATAGCATCTGTTGTAGCGTGTCAAAGGGCAGGTTTTGAAGCATATTAGCACCTGTCTGAGTGGTCGCTTGGATAGACTCCAATTCGCCTACCGAGCACTTCTTCACTATGGATATATAAGCTACTGGGCGATAATCAATTAGACAGCTTTCTACGCTCTTCTTGCCCATCAGTACGCCGCACTGCTTGAAGAATTTGAGTACCACACACTGCTGGAGCGTGAGGTTGCAGATACCCGTGAACACACCAGCCAGCTGGTCGGCCCTGGTCTTTAGTACTCGGCGAGATACTCCGCCCGGACAGGTTGCTTTCCTTGGTTTCACTCTCTTGATGGCAGCCCGTATGTAATCGTCAGATACTGAGACAAAGGGATCATCGGGAGACATGTGGAGCGCGATGATTCCTTCCTGTGTAGGTGGTCAAAGCGAGCATAGAGGACATTGAGTTCATCTGGAAGCGAGGCACTGCTGTTCCCCATGACGCAAGGTTTAGTTTTGTAGGAGGTTATGGCATTCAAACCCTGGCAGAGCTGTCGAGGATCCCTCGGTGATTACAGCCCAGTCCGGAATCTCCACCTTGCCCGAGAGATAGCTTTCTGGAGATGATATCTGCACCTCGTGTTGCATTCCTGATCTTCAGACTTGAATGCTTCTGATCTGGCTTTTAGCAGGTTCCAGATTTCACTGTTCAACCCGGGCACACCCATCCAGTGCCGTTTTAATAAAGTATGCAACTCCCCGGTGTAGTCATTCTGGTCCAGTTATAAGTTATTGAACAGAGCCAAATCCTCTGACTCAGGCAATACTGTAACCATTCATTTCCCTTCAGCGACCTTCAGCGATTAGTTGTCCTATGAATCATTGATCTTTGGGCGCTGTCTTTATGTAGGTAGCAGGAATACAGTCCAATGTTTCGATTTGCCAAAATTAGATTAGATTAGATTATGAGGACACGCAGTCCTCTTTTATTGTCATTTAGTAATGCATGCATTAAGAAATGATACGATGTTTTTTTTCCAGAATGATATCACAGAAACACATGACAACCCGACTTAAAAAAAAAACAGAAAACACGTAATTATACTATATGGTTACAACAGTGCAAAGCCATACCGTAATTTGATAAGAACAGAACATGGCACGGTAAAAGTCTCAAAGTCTTTCGCAAGTCCCATCATCTCAAACAGACGGTGAACCTCCAGCGCCGCCAACTTGCCGATGCAGTATACTGGAAGCATCCGACCACAGTCTGACTCCAATTCCGTCCGAAAACTCCGAGCCTCCGACTAGCTCTCCGACAACGAGCACCGAGTACAATCTCTGCCGAGTACCTCGTTCCCGGCCCCGGCAACAGGCAACAGGCAAAGCGGAGGATTTGGGGCCTTCCCCTCCGGAGATTCTCGATCGCACAGTAGCAGCGGTAGCGAAGCAGACATTTCAGAAGTTACTCCAGGTGTTCCTGTGTGCTTCTCACGGCTGTCTCCATCAAATCCGGATTGTGCACGGCCCCCTACTTAACACATATCGATATCAGTCGGAACGGCCGCCGCGCTCCGTCGCGCCGCCATCTTCTCCTCCCTCCTTAGGTGTGCGGACTCGGGAAGGAACGATGGGCATTCCATACCGTAGTAGCAGTGGTCTCGTGTGTTGGGATCTCTGGTCCAAAATGTTACGTGCTGGAGATAGTTGGGCGCAGGGTTTTCTTCAGACAAGCCTGGTTAAAGTCGCCAAGTATAATTTGAAAAGTGTCGAGATGGGCCGTTTCTTGTTTATAGGCAGTATCGTGCCGTTTCGCGACTGCTTGCTTATAATCGGCCACTGGTGTTTATCATCTATATCCACGATTGATTGATAATATGATAAACTGAGACTGTAAATTACACCAAACGATACGTAGTAGACAGCCGCTGTGGTTGATGGTATTTTATACAGATGAGTGGGCTATGTAGTACTTTGACACGACAATCCGTGCTAGGGCGTACACAGTGAAGGGTTGGACATGGAGTAGTGCGGTATAACAGAGGAATCAGAGAATACAGATCGACAATGCCTTAAAAGTGGAGTCACAGTTAGATAGGGTGGTAAAGAAAACTTATGACGCTTCGGCCTTCATATATCAACGTAATGAGTAAAGGAGTTATGATGCTATGTTTATGTTGTAGAAAGCGATGGCAATACCTAATATGGAATATTGTTCGGGTCATCTACTTCCATGAACGATATCAATGATTTTGAAAGAGTACAGGGATATATTGTGAGGACGATGGCGGGAGTTGAGGACCGGAGGCAGAGGGAAAGTTTGAGACGGTTCAGAATCGGTGCAATATCCTCAATTGATTTCAACATTTAAAATAAAATAGCATAACAACATGAATGTCGGGTTTACAGATGACACGGTCCAGGATGACATCAGTTCTGCACTGACGGATGAGCAGAAGAGTTTGTTTCAGTGCCGTACTCCCTATGATTCTCTGTTCTATAAGTCTGTTACCGAATGGAACTGCGGGATGGTCTACAAAGGGTTAAATGTACTTCCGACAGGCTGGGTGTCGTGTGGCATCAATATGGGGCCTCTTATCGTTCCTCTCATAGCCTGTTGTAGGTTGAAATATACACCGCATTTTCTGTGCAAATGTTGTCAGCAAGTTAGGATACAAATTGGCAAAACAAAATGTTGTTTTCCAAAAAGAAACTCGGAATTACCTTTTGAATTTGGCCGCTCCTGACTTGACCTTATTTAAACACAGAATCTCCTGTGTTTGAACCCATGAACAACCAGCACGGCATTTAACATGTCAGTCAGTATCTGTGGAGGACTATGAACAGCTGACCGTGCGGGTGCAGACACCTTATGTGGACACTTCATACAATCCCTGATACACAGATCCTCGAGGAGGAGATCGCTGCGTGGAATTGAACATTTTATTCTCATGCACATACAAACGGTTTCAGAATTAGTTTCAGAATGCTCCCTGATATATCATTAATCCCAAATCCACGAACCACAGATATTGCAGCAACTGCATTTACAAACCACTGCACAGCCGAAGCTCAGATATAGATACCGGTTTCTGAATGCTGAATTCTTCCGTCTCCGTCTTTACCTGGACCTTCACTTTGTTCCTAGTGTACAGTAGCTGAACTGATGCAGTATTCCTTCTGTAGCCTCTTGTTTCATGGATTGTCAAAGATCCCCGCCCCCTCTTCTATAAACTTCTCTGTCTGAACACGGTAACAGCGTGCTTCAGGAACAGCTTCCAAGTCAAGTCAAGTCTAGTCATTTCTTATTGTCATTTCGACCATAACTGCTGGTACAGTACATAGTAAAAACGAGACAACGTTTTTCAGGACCATGGTGCTGCATGAACAATACAAAAAACTACATTGAACTACGTAAAACAACACAAAACTACACTAGGCTACAGACCTACACAAGACTGCATAAAGTGCACAAAACAGTGCAGGCATTAGAATAACTAATAAACAAGGCAATAGGCACAGTAAAGTGCAGTAGCTTGGTGTCAGTCCAGGCCCTGGGTATCGAGGAGTCTGATGGCTTGGGGGAAGAAATTGTTGCATAGTCTGGTCGTGAGAGCCCGAATGCTTCGGTGCCTTTTGCTAGATGACAGGAAGGAGAAGGGTTTGTACGAGGGGTGCGTGGAGAACTTCATAATGCTGTTTACTTTACGGATGCAGCGTGTGGTGTACATGTCTATAATTCTTCCCCAGGGCACCACTGCTCAAAACAAACGAACATGACTTTAAGGTAAGGGATGGAAAGTTCAAGGGGGATATTAGAGGACGTTCTTTTACTCAGAGGGTGGCTGGTGCGTGGAATAAACTGCCTGAGTCAGTGGGGGAGGCAGATACACTCGTGAAATTTAAGAGACTACTAGACAGGTATATGGAGGAATTTAAGGCGGGGGGTTATATAGGAGGCAGGGTTTGAGGGTCGGCACAACAATGTGGGCCGAATGGTCTGTACTGTGCTGTATTATTCTATGTTCTATGTTCTATGGCGGGAAGCGAGACCCCGATGATCTTCTCAGCTGACCTCACTATCGGCTGCAGGGTCTTGCGATCCGAGACGGTGCAGTTCCCGAACGAGGCCGTGATGCAGCTGCTCAGGATGCTCTCAATACAAGCTCAGTAGAATGTAGTGAGGATGGGGGGGTGAAAGATGGACTTTTCTCAGCCTTCGCAGAAAGTAGAGACGCTGCTGGGTTTTCTTTGCTATGGAGCTGGTGTTGAGGGACCAGGTGAGATTCTCCTCCAGTTGAACACCAAGAAATTTGGTGTTCTTAACGATCTCTACGGAGGAGTCGTCGATGTTCAGTGGAGAGTGGTCGTTCCGTGTCCTCCTGAAGTCAACAACCATATCCTCATGACTTCCTGTGCACGTGTATTTATGCCCCACTGCGCAGTACATCTTTATTTAGCAGCTTAATACACATTTTATCATCTTCGCTCAATCAATTATTTTCTGGTCCGACTTTCAGCATAAGCTGGTGACTCTGCAACATGTTTAATATTATTGACAGTGTGGTTTTGCTTTAAAACCAACGTAGGCACAATATATTTTCTGTTACTCTGTTTTTGGGAGTAAGTGCGACAATAGAAGCAGAGAATCCGGTCTGTAACGCAGGGACTATGTTGCATACAACCAAAGAACCCAGTACGTCGTCACAAGTCTGATCCCATTCCCCATTTACGAACAGCGAGAAGGTCGCAATGGAAGGAAAAAGAACAATATTACTTGCACTGCATCCTTCTGCCTCAGCTTCAGAGAGATATTGATAATGATATTGATGAATTACTGGCCGCGGCTAACCATAGTGAGCTGTTACAGGCAACTGATCAGCCGAGAGCAGTGTTATGTCTAGATACTGCAGAGGAACGGAAATTAATTGGAATGTGTTCCTATGCGAACGTATCAAAATGCCATAACACATAGCAGGTTTATGAAGCCTCAGAATTACATTATTAACATTCAACTTTTTCCGAAAATACAAGAACCAAGTGAAGAATTAAAGATTCTGGTAAGTTACTTTTGGGTATTCGAAGCGGATACCGCTAGACGTGCTAACAAAATGCAATCATATGAGTGAAAAGCTTACAAACAGAATAACGTAAGGCATAGGAGCAGGGGTGGGCCACTTGACCCAACAAGCCTTCTCCGCCATTTAATAAAATAATGGCCAATCTGACCATGGACTCATCTCCACCTACTTGTCTTTTCCCCATAACCCTCCCCTACTCTGGAAAAAATACTATCCAACATTGACTTAAATATATTACGGGGTAGCCTCTACTGCTTCATTGGACAGAGAAATCCGCAGATTTTAGACTCTCTAAAAACAGGTCCTCTTTATCTCTGTTCAAATTCTACATTGCCGAATCCTAAGGCTATGTCCCCAATTTCAAGTCTCATCCACCAGTGGAAACAACTTTGCTGCCTCTATCTTATCTATCCCTTCCATATTATATGTTTCTAAAGCGTGTAGCTCCAGGGCAGGGTCTTCCAAGGAACCCTGAAAACAGAAGAAAAAAATATTAAAGATAGAAATAGAGCTGTTTCCGAAGATGCGAGCAAAGCAGTCTCCATAAGGCGCCATCATCTTAAACTGTTCCCTCTGATTATAAGAAATATACATTCACTCCATCACTAAGGCGTTAAAGACCATACTTCCGGATTGGAGGTCTGTGTGGCAAAGGTCCCAGTAAGGAGTCCAAATTTCTTACTTCAGCGGTGGTAATGGGGATTATTAAACCTGATACTATACAACAAATCGGTCACTTAACCTCAATCCTATCTTCCGTCAGTGATTGGAGGTGAGAGCCCGCTTAATTCGTTGGAGAGTTGATCACGTGGTGACGTCATGATTTCTATATGTTCAATATTAATTTGAGTACGATACATAACTGTCAGCGTCCGTCTGCTTTCGACTGAAAAGTATTTCCTAAATCTTGTATGACACTAATTATAGATCATTTGTTAACTGTTCAACGCTTAAGAGTATGTCATACTCTGCGATAGTTTTAAGCGTGAACGCATTGAGAATGTAAAATATTGCACAAGCACTGGACATTTGTGAGTTCAGTTGAAAGAGAAACAGAGGTAATGTGTCTCTAAATCAAGGGAAAACGAGTCGTGTGATTTTTAGGATTGCATTGAAAAGATGTTTAAATTAATCCTTTCTTTGACAATAAGATCTCACTGCCTACAAATGTTTGCTTCATTGGTTGAAATAATTTTGCACGAAATGTGACTACCAGACTGCTTCTTTTTCCGAAATTGTATAGAGTCTTGGTGTATAGGGGCCGCGATCACACACATCTGGTTTCCCTTTGTTCTTTATCATATTTTATAAGGATTTTCACTCTAAGAATTAACTGTTTATTCTATACACGCAAGCTACTGGCGACAGTTTTGAAGGGAGAAACGTTGGAGCTTAGATTTTTGTTTTGCCTTACCGGCGTATTTAGATTGTGTTCTTACGTTTGTTTGCTTTGGTATTGATTTCAGAGGGAGACCTATTCAACACTGGCTATGTGAAATCGAGGTTAAAGGGATCGAGATATGAGTGTATCTATTCCGGGTACGACAAACCCTCTGTTAAATGGTAAATTCATATTAAGACAAATTCGTGTGTACTTGAATTGGGAATTTGAAATTCGCATTCTGGGAGGCTGGTTCACTTCGGGAGCAGAAAAGGATGCTGCTGAACTATTTGAAATGACGATTATGAGTTGCAGGGTTCCACTGGAAACGACTGTTTTGATGAAATGGTAGCATCGACCCCGCAATAAATAAATGGGATTTCAGTTTAGATAGCGTGCAGTTTCAGTCCGGAGTCAGTATTTTGCTTTTATCATCAGCCCTAACTCAATAAGTTATCCAAGTGCTGCAGGACGGTCAAATTAATGTCGGTCTGTCGGAAAACTATAATAGCAGAGCCTAGATATAGTTGTAGGGTGGACTAAAGATTATACCTTCCTTGCGGAACGTTAACCACTGCCAAATCGGCCTTCCCTTGGTTAGCCAGTTCCGAATCTATGTTTCACTGGAACCCAGGCCAAATGACGTTCTGGATGCCTGCACCATACGGAAACCAGTCAAACACCATAACAATTAATATACCTCAGATCGACTGTTCTGAATTCATCCGCCTACCTTTCACTTTTTCATGGAATTCATTCTGGTTCACAAGGGACGGTCTCCCTCTGAAAGCTACGCTGACTCGCCCCAATCAGGATAGGTATCTCCAGATACTCATAAATTCTGTCTCTAACAAACCTTTTCAATGGCTTGCCCACTACTGACCAAAGACTCACTGGCCTGTAATTCTCAGGACTACTTTACATGTCTTGAATAAATAAATAATATTTGTCATTCTCTGTGCCCAGCGATGACGCAAGTGTCATGTCCAAAAGCCCAGCAATACCTTCGTTCGTTTTCACTAATTACCAGGAGAATATCCCATCTAGCACCGGGGAAAGATTTATTTTAATGTTTTGCCAGTTTCTAGCTCGTAATTCTAAGCGTCGGCATGTCCCAGTACAACTGCCCTTTTTTCGCTGTATCCACTTTGATCAATGTCAAACTCACTGGTGAATATCGAATCAGAGTATCATTAAGGGGCTGCAATGCCTCCTTGCTCTCCAGACACACACTCGCTTTTTTATCACTGATCTCTCCCTCTCTCTCGTTCGTCATCCTTCTGTTTCTCACCTACCTTCATGTGGCTCCACGAGGACTTCTCAGGTCCCCTTTTAATTCTTCTAAATCCATTGTTAATTCCCTTCTGGCTACATTGTGACTTTCCACAGCCCTGCCTGATCCTTTCTTCCAAAGCCTTAAGTATGTTTATTTCTTCTTCTTGAAGAGGTGTTCAATATCTCTTATCAACCAGGGTTACTGTACACGGCGACACACATCAAAGTTGCTGGTGAACGCAGCAGGCCAGGCAGCATCTCTAGAAAGAGGCACAGTCGACGTTTCAGGCCGAGACTCTTCGTCAGTCCTCAACTGAACTCTAGTCTGGTTCTCCATTAACAATCTCCACGATTCTACTGTGCATTTGAGGGAAGAAATCACTTCCCAAATTCGGCTACTAAGTTCCTACCTGATAGCATCAATTACACACATTCCATACTATCTTCTCCTATCCTAGCATAAGGTAATAGTCAATGTCAAACAGCTGTGCTCTATTGTCGTGAAATGCTGACCTGCGGAGAGATCTGTTAACTGATCCATTTCTTTATCCAGTACTAGTTCTAGGCTGGATTGTTCGCTAGACCGCCTCTCCGTTTATTGTGCCAGCACTCTTTCCTGGATACAACTGAGAAAATCTGTCACGTCTAAACTTTTAACCAGAGAAAGTACACATGAATATTAGTGAAGTTGCCTGTGCCAACTGCGCGTTAATATGGCACCTGTGCAAAATCTACCTCCCGATCTGTCACTGTCTCTGTGTGTTGTTTTCGTTTTGGTGATGGGAGCTCTGTACGGAATAATCTCAAACGAGTGTTTGTTCCCTTCCTACTTCTGAGTTCTACTCACAGTCTATTACCAAACAATCCCATCACAGTGTCTTCCGTTTCCACAGCTGGGACACTATCGCACTCTTCCTGTATTTAAAACACGTTCTCTTTATTCTCTTTTACCTGACTATGAAACATCTCACCCCGAAGAGTCCGGAAGTCATCCCTCCCCTAGTGATTGAATTGACTTTATTTCCTACGTCCTTCACATACATGAGGAATAAAATCTTTAGGTTACGTCTCTGTCTAAATGTGTAATGTGCAATCACAGTAATTTATAGTGAATAGAACAGTCAATGTAACATAGAAAAACACTCAAATCAGCGTGAGTTAATCAGTTTGATGGCCTGGTTGATGATGTTATCCAGGAGTCTGCCAGTCCTGGCTTTTATTCTGCGGTACCTTTTCGCGGATGACTGTCAAGTCTCTGCGATAGTTTGGAAATCATTCACTTCAGGATAACCAGGCACATGACTGTTTGAATTTATGACATTATGCCAAACCTAATCATGTAATCTAAGACTGCGCTGAATACCAATTGGAGTGGGTATTATCTACACAGACGGCCATTTAACGTAAACACATACTTCATTCCACCCTTAAGCTCTTGCCTGAATTTCCTCTGTGTCAGTGTATAGATACAAGTATTGGTACACACACTGAGAGTCTGCAACATGAACCCAAATTGCTGTAGTATATATACCGGGGAACTCAAATATCTGTCCTGATAAAAGTAATTTTCCAATTGCCATTTCAGGGAATGAGCTACATAGGGCATCCAAAGTAATACGAAATTAGCAGAAATTGCAAACAGTAATATCATCGATTTTCTGCGGTTTTCTGCTTCGGTATCTTTCAGATTATCGTTGTTCTTCCGAAGCCCTCTGCGGACTCTGTTTGCCACAATGATAAGTCTTACTGTTAACCCATTGACCACTAGAATTAAGCCGATTGGTAGCAACGGTGTTAAAATGCTATCCAGTAATTCGAATCCTTTCCACACGGGTAAAGTAGCGTATTCCTGTGAGAAGGCGCAACGCCACGGTATGTTGTCAATAATGACGTAAGGTTCAAAGGCAAAGTAAAACGGGACACTTCTCCCGCAACTCACTATAACCACCGTCACCATAACCACCGTTGCTGTTCTGTCAGTGCAGTATCGTTCTCCGAGCTTTCGACAACACGGCGACGAAACGATCGAAGGTAAAACTGACCGTAAACCAAACAGAACAGTCCCTCGTCACAACAAATAATACAAGTGTCAGAGCGCACACAGGAGTGATGAGCAGTGATCTGGAATAAATGTGGATATTGTTGGTCTGTTCCACTAAAGCATGAACGATAACCACCATCAGATCCGCTGTTGCCATTCCAACCAGGTAACGGGTGATGCATTTGGAGAGTCCGCACCTTCCCCGTGGTAGGATCACAATCGCTGTTAAGTTAACTACAGGAAATTTGGAGAATGAAAAAAAAACACAGAATTACCGTTAGCTGCAAATGTCCGAAGTCCCACCATTTTTCCAATGGAAGTGAAAAGCAGAAATTCAATTTGTGCGGACTCTGTCCGTGCACTCCGACTGGACAATAACGGACAGAATTTGCAGTGGGGTGGCGACTTTCTGGCAGATTAGAGCCGGGAATCTGATTTCCACGTCACGTCCCGGTGACGGTCGATGGCTCAGTAAACACCATTTCCATTGTTGAGGTGAAATAGCTGAAGGGTTTATTTGTGGTGACATCATGAGATTTAATGCATAAGTTATAATTTAACGTTTTATGGAAGAGCAGACCTGAGCGTCGATATTCGACTGCCAGGGCAGTTGAAACAGTTTCCCATCTGGAAAAGCGACCACTGTCGGCTCAGAAAGCCGAGCAAGGAGAAACTACGGAACTATGGCAATATCGGCACCAACGCAATTGACAAAAGAAATAAAAAAAATACATAGAAAAGATATGGATTCTGAATAAAGAAACTATCATCTGCTTGAATCTTCGATTCTGGAAGCAGATTTCAGACGAAGGTCGCATCTGTGCTTAGTAAAAGTCTAAACAGTGCAGCGGAACGAAAGCAAGATGACGACGGCACCGTACATAAAGTGACCATCTTCAGTATCTTACCAGGGATACCGATCGCTACAATGGCAGGATAGAAAACGCCCGCGATGTAGTAAATCGCTGCATAGCCCATATTCCGTCAGAGGCAGCGTTCAGTTGCACAGAACGATCCAACTGCTCATATGAACTGGTGACTGGTTTTACAGAGTTATATACAAGGGAGAGCAATTCCACTGAGGCAATTCGTGTGGCTATCACATCTTCGCATTAGGGACGACCAGCGACACAAACACTTACATTAAGGTGTTTTTCTTACTCTATCACCGTGCCATGAATTCGTCTCCTGAAGGGATGTCACAAGTTATTAACTTTTAAACAGAAGATAATATGAACGTTGCCATTGTACTTTCCAAGACATCTGACGTCAGCTGCTGAAGTGGGACATTTTCTGATCAACGTTCTTTCTGACATAGACAATCGTCCTGAGCAATTAATATGGACAATCAACTTCAAACAGATGTATTTTGTCCCATTCAGAAGAGCACGTTCGCTTCTGACATTGATGGCGGGACATTGGCTCGACAGGTGAAATAGAGTACAGTTTATGGAGGGGGAAGATAGGTTCATTTTTTTCTGTCGCTTGTTCCAGTCAGTTCGAGTCACTTGAATGATGAATGTCACAGTATCACCTGATGACATGTATCACAATAAAACACGTTATACTTATGTTCTGAGCATATAAAAGAGATCGAGAGCAATATTAAGGGAGCTGTGATAATAAAAACGCGAATTTAGAAGCGTCTTGTGGATGGATTGATGTACGTTCTTTTCTGGATTAGCAGAGAGTGGATAGTTAATTCTTTGACTGCGACAAGTGTAGTGCAGGGACTGGTGTTAGGCCCGTTGTTATTTATCATGTAGTTAATGACTCAGATGTCAATGTAGATAACTGAATCAGAAGAATTGCAGACGAATCCTAGGTTAGGGGCGTTGTTCCAGCCAGGAACTCTATCCAAGCTTGTAGTTTGATGTTGACTGGCTGGGAAATGGGTTGAAATATGGCAGATTTAATTTAATACAGACAAATATGCGTTGTGAAGAAAGATACAACAGGTTAAGTCGCATATATTGAATATTTGGTCTTTAGTGTACAGTATGTTTTAAAAAAAAAAACTGGAGATACGGGAAAGCGGCGTCAAGGGCAGATCGGCTCGTTTTGAGCTCTGGTCACATTGGCCTTCACAATCAGATCACGGAGGACACGAGTTGGGACGTTATGTTGAAGCTGTACAACACGTTGGTGAGGTCATAGGTAGAATATCGTGGGCTGTTCTGGCCACCTACTTAGAGTTTTGAAATACCAATAAGCTTCAAAGAGTGCAGCGATAACTAGAAAGGAAGAGTTCAGGAAATGAACAGGATGAATGCATGCAGATTTTCCCCACCCAGCGTCTATATTATAAACACTATAGAGAGGGTGCGTAGATACTAGAGAGAGAGTGCAGAAGAGATTTACAAGGATGTTTCCTGGATTGGAGAGCGTACCTGAGGAAAACAGGTTGTGTGTACTTGGCCTTCTCTCCCTGTAGTGACGGAGGATGAGAGGTGACCTGATAGAGGTGTACAGTTTAAGATGATGAGAGTCATTGATCGTGTGGATAGTAAATGGTTCTTTTATTCCCCCAGGGGTGAAATGGCGAACACAAGATGGCATAGTTTGAAGGTGCTTGGAACTAGGTACAGAGAGCATATCAGACGTGCGTTTTTCACACAGAGAGTGGTACGTGGAATGCACAGCCAGCGGCGGTGGTGAAAGCGGATACAGTACGGTGTTTTAACAGCCTTTTGGACAGGTACATGGAGTTCAGAAAAATACAGGGCTATGGCGTCGGGAAAGTCTGGGGAATATCGAGAGTAGGTTACATATTTGGCACAGCATTGTGGACTGAAGTGTCTGAAATATGCTGTAGATTTCTATCTCTTATGTTCTATCCTTTGAATGAATTTACAACTACAGCTCTTAGGCTCGGGGAGAAAGTTGGAATATGCAAGAAGTGTATGTAGAAGAAGATATTCACCTAGAGGGTTGAGCGAGTGTAAAAGGAACTGAAAGCGTAACTGGCAAATGTAGATTCAATTGTATCATTTCAGTGGGGGTTGTGTAGGTACGTGGATGAGAGAGGGACAAAGAGTGGAGATAAATGGGGCGGGGCGGAAGATCACAGAGGGATGACCTAGATGGAGCCTATTCCTCTGTCGTAATATTCTGTGACTTCATGGTTACCTCTGTCCCATTTCCCAAGTCAGTGTCTTCTCATTTTCCACATCGTCACCAATATCAGCATGTGCAGAACAGAGGGTGTGTTCAAGCGCACCTTTCAAGCTCATTTCCTTCTGCTTTTGTAGTACAAACTACTCCGTGCCTATTGTGGAATTCGTACCGATGAGCGGCTCCTGGGCTTATAGTGAAAACAGAGTCTCACCACTCTGCATCCACTGTGGAACTTGTACCAATGTGTGGCCCTCGGTTGCCTGGAGAAAGTCTCACGTCTGTATCTGTCGTGGAACTGGTATCGATGTGCGGCCCACAGCTCACTGGAGGATGACTTACCTCTCTGTATCCATCGTGGAACTCTTAATGGTCCGTGGCCGCCTTCTTATTTGAAAATATCACAGTGCTGATAAAACGCTTTTCACTTTCACACTTTGTACACGATTTGTGAGGCTGACTGGGCTAGTCTCTCCGTGTGATTCACCTTTAAGAACAGGCATTTCAGAAGTTTCTCCAGATGTTCCTCCGTGCTTCTCACGTCTAATGACATCTTGTCCTATATAACATACCTAACATACTGCAGAATAAATACTTCACATGTGTAATCATTAATAACATTTACAGTACCTTCACAGCAGGAGATGGTTATGTGATTTGGACAGAATCTTCGTGCAACTTATCGTTCAGAGGAGAGGGTTGTACGGTCAATGTACCAACGAGTAACAGAAACATCAGTGAACATAAAGACATGTGTTGTTAGTTTCGTACTCGCATCAGGTGTCACCCAGAGAATAAGGAGAAACATTCACTCATTGTTTTTTATTCATCACATTGGGCCGTGTTTATATTTCCGGCCACCCGCATATTTTTATTTTCGTATATCTAAAGGAAATTCAGTGTTGTTTATTTTCAAGTCCTGTTACAGAATTATATATAGTGGGTTCGTGGATAAAGAACCGCGATGACAAAAATAGATGCATCTTGTGTTCAGTAGGTTCAGATAATGGAAACCACCGGGGAACATGAGAACGCCGAGCTTTCATCACCTTTACACAACCGATATGATTTTCTCCGATGTCTCTTACCAGCAATAAAATAGAGAATATAATTATTAAAATACCCTATATACGTGTAAACATACGTTAGGTATGCTTAACCTTTGGAAAAAAAAATCTGTATTCTGCGAATAAACGTGTAAGCTTTCTGTTGTCAAGCGTGTGAGGATGGTTTTTCAGGATCATCAATGAGAGGTATCTAAGGACACGGACCGACGGTATATTTACCTGCTAGAAAGCGTTGTTCTGCCAACTCTGCAACAAAATTCCAGATGGTGTCTCTCCGGTGAAAACAACTACTTTCATTGTCATCCTGAAAATGTTGATTTTGTACTGGTCAAATAAATATCGTAAACATTTATTATGCTAATTATCATCAACTACCACCAGCAATGAAATACTAACGGCTCAGTGAAACGTGGGTCTTTCCCCTTCAGGAACACTTATACATATCCTTCATTTTACCAGTTTAAAATCTCCCTGTCGTTAACAGGAAAACATTGTTCTCTTCCAAAGCTCAGATTTGATACCTCAGATTTCATTGCATGCTATGAAAGTGACTAATTACTAATATTTATCAAACTAGCAGCTCAAGTTTCGTGCCAAAATAAAATCTCCAAAACCCTTCATTTTAAAATGTTATAAACAGTAACTTATTTGTACCTCTGGTGGCGGGCTTGCCGTACTCTACCCAGAGGCAGCTCGTCCAATTCAACGAAGGGCAAAACAAGGCACAGAAGGCGTCACGGCATCACCGCGGCCGAGGAAGTCTCCAATCTTGACGTTCTTTCCTGCTATTGGACGAGGACTTTAGAGGCCGAGAGAGTGGAACTGCCCCGGTGCAACGGATTTTTCACCGTGAAATTCTTCCTTCACAGGCTAAGCCACCACGGGTAATCAACACTAACAAACAATAATTAAAAGGGAACTAGAAGTAAAACAACAAACCAAATCATATAGGACATAACCCATTGATATTCTTCCAGGTTTTTACCTAGCACGCTTTTCACAATTATTTCGGGTATACATTTGTTTGCTAGCTATGATTCTGCATATTGCATAGAAATTGTCACCACGGCTATTTCAAAGAAAGACGTTTTCATTTTATCGTCAATGGACGCATATAAATACAGTAGGTAAATAGGTGTATAGATAGATTGAGAAGGATTACATTTATGAGACAAAAAATCTGATTCCGTTTCTGGGCAGTGAGGAGAAACTGGGGTTATTTTCCACCTTCCAAAGGATCCATTACTGCAATGAATAGGACTGTCACAGGTCTACAGAAACATAACTGCCCCTCGCCGTGTTATCAATGGTTATTCTGACATGCCAGTGACCACGTGGACAATGTCTCTGCTTGGCCAGATCCCTCAATTCTGCAATGTTATTATCACATCTCATTTGGTCCCTGGATCTCTCCACACAAAGTGTATCACTGCTTATTCAGAACCATCTCCAAGTATGCTGGTAAATTCATTGATTGTCCAACCTCAAGATGGACACAGCGAAAACAAGATGTATGACCAATAAACCTTAACACCATCTCTATTTATATAAAAATTGCTGTTCAGAAGAATCACACAATTAGCAATGATGTCCTGCAATCAATGATCAGACTGTCGCTGGATATCAGAACATATTGTTTATGCATATGATTGTCAATGCCCGATCCCTTGCAGCAAATAAAAACACGAATTACAATCTGCAGAACCAACACCTCAGATGTGTAATCATTAATGGCATTCATAGTACCCTGCACAGCAGGAGATGGCTATGTGATGTGGACAGAATCTCCTTGCAACTTGTCGTTCAGAGGAGAGAGTTGTACCGTTAATGTACCAACCAGTGACCGAAACATCAGTGGACAGAAAGACATTCAACCCGGTCTTTTATTGCTAGTTTCGAACTCATTTCAGTTGTGGCCCAGCGGTTGAGGAAAAATATTCACTCTTTTTTGATCTATCATCACATGGGGCCGTGTTTATATTGCCGGGCACTCGCACATTTTTATTTTCGTATAGCTAAAAGAAATTCAATGTTATTTATTTGCAAGTTCTGTTACATGCTTATATTCAGTGGGTTGGCGGATAAACAACCGGACTGTCTTGTCTCCCTTTCTTCTCTTCACCATTTACACCTCGCACTTCAACTACTGCACAGAGTCTTGTCATCTTCAGCAGTTTTCAGATGACTCTGCCATAGTTGGATGCATCAGCAAGGGAGATGAGGCTGAGTACAGGGCTACGGTCCGAAACTTTGTCACATGGTGTGAGCAGAATTATCTGCAGCTTAATGTGAAAAAGACTAAGGAGCTGGTGGTAGACCTGAGGAGAGCTAAGGTACCGGTGACCCCTGTTTCCATCCAGGGGGTCAGTGTGGACATGGTGGAGGAATGCAAATACCTGGGGATATGAATTGACAATAAACTGCACTGGTGAAAGAACACTGAGGCTGTCTACAAGAAGGGTCAGAGCCGTCTCTATTTCCTGAGGAGACTGAGGTTCTTTAACATCTGCCGGACGATGCTGAGGATGTTCTACGAGTCTGTGGTGGCCAGTGCTATCATGTTTGTTGTTGTGTGCTGGGGCAGCAGGCTGTGGGTAGTAAACACCAACAGGATCAACAAACTCATCCGTAAGGCCAGTGATGTTGTGGGGATGGAACTGGACTCTCTCACAGTGGTGTCTGAAAAGAGGATGCTGTCTAATTTGCATGGCATCTTGGTCAATGTCTCCCATCCACTACATAATGTACTGGGTGGGCACAGGAGTACATTCAGCCAGAGACTCATTCCTCCAAGATGCAGCACAGCGCGTCATAGGAAGTCATTCCTTCCTGTGGCCGTCAAACTTTACAACTCCTCCCTTAGAGGGTCGGACACCCTGTGCCGATAGGCTAGTCCTAGATTTATTTCATAATTTACTGGCATAATTTACATATTATTATTTAACTATTTATGGCTCTATTACTATTTATTGTTTATGGTGCAACTGTAGCGAAAACCAATTTCCCCCTGGGATCAATAAGGTATGACTATGACTATGACTATGAATGACGAAAATAGGTGCAGCTTGTGTTCAGTAGGTTCAGATAATGGAAATCACGGGGGAACATGACAATGCCGAGTACTCATCACCTTTATACAACCGATATGATGTTCTCTGATGTCTCATACCAGCAATAAAATAGTGAATATAATTGTTAAAATACCCTGTGTACGTATAAGCATATGTGAGGTATTCTTAACCTTTGAAAAAAATTGTGCTGTTCGCTGCGAATAAATGTGTAAACTTTCTGTAGTTTCAAGCAGATGGTGTAGAATAAACAACACGAGAGAATTATTCTACATCACTAGTCAGATTAATTACAGTCAAGGTGAGAAGTAGTTAACCCATTATAGTTCGTCAATTGCAGAATTACGAGATATGCTTGTGTACAGTAAAATTGAGACAGTTTTTTAAAGATTTTGAAATAATTTGAAAATATTGCTCGAATAAGATAAAACATTGCAAGGAACAGAATGAACTGGTCTCTGCAGGATGAGCAGTAACATGATTCAGACAAGTCTAGTTCAGGGATTAGTGTTAGGCCCGTTGCTATTTATCACGTAGTTAATGAATCAGATGTCGATGTAGATAACAGAATTCGAAGAATTGCGGACGACTCCGAAGTTAGGGGCGTTGTTCCAGCCAGAAACTCTATCCAAGCTTGTAGCTTGCTGTTGACTGGCTAGGAAATGGGCTGAAACATGGTAGATGGCATTTAATACAGGGAAGTGTGAGATGGTCTGCGTTTGGAGAAAAGATACAGCAGGTTTCTGTGCACATATTGAATATGTGGACTTCAGTGCGCAGTACTTAAAAAGAGACCTGGCGATACAGATCGATAATTCCGGGAAAGTGGCGTCACGGGCAGATCGGCTCGTATTGAGCTCTGATCACATTGACCTTCACAATCAGATCACGGAGTACAGGAGTTGGGACGTTTTGTTGAAGCTGTACAACACGCTTAGATAGAATATCGTTTATCGGTTCTGGCCACATACTTACAGTTTTGAAATATCAATAAGCTTCAAAATATCCAGCGATAATTTGAAAGGAAGAGTTGGGGAAATGAACAGGGCGAATGCACGCAGATTTTCCCCATCTCTATACTGTAGAGACTATAGAGAGGGTGCGTGGATACTAGAGAGAGAGTGCGGAGGAGATTTACAAGGGTGTTGCCTGGAATGGAGGCCGTACCTTAGGAGAACAGCTTGAGTGGACTTGTTCTTTTTCCTTTGTAGTGACGGAGGATGACATAAAAACATCGAAAACCTACAGCACAATACAGGCCCTTCGGCCCACAAAGCTGTGCCGAACACCTCCTTACTATCGAACTACCTAGGCTTACCCATAGCCCTCTATTTTTCTAAGCTCCATGTACCCACCCAGGAGTCTCTTAAAAGACCCTATTGTATCCGCCTCCGGCACCGCCGCCTGCAGCCCATTCCACGCACTCACCACTCTCTGCGTTAAAAAAGATCTTACTGACATGACTTGTTTATAAGATGAAGAGAGTCATTGATCGTGTTGATAGTCAGAGATTTTGCCTCCCAGGACCGAAATGGCTAACACAAGCGGCATAGTTTTTAAAGTGCTGAGAAATAGGTACAGAGGGTAAACCAGGGGTAAGTTTTTCACATGTAACGGTCTTTGCCCCACCGACCCACCGTTGACTAGGGTGAATAGCCGTCGACCCTGCCAAACAGTGCAATTGCTTTGGTGCGGGTAAGGTGTGAGTCGCCCAATGAAGAGCCAGAACACAAATATGAAACAATATACCAAGTGCGAGTAAAGAATTATACATTCTAGCAAATATTTGGTGATGGGTTAGTAGAGTTAGCAATCCACGTGGACGAAGATGTTAACTGTCCTGTGCTGTCACCAGTGGGTTCATCAGTTGATCTGCCACCCGTCTTCAGAAGTTTCGGCCCGCTTATGATCAAGACTCCCTCGAGGTGGTGGGCCAGCAGTGCTAAAGCACCACCTCCCACTGGTGAGCTTAAAAAACTTGGCATCTGCCTCTATCAGAGTTGTTGGTCACTTCCATCCAACAGATAGTCTGCTCTTCAGGTGTCTAAGCAACTACTGAAGGGTTTGCAAGATATGTATACACTGTCTGACTATCTGCCCCTCTGGACATATTTGGTCCACACCCATGCTGATCCTTTCTCTGCCTCCTCAGCTACAGCCCTGCTGGTTGACTTGATCTCTCTTCTAGTGAAGCCGAGGTCACGCAGCCACTTCTGTGGAGTGAACGCAATCAACACACTGCAACCTACTTCAAATGGATAGCGTGAGACCTTCCACCATCTGCCTCTGCACTCTGATCTTAATTCTGCATGCTTGGTTAACTTGCGCTCATGGGCTTCATCGATATTGTCTTCCCAGGGGGCTGTGAGTTCACCAATAACCACTTCTCTACTGGTGTCAGACCATACTATTATATCTGGGTGCAATGTGGTGAAAGCTATTTGCTCCGGGAAACTGCCTTTCCCATCCAGGTCGGCATTGACACACCAGTCATTGGCTGAAGAAAGTATGCTTGATCGTGAGCCTGCGCTGCACACCCTGGACTTGGAGCCTTCTTTCACAAATGATATGCGATGTTCTGTGCAGCATGGGGCAATGAGATAAGTTGTGCTGCAGTACTCTCTGCTCAACCGCTTCTGTTACGACTTTGAGAATGTTGTCATGTCTCCAAGTGCTGGAGAGATTGACTCTGCATGCACTCAAAATATGTTGAAGTGTTCCCTTCTCGCCACAAGCAGCACACCTGTAATCTATTTTTTTTTGCGGTGTAATATATAATTGGTGTAAAATAATATTGTCGAACGTTTATTGTATTTGTCATATTGTCAAGACATAGTCTTGACCAATTTGTTTCATCAATATTGATATTCAGATCCTTTCCCATTTTTGTATTGACTTGTGGATTCCTTGTTTAATTGTCTGTTTTTGAATCAAATTATACATAAAAGAAATACATTTTTTAAATCTTTCCTTTTTGAATTAAAATTTCAATTTAATTGGGTTTTGGCAAAAACATTGTTTGACCCAGTTTGTCTTTTAAATAAGCCCTTAATTGAAGGTAGCAAAATAAAGTGTTATTTGATATTTTATATGTATTCTTTAGTTGTTCAAATGCCATCAATATACCTCGTTCATAGCAGTCTCCTATAGATCTAAGCCCTTTTTGGTACCAATTATGTAAAAGTTGATTATCCATTGTAGAAAGAATAAGTCTGTTTTGGATCAAAAGTCTCCTTCCTAATAACGATTTCTTTATTTCATTATCAACGTTTATCTTATTCCATAGATCAATCAAATGTTTTAATATAGGAGATTCTTTCTTTTCCCGTATCCATTTAGATTCCCATTTATATATAAAATCTTCGGGTGTATTTTCGGGTGAATAAGTAGATTAAATTCAAACTTATCTGATCAATGCTTTCGGTGTAATCAAGAAATTGGTACCTTCTTACATTCTACTTGGTCTTGTTCCAAAATTCAACCTTTCTGGATAAATTTAAGATTTTTATTGGAACAAATTACTGGAACTCAACTTCCACATAACCCTATATTGTTTCTATTAGGTAATACTGAAGGGATAAAACCGAAACTTAAACTGAATAAATATCAGAAAGAATTTATAAAAATTGCATTGGCAGTAGCCAAGAAGGCTATAGCAGTTACTTGGAAATCGGATTCGTATTTAAGTATGAATCGTTGGAATACTGAAACTTCTAGTTGTATTCTACTCGAAAAAAATTACTTTTAAGAGATAAATATGATACATTTTTGGATATTTGGCGCCCTTATTTACAAACGATAGGATGGCATATTTAGTTGCTCCGATGATAAAGATGTTGGTCCCTTGGGGAAAGTAATAAACAAATATACTAAATTTATTTTGAATCCCATGGAGCATGTGGAAACCTTCCACTATCCAGGCAGTTCTTCTTTCTTTTTTTTTCTTTCTTTTTCAGGTAGGGGTATGTATCGGGGGGAAGGGTTAAGGGGATGGGGGAGGGTATATATTATCATTCTATGCAATCACTTCGAAAATTCAATAAAAATTATATTTTAAAAAAACAGCACACCTGTCTGTCTTATCTTCAAACCAGGTGCTGAGGTTGGCAGGTACTGGGAGCAGATCGTACGCTGCTCTGCATAGAACAGAAATGCGGAGCGGTTCCATCTGCCACAGAACATTCCAAGATAGATGTCGTTGTTCAAAACTTTCCCACCAGGTCCAAGCCCCTTGTTTGGCCAGGCCAGGGGTTTTAGCTAACCTCTTCTCCTCTTCTACCTGTCGTATTTCTTGTGTTACAAGCTCAAGGCGCTCCTTACCTGTAGAAGATGACCACCACTTGCGGGTTGTCCATCCAAATTCCTGGCGGCCTAGCTGGGTAGCCCCAACCGTCTCCTTGTGCTTCAGTCTAGACTCTACCTCATCAACTGCTACACGGGCTGACCACTTCCTGCCTGATCGCACGTCCAGCTGGGTGTTCCTGATGACAGGGTCTTTTGAGTCTCGAAGCATCAAGAATGATCTTACCTTGACTACCTTGACCTCCTCAACAAGGGATTGCACTGGGATGGTAAGCTTTGTCTGGCTACTGTGGATTGCAACATTGGTGAGGCTGCTCGGTACTCCAAGCCACTTCTTCACATACTTGTTGATCTTCTGTTCCATTGCCTCAACGTGTGACATTGCCACTTCATAGACAGTTAGTGGCCACATTATCCGTGGCATCAGTCCGTACTGCAAGCACCACAACTTCAACTTGCCAGGCAAACCACACTTGTCAACAGACATCAGACCTCTGCTGACCTGTTCTCCTGTCTCTTGAACCCTCTTGGTGTCTTTCAGCTCCTCTGTGTAGAAATAACTACAAAAAAAAAAGAATAGGCGCCACATAAGTAACTTATCAGTCTTGTGCACATAGGATTTTAATATGTTGGAGCTCACGCCGCCGATCCCCTCCACACGTCCTTCCGAGACTTCGGCCACCCTCCAAAGCCCCAAGGTCTGGTGTCCGCCGCCCTGGAACCACTGTCCGTTCCACACACATCCGCTCTCTCCGCTCGCCTCTCGAAAAGCCCGCGCTCCTTAATTCAGTACACATATATAAGATAACAGAACATGACTTCCATTGGCTAACAAATGAATACAATTTCCATTATCTCCCTGTATAACCCAAACATTGCTGTTACAGAGAACCCCTTGCTCAGCAGTTAACATTACGAGAAACCATTTTGATATGACACTTCAGAGAAGCCATTTTGGTAATAAGCGATCAACAGTTAACCGTCCACCTAGCATATTGAGAGCCCAACATTCCACCCCGCCCCACCGAAATAAGTCATGCCCTCATCACATTCAGATCATTCGCCATCCCTTCCTGCAGAATGCACAGCCCAATCCACGTGCAGAAAGCAGTGATCTGACTCCCCAACACAGTGGAGATCAGACCTTGTTCCCCAGGTGCTACGTAGGCCAACCTCTCTGGGGGTTTCCCACTCCTCTAAGGCCTACGCACCCCCTTGTCTACCCCTTCTGCCTCGGACACTACAGGGGACCCTTTTAAACTACGAGGCAAATCCTCCCCCGAGCGGTCACCAAAGCCCCTCTGCACCTCGGAACCGTCTATCTCTTGTCCAGGCCCTACATTCTCTCCTCCAGGGCCCTGTGGTACCACGGACTGCCCCTCACTAGCCCACTCTAACCCAGTGGGGGAAAGGCCAGGATCTCTTTCTCCGTCCGGGGACCATCAGCGAACGGCAGAATGTACCAACCATCCCAGTCATCAACTTCCAAATCAGCATCCCTCACAGGGGCTGGGCCTGGGCCCATCTCTCCAGGGGTGGGCACGTTCTCCACCCTGCGGGGGCACAGAGTCCTGGCACGGTGTGCAGCCACCTCTTCAGGCTCCTGCTCTACCTGCACATCTTGCCCCAGCGGCAACAGGTGATTCCGATGGAGAATCTTGACAGACCCCTTTCCATCCTCAGGCCATACCCGGAAAACCGGCAGGTTTGGGATTTAACTCTCCATCACATAGGGCGTGGCTGCCCAGCGATCAGCCAGTTTGTGTTTTCCCGGTAATCCCAGATTCCTGATGAGGACTCGGTCTCATGGCAGGAGTTGAGTGAACTTTACTTTCTGGTCGTTCCTCCTCTTATTTCCCTGATTCTGTTGGGCGGCTGCCTCCCCGGCCAACTCGTAAGCTCTTTTCGGTTCTTGCCTCATATCAGACACATACTTCAAGTAAGGCTTCGGTGACACCTCACCCGTATCAGCCTCGAAACAAAGGTCAAAGGGCAACCTTGCTTCGCGCTCAAACACGACATAATAGGGCGAGTAACCAGTAGCTTCATTGCGTGTGCAGTTGCAACAGTGAACAAGATGCCCAATATGTCGACTCCAACAATTCTTTTTGCTGATCTCCAGAGTCCCGAGCATGTCTAGTAGTGTCCGATTGAAGCTTTCCAGCCGGGGATCACCCTGCGGATGATAGGGCGTGGTTCTCGATTTCTCAACCCCCAGCATGCCCAGAAACTCATAAATGAGTTTGCTCTCAAAGTCTCGTCCCTGGTCAGTATGGATCCAGCGGGGAAGACCAGAATGCACAAAATACTTCTCCCATGGCACTTTCGCCATGGTAGTCGCCCTCTGATCCTTGGTAGGGAAAGCTTAAGCATACCTGGTGTAGGGGTCAGTGATGACCAGGACATTTGCTGTGTTGGTGGCATCGGGTTCTATGGACAGGAAATCCATACACACCAGGTCCAAAGGCCCCGCACTCTGCTAGTGGGACAAAGGGGCAGCCTGCCCGGGCAGCGTCTTCCGCCGTGTGAAACGAATGTAGAACTTGGTGTACTCTTCAACCTCCGTCCTAATCCAGGGCAGTAAAACCGATCCTTGAGCAATCCACAGGTATTTTCAACCCCCAAATGCCCAGAGCCATCATGGAGGGACTTCAACACAACCTTCCGATACTTCTCTGGCAGGACCAGCTGCCAACACCGCGGTCGGTCGGGGCTGACGTTACCCGGTATAACATTTGGTTCTTCAACCTCAACCAAAGCCATTCTTTCAGTAACAGGGATGCGGGACCGTGCTTGGCCTTCTCCGTCCGTGCAACATCCCCCTCTTCCACGGCATGCCAGACCGGGCCTATGTCTGGGTCATCTTGCTGAGCAGTGGCCACTTCCCCAGGGCTTAACCCCGGCAACTGCGTGGTCTTCAGAGCAGTCATGTCACAGTACACTGGAGGCAGAGCATCACTGGATGTCCCCAATGAGTCGACTGCTCGATACGGCCTCTCCTTCTCCTCATCCTGCACGATGATAGCAAACTCGCACATCACCTTCACCCCGGATGCAGGAACCCTCTCCCACTCCTCGTCCTTCCCCAGCTCCTCATGGCCCCGTCGGGACAGCGCATCTGCGTCGACATTCTGGCTCCCCGGCCGGTACTTCAGGCTGAAATCATATTAAGACAAAGCTGCCAGCCACCGATGGCCTGTGGCATCCAGTTTCGCTGAGGTCAGGATGTAAGTGAGCGGGTTGTTGCCTGTCCGCACCTCAAACTTGGCCCCATAGAGATAGTCACTCAGCTTATCCACCACCGCCCATTTCAACGCCTGGAGCTCCAAATTGTGAGTGGGATAGTTCCTTTCCGAAGGTGACAAACTCCGGCTGACAAATGCCACAGGCCTCAGGCCAGCGCTCTGATCCTGATATAGAATAGCCCCAAACCCCTCACGACTAGCGTCAGTGTGTAGCACGTCGGGCAATCGGGGGTCCGCAGAGGCAAGCACCAGCGCCTGAGTCAGCATCTCCTTCAGCGAATGGAAAGCCGCTTCACATTTGTCATCCCATCTCTGTCCGAAGGGATCTGACGGGTTCAAATATTCTCCCACCTCCCGTCCTTTCCTCCCCTTCCCCCCCTGTCCCAGGGGAGGGTAGCCACGCAGGAACTGGTTCAAGGGATGACTCATCCCGGTGTAACCTTTCACGAATCTCCGATAGCACCCACAGAAGCCTAGGCACGAGCGCAGAGCACTCATGGTCTGGGGCCTTGGCCAGGTGGTCACCGCTTCGATCTTAGCCGTGAGTCGCTACACCATTCCGCGAGACAACGTGTCCAACATAGCTAACAGTCGTCTGACAGAACTGACACCTGTCCAGGGAAAGTTTTAACCCTTCCTGCTTCAGACGGCTGAGCACCTTCATTAGTCTCACTTCGTGTTCTTCCAAGGTGAATCCAAATACTATGAGGTCGCCCAAATACACGAGCACTTCGAGCAGGTTCATATCCCCCACTGTCTTCACCATGACCCTACGGAAAGTGGCAGGGGCCACCGATATGCCATGGGGCATCCTTCCGAACTGGTAAAATCCCAGAGGGCACATGAAGGCCATCTTCTCCTTATCGGTCTTACTCATCGGGATCTGGTGATATCCACTCCTCAAATCCAACACGCCAAACCACTCCACCCCACTCAGACAGGCCAGCGCGTCTTCGACCCGGGGAACTGTGTACTGATCAGGGACCGTGCGCCTGTTCAGTGTTCTATAGTCCACACACATACAAACCTTCCCATTCTTCTTCCAGGCCACTACGATAGGAGACGCATAAGGGCTTCAGGACTCTGTGATGATCCCAGCCTCCTTCAACTTACACAAATGCTGCCGCACGTCTTCCACATCTGCAGGGGCCAGTCTCCGTGATCGTTCTCTAAACAGATAACTCTCAGTCACCCGTATGGTGAGGCGAGTGCTCCTGGAACAACCCACATTAAATTCGTCAATGGAAAAAATATCTGTCATCGTCAACATCTTCTCCACCAGCCTCCGCTTCCAACCCTCCGGCACAGGGGATGCCTCAAAGTTAAAAGCTTCAGCTGTCACCTTAGGCCGTTTTCCCGACAGCTCTCCCCAGCTGGCCTCACGGGGGCGCTATGCATCACCATCAGCAGAAACAAATGCGTCAGAGGCATTCCCCGCCTAAAGGTGACCTCTCGCGCAGTCGTGTTCCTGACGGTCACCACCAGCCTGCGTGCCTGCACCACCGAGGGCTTCTGCAACTCGGGTCTCACCAGCACCCCAGCAGGGAATCTCGACGCCCCCTCAAGGTCTTCCGAGGTGTCCACTAAAAGGGCTTCACCCTCAGGCACTCCCGGGGATCTAGGGATCCCCATCACACTTGCTACTTCACCGGGCCGTACCACCCTGGGCTTCGACTGGGCACACAACACAGTGACTCATTCACACGCCGCATCCAGCCCCGGGTGACCCCACGCTTCCTCAAAAGCAGCTCAGAACACTGGGTGCACTGACAGGGTCTCCAAAGTCTTTCTCAACTTCTCCTTACAGGTTCCGAAGAGTCTCTGCACAATAGGGGTGTTGGTCCCCACCAGAATGGACACACCCCCAGTCTCACCGGTGTCGGGGTAAACCAGTACCAGGGTCTCATGAGCCTCAGACACCCTCACCTCAGCTTCCAGGAACTCCAGTTTCACAGACAAATAGCCATCGTACGGGTAATCACCATCACTGATACCCCACATTTCCAGTGCACTGAAAGGTGTCAGGGGTAAATGCGCCAGATACTGATTGTACAATGACCGGTACAGTAATGTGACCTGCGACCCCGTGTCGAGTATGGCTTTTGCATCTGTCCCCTCTCTCGGGGTCCCACCAATACTTCTGGGATAGGGTCTTTTCCTCTCGAGGGCCCCGTGGCACATTGTTGGGAACATATTTTTCCCGAAGACTCCAGTCCGTACTCTCACTGAGTCTCTTCTAAGTTTCCCAACACCCCCCTCCTCTCCGGCTGGGACACCCACGGGCTCTCCCTCCAAGGGGCTCTCTGCCATTCACATTCCCACCTGAAGTTCCCCTCTTCCTCACAGTTATGGAACACGCCTCGTCTCGCGAGACCCCAGCCTCTGCCTGGCCCCAGTGCTGTCTGTCCCTTCAGGGAGGGGCTTTTCCCACTAGTCCCCCCATGCGGAGAGACTCCGCCTGCCACAATCTCTTTTGCTATCTCCCGCATGGATCTGGCCCCGGCCATTTCACCACAAGGAGCTGCTACCGAGGACGGCACCGTACTAACGAGGCCCTCTTCCACTTCCAATGTGTTCTCCTCCTCCCCTACCTCTCTGAGCAACCGAACAAAAGACGCGTTCTACGGGGCTGCTGGAGGCTCATAGCGACTGCATCATGTCTCTGCATGCCCCTGGCTTACTGGTCGATCCTTATCTAATCCACCTCATTCCCTGAAATGATCCCCGGAGTCTCAAGCAATTTAGCCTTCGCTCCAGGCGGAAAAGATACTCAGAAAGCTTTTCCCCTTTATCCTGACACAAATTCTGAATTCCCCGTAAAAGCTCCGCCCTGCCCCCAGTTAGCCCAAAAGCCTCCTCTAATGCTTCTAGACCCTTGTGGAGGCCCCATGTGCCACCTAGGCACTGAGGGTTCAGACAACGAATGCTTCCAGATACTCCTTCCAGGAAGCCAAGGGCTGGTTAACTTCCACGCCTTTTACCACCTCAGCTGCCACCCTTCTCAAACTTTCTCCCAATCTTTGCCGCTTCTCCTCCTCAGAACACTGCTACTCACCGAGCAGCTGAGAAGTATGTTCTGCCCAGGTTTCATCATCATCTTTCCCTTCGGGAATGGGAGTCCTCCCTGAGAAAATCCTTAACTTCTGACGTGGATCCCCCGCCCTGGTCACCAGGGAGATAATGGCTGAAGCCAACTCAGAGCCTTCCCCCTTCCGTGGGGAATGAGAATCAATTACATTCTCAAAATCTGACCACTCCCTTCCTTCATCCTTCAAAAACGACAGACCCACTCTCTAAAATCTGCGCCCCAAGCTGCGGGCAACGCTACTGGTGTCCCTTCAAACCCTTCCTCCATGACAGTGTGCACACCCCATAGACCCGCCTCACCTACGTCACTGATACACGGCTGCAGTCCCAATTCCTTGACGTCAGCGCCCGTCTGTAACAGCACAAAGGCTGAGTCCCACATTTTACCAATATTTCTGCTTACAACCTCAACCTTACCGATAGCTCTGACCATAGTCAAACATCGAATTAACACATCGTCCGGAGTACGTATGTCCACCCCCTTAGTACGCAGGCATGATTAACTGGGACATCATCGATCTCACACCAAAGTTCAATCTTATCCGAGTCCATCTCCCCTAATTTAAACCCGGTGACTTACTCTGTATCTGACAGAATTCAAATCCTGGACGAGCCCCCACAATGTAACATCTTTCATCCCACCGGAACATACTTTATAGCAATTCGTAATGATGGGTTAGTAGAAACAACTAAAAGAAAAGGCGCCACATAAGTAACTTATCAGTCTTGTGCACATAATATTTTCATACGTTGGAGCTCACGCCTCCAATTCCATCCACAATGTCCTTTCAAGACTCCGGCCACCATCCGAACCCCCGAGGTCTGGTATCTGCCGCCCTGGAACCGCTGTCCGTTCCCCACACATCCGTCCTCTCCGCTTGCCTCCTGAAAAAGCCCCCGATCCTCAGCTCAGCACACACATGCAAGATAGCATAACATGACTTCCATTGGCTGGCAAATGAATACAATTTCCATTATCACTAATTATAACCCAAACATGCTGTTACAGAGAACCCCTTACTCAGTAGCAAACAGTACGGGAAGCCGTTTTAGTATAACACTTCAGAGAAGCCATTTTGTAATTAGCAATTAACAGTTAACAGTCCAACTAATATTACTAAGAACACTACACAGAATATTAAACTCCAGTCCCATTAAAGGTGAATATGCAGCAGAAGAAACTCCTCCCATGCCCAGTGACCAGGGTGCAGAACTGGGTGTGGTGAGCAGCAGCAATAATTGCAGAGTTCGGCACTGACAGTCACTCTCGAAATTGCATCAGCAACAGTGATAGACAAATATCCAGCATACAGCTTATTGAAACTTTCTCCCAAGTGTGAACCCGGTAGTATGTCACAAGGTTAGATTACTAAGTGAATCTCTTCCCACATTCACAGCACTTGACCGGCTTCTCCCCAGTGTGAACTGAATGATGCACATACAGTTGAGGTGACTGAGAGAATCTCTTCCCAAAGTCTGAGCAGGTGAACAGCCTCTACCCAGTGTGAACTGACTGGTGTGCCAATAGTTCGGATGACTGAATGAATCCTCTCCCACATTCTGAGCGGGTGAATGGCCTCTCCCCAGTGTGAACTGACTGGTGTCTCAGTAGGTGAGATGCCCGAGTGAATCCCTTCCCACAGTCTGAGCAGGTGAATGGCCTCTCTCCAGTGTGAACTCGCTGGTGTCTCTGTAGGTTGGATGAATGTGTGAATGCCTTCCCACAGTCTGAGCAAGTGAATGGCCTCTCTCCAGTGTGAACTCGCTGGTGTGCCAGCAGATTAGATGACCGAGTGAATCCCTTGCCACATTCTGAGCAAGTGAATGGCCACTCCCCACTGTGAGCTGACTTGTGTGCCAATAGTTCGGATGACTGAATGAATCCTCTCCCACATTCTGAGCAGGTGAACGGCCTCTCTCCAGTGTGAATTGACTGGTGTGTCAGTAGGTGAGATGCCCGAGTGAATCTCTTCCCAGAGTCTGAGCGGGTGATTGGCCTCTCCCCAGTGTGAACTGACTGGTGTGTCTTGAGGTTGGATGACCGACGGAATCTCTTCCCACAGACCGAGCAGGTGAATGGCCTCTCCCCAGTGTGAACTGACTGGTGTGTCAGTAAGTGAGATGCCCGAGTGAATCCCTTTCCACAGTCTGAGCAGGTGAACGGCCTGTCTCCAGTGTGAACTCGCTGGTGCACCATTAGGTTGGATGACCGAGTGAATCTCTTCCCACAGACTGAGCAGGTAAACAGCCTCTCCCCAGTGTGAACTCGCTGGTGCGCCATTAGGTTGGATGAATGACTGAATCTTTTCCCACAGTCTGAGCAGGTGAATGGCCTCTCCCCAGTATGAACTCGCTGGTGTACCAGCAGATCAGATGACTGAGTGCATCCTTTCCCACATTCTAAGCAGGTGAATGGCCTCTCCCCAGTGTGAACTGACTGGTGTGTCAGTAGGTGAGATGACTGAGTGAATCCCTTCCCACAGTCTGAGCAGGTGAATGGCCTCTCCCCAGTATGAACTCGCTGGTGTACCAGCAGATCAGATGACTGAGTGCATCCTTTCCCACATTCTGAGCAGGTGAATGGCCACTCCCCAGTGTGAACTGACTGGTGTGCCAATAGGGTGGATGACTTAGCGAATCCCTTTCCACAGTCTTTGCAGGTGAATGACTTCTCCCCAGTGTGAACTCGTTGGTGACTCTGTAGGTTGGATGACTGAGTGAATCCCTCCCCACAGACCAAGCAGGTGAACGGCCTCTCTCCAGCGTGAACTCTCTGATGTACCTTCAGTTTAGATGAGCAAGTGAATCTCTTCCCACAATCCGAGCAAGAGAACGTCCACTCCCCGGTGTGAACTGACTGGTGAGCCATCAGGTCAGATGACCGAGTGAATCCTTCCCCACAAATTCAGCAGATGACCAGCCTCTGCCCAGTGTGAACTGACCGGTGTGTCCACAGGTGGGAAGACCAACTGAATCCCTTCTCACACACAGAACAGATGAATGGCCTTGCCCAGTGTAAACTTGCTAATGTACCTTCAGTTCAGATGACTGAATCCATTCCCACTGTCTGAGCAGACGAATGGGTTCCTCCCTGTGTAAAATGACGGGCATGCCAGTCAGTCAGATGATCGAGTGAATCCCTCCCCACAGACTGAGCAGGAAAGATGATCGAGTGAATCCCTTGCTCCACTTCTTAAATATCGAGACAGAGACAGCAAAATTGGCGTGCCATGTTCGAGATTCCCAAAGACAAATTCCCTGTCCTTTTTAAACCTGAAAAAAGATTTACAAAATCCATCAATGGGTGAAGGATAACATTTCAGATAAGATCACTTTAGTTGCCAAGGTGTGACATCGCACTATTAATGTGAAGTTCATCCCAAGTTGGAGAGAGAAATCATCTTCTAGCTGGTCACAGTGCTGGTGACTGGAATGACCATCAAATTCTCTGATGCTCTTCCTGTCTCTATAAGAATGGGGCATTTCTGCCAACTCCAATCTGTGACCTGGCTCGGTTTGACTCTGTCCATTGGTGTTATTCCCTGTTCTGCCTGAGCGGCATTGCCTGTCCTCACAGTAACTGAAGCACTCTCACACATATAGCCTTTGTTAATGTGCAGCTCGGATTTTCTTTATGTACTGTTAACTGAAAGTGCCACAGTTTTAATGCCATGTAAATATCTCCTACTCAGATGTATGGTTGGTCTGCACAGCTGTTAAAAGGAATTCGAGTGAATATTAGTATTACTGAAGGTTCTTGTCACAGTCATAGAAAAGTACAACACAGAAACAGTTGGTGTTGTAGTATTTGGTGTTGAACTATTTAAACTTTCCACTCCCATACCCCTACAATCCCGGTACCTATACAAACTTCATAAATGTTGAAATTGAGCTCACATACACCAGTTGTGCTGGATGCTCATTCCACACCTAGATGACCCTCTGTGTGAGGAAGTTTCCCCTCATGTTCCCCTTAACATTTCACCTTTCACCCTTAACCCATGGCCTCTGGTTGTAGTCCCACCCAATCCCAGCTTGCATTTATCCTATCTATAACCCTCATAATTTTGGTACACCTCCATCAAATCTCCCCTTAATCTTCTACATTCCAAGGAATAAAGCCCTGGCCTGTTCAATCTTTCCTCATAACCTAAGTCCTCCAGACCTGGCAACATCCTTGCAAATTTTCTCTGAACTCTTTCAACCTCTTTAACATCTTTCCTGTAAGTAGGTCACCAAAACTGCACACAATACTCCAAATTAGGCCTCACCAATGTCTTGTACAAAGTCAACATAACATCCACCTCCTGTACTCAGTACTTTGATTTATGAAGACCAATATGCCAAAATCTTTCTCTCCATCCCTATCGAACTGTGACACCACTTCCACTAAAATATACACCTGTATTCCCAGATCCCTTTCTTCAACAACACTCCTCCATGCCCTACCAGCCACTGAGAAAGACCTACATTTGTAGGTCCTACCAAAGTTCAACACCTCACATTTGTCTGCATTAAATTCTATTTTCCAATTCTCAGGCCATTTTTCCAGCTGCTCCAGTTTGCACTGCAAGCCATGATAGTCCTCGCACAGTCTGCTAAACCCCCAGTCTCGGTTTCATCCACAAATTTGCTGCTCCAGCTAACCATGTTATCATAGAACATTAGAGCACAGAAACAGGCCTTTTGGCCCTTCTTGGCTGTGCCGAACCATTTTCTGCCTAGTCCCACTGACCTGCACCTGGACCATATCCCTCCATACACCTCTCATCCATGTATCTGTCCAATTTATTCTTAAATGTTAAAAAAATAACCCGCTTTTACCACCTCGTCTGGCAGCTCATTCCATACTCCCACCACTCTCTGTGTGAAGAAGCCCCCCTAATGTTCCCTTTAAACTTTTTCCCCTTCACTTTTAACCCATGTCCTCTTTTTTTTCTCCCCTACCCTCAGTGGAAAATGCCTGATTGCATTCACTCTATCTATATCAATCATAATTGTACATACCTCTATCATGTCTCCCCTCATCCTTCTACGCTTCAGGGAATAAAGTCCTAACCTATTCAACCTTTCTCTGTAACTCAGTTTCTCAAGTCCTGACAACATCCTTGTAAACCTTCTCTGCACTCTTTCAACCTTATTAATATCCTTTCTGTAATTAGGTGACCAAAACTGTACATGATACTCCAAATTCAGCCTTGTCAATGCCTTATACAACCTCACCATAACATTCCAACTCTTATACTCAATACTTTGATTTATAAAAGCCAATGTACCAAAAGCTCTCTTTATGACCCTATCTACCTGTGATGACACTTTTAGGGAATTTTGTATCTGCATTCACAGATCACTCTGTTCTACTGCACTCTTTAGTGCCTTATCATTTACCTTGTATGTTCTACCTTGGTTTGTCCTTCCAAAATGCAATACCTCACACTTGTCTGTATTAAACTCCATCTGCCATTTTTCAGCCCATTTTTCCAGCTGGTCCAAATCCCTCTGCAAGCTTTGAAAACCTTCCTCACTGCAGATTACTGATATAGATGACAAACAATAACAGACCCAGCACTGATCTCTATGGCACACCACCAGTCACAGGTTGCAGTCAGAGAGACAAACATCTGCAACACACTCTGGCTTCAGTGCGTCATCCAATTTAATGTCTAATCTTAAGTGCTGAGTGACTGAACCTTCTTGACCAATCACCCATATGAGACCTAGTCAAGTGCTTTGCAAAAGTCCATGTAGACTACATCCACTGCTTTGCCTTCATCCACTTTCCTTATAACTTCCTCGAGAAAATCTGTAAGATTGGCTAGACGTGACCTGCCATGCACAAAGCCATGCTGCCTATCCTTAATCAGTCCACATCTATCCAAATACTTATACATCTGGTTCCTGCACATGTGTTGCAATAACTTTCCCCCTACTGATGTCAAGCTCACCAACATAAGATTTCCTCATTTATTTTTAGAGACTTTCTTGAACAGCAGAACAACATTGGCTGTCCTCCAATCCTCCAGTCTGTCACCTGTCACGAAGGGTGAATTATATATCTGTGCTTGGGCCTCGACAATTTCTGCACCTGTCTTCTGCAGGGTCCCAGGGAACAACTTGTCAAGCCCTGGGGATTTATCAACGCTAATTTGCCATAAGACAGCAAACACCTCCACCTCTGTAATCTGTACAGGTCCATGAAGTTGATGCTGCTTTGCCTCACTTCCATAGACTCTGTGTCCATCTCCTGAGTAAATACGGATGCAAAAAATATCTCTCACATCTATTTTGTCTCCTCATATGGATTATCATTTTGATCTTGCTGAAGATTAATTTTTTCCCTTGCAATCTTTTTGCTCTTAACATATCTGCAGAATCCATGAAGATTCTCCTTCACCTTGTCTGCTGGGGCAACCTCATGCCTTCTTTTATTTCTTTCATAAGTGTTCACTTGAATTTCTTGTACTTCATAAGTACCCCATTTGTTCCTATCTGTCTGTACCTGGTATGCACCTGCTTTTTATTGATCTGGGAGATGAAAGCCAAAGGGGTGATAGAGCTGCATGGTGGGAGGTGGGATGTGGCGGGGGTGTTAAACTAATTTTGAAGGTGGAATGGGAGCCTGAACAACAGAGCAGAGAGTGGAAGGGTTGTGGAGACTGATGTTGTTCAGATCTCAGACAAAGTCAGGAATGAAAAAGTTGAGCATGGTGCAGTGAATATGCTGAACCCTGTATATTTCAATACCAGGAGCATCGTAGGAAAGGCAGATGTGTTCAGGGCATGGATCAACAGCTGGAATTATGACACTCAGATCTGACAACTGTGGACTGGGACAGGCTGCTTTATGGTAAATGGGAGGCCTTCAAAGAAAAATTTTGAAAAATCTTGGATATGTGCTTGTCAGAATAAAAGTTAAAGATAGAAACTGTAGGAAGTATACGCAATTATGAGGGTTTAGATAGGGTAAATGCAAGCAGGATTTTTCCACTGAGGTTGGGTGCGATGACAACCAGAGGTCATGGGCAAATGGGGAAGGTGAAAATTTAAGAGGAACATGTAGAAAAACTCTTCACTGAAATGGTTGTGACAGTGTGGAATGAGATGCCAGCACAAGTGGCTCGTGCCAGTGGAATTTGACTATTTAAGAGAAGTTTGGATGGGTACCTGGATGGTAGGGGTATGGAGGGCTGTGGTCCCAGTGTGGGACGTTGCATCAGAGAGTTTAAATATTTTAGGCATTGTCTCGATGGGCTGAATGGCCTGTCTAACAGAACTTCTCCATCTCCCTATGACAGAGGAGCCGGCTGAACTTGATTGGAAGGGGAGACTGGTAGGATTAATGATGGAGCAGCAATTTCTGGAGATTCTGGGAGAATTTCAGGAGGTGAGTGATAGATACATTCCAAAGAAGTGGAAGCATTGGAAAGGCAGGAGGATACAACCGTGGCTGAAATGAGAAGCCAAAGCCAACATAAAAGCCAAAGAGATGGCAAATAATAGAACAAAAACTATTGGAAAGTTTTTAAAACTAACAGAAGACAACTACAAAAAAAATCAGATATGCTCAGGGCATTGAATTATGATTTGCAGTCATTAATGAGACTTGGTAGCATCCAACAGTCTGAGGCATTCAGAGGAACAAGATATCTGGGGCCTCAATATCTCTGGAAAGCCAAGGTTCCCTGAACCAGTTACCTTTCAACTTTTAATTTGGCAGGCTCATACAAACTCTACACATCAAAATTCCACTTCTGAAGGATGCCCACTTACCAAGTACTCCTTTGCCAGAAAACAGCCTGTCCCAATCCACACTTGTCAGATCCTTTCTGATACCATCAAAATTGACCTTTCTCCAATTTAGAATCTCAACCCGTGGTCCAGATCTCTCTTTTCCATATTTACTTGGAATCTCATGGCATTATGATCAGTAGATACAAGGTGTTCCCATACAGTAATTTCCATCACTTGCCCTGGATCATTTCCCAATATCTTATTGCACACTTCTACATTGGGAATTCTACATGTTGATTAAGGACACATTTGAAAAACTCTACCCCAGCTAGACCTTTTACAGTATGGGAGACACAGTCAATACTTGGAAAGTTATAATCACTTACTACATCAACATTTGTTTCTTAGCATAGTCTGCAATCTCTCTACAAATCTGTTCCTCTAGATCCTTTCCGATACCATCAAAATTAATCTTTCTCCAATTTAGAATCACAACTCATGGTCCAAACCTCTCTTTTTCCATATATACTTTGAATCTCATAGTATTATGATCACTAATTTCTGTCACCAGCCCTGGATCATTCCCTAACAGCCTATTGCATACTTCGATCTCAGGAGTTCTATGTACTGATTAAGGGCACATTTGACAAACTCTACCCCATCTAGTCCTTTTTAAGTATGGGAGTCCCAGTCAATATATGGAAAGTTATAATCACTGACTGAATCAACCTTTGTTTCTTGGCATGGTCTGCGATCTCTCTACAAATTCGTTCCTCAAAATCCCTCAGACTGTTGGGTGCAACCAAGTCCCAGAAATGGCTATAATATCATGTTTCCATGCCCTGAGCTCATCTGGCTTTCCTATGATGCTTCCTGCATTGTGATATACACAGCTCAGCACATTCATCACACCATGCTCAACCTTTTGATTGATGACTTTGTCTGAGCAACATCTGTCTGGGTGTCAAGAAAGCAACCTCTCCCTCAATGTCACAAAAACAAAGGAACTGGTTGTGCACTACAGCAGGGTTCCCCAACCTTTTTTGCACCGCGGACCGGTGAAAAATTGACAATATTCTTGCGGACCGGCCGACCTGAGGGCGGTGGGCAGTGTTCAAGTAGGGTTAAACTCACCTCAACATGTCTTTTACAGTTAGGGTTGCTGACTCTCTCACTCCCAAATAAGGGACAAAAGTAGCAGTCAAATATGGGTCACTTGTGTTTACCCCGAGAAAGACTACAATGACCATGAAGCCTTGCACGGACACTGTGTGTGCATGTGCGTACGTGCCGATTTTTTTTTACCACAAAACGGCTTTGGCTTAATCTTCCTGACTGCACTGTACATACATTATTTCTACCTTATATAGGCTGTGTATTTATCATATCATTCCTGCTTTTACTACGTTTGTATATGTTAGTGTTATTTTAGGTTTTATATGTTACTTGGTATGATTTGGTAGGTTATTTTTTGGGTCTGGGAATGCTCAAAAATTTTTCCCATTAATGGTAATTGCTTCTTCGCTTCACGCCATTCCGGCATGAATGGTTTCATAGGAACACTCTACCTTAGCGGGGGAAATACGGGACAATCCATATGGGACAAACCAATTCAGCCCAATATACGGGATGTCCCAGAAAATAAGGGACAGTTAACAACCCTATGTTCAAGTTCAACAGTGCGTGACAGGGAATGAGGAAAGGTGCAGCTGACTCATATCGTTTCCTCGCGGCCCGGTAGCACATGCTTTGTGGCCCGGTGGTTGGGGACGGCTGTACAGCAGAAGGAATGTAGACAGGCTGATCACTATTGACATCAATGGATCTGGGGTTGAGAGGGTGAACAGCTTTAAATTCCTCGGCATAAACACCACCGATGATCTCATGTGGCCTGTACATACCGGCTGTGTCGTATGTGGCTGTGCACCCCATTCACCTCAGATGTTTGGGCAAGTCTAGTATCGGTCCCAAATCCTAAGAACTAAGAGCATCCTGACCGATTGCATCACTGCCTGGTATGGGAACTGAACTTCCCTCAATCGCCGGAGCCTGCAGAGAGTGGTGCGGACAGCCCAGCGCATCTGTAGATGTGAACTTCCCACTATTCAGGACAATTACAAAGACAGGTGCGTAAAAAGGCCCGAAGGATCATTGGGGACCCGAGGCACCCCAACCACAAACTGTTCCGGCTGCTATCATCCAGGAAACTGTACCACAGCATAAAAGCCAGGCCCAACAGGCTCTGGGACAGTTTCTTCCACCAGGCCATCAGACTGATTAATTCATACTGATGCAATTGTATTTCTGTGTTATAATGACTGTCCCATGTACAAACGATTTATTATAAATTACACATTGCACATTTAGATGGAGAAGTAATGTAAAGATTTCTACTCCTCATGTATATTAAGGATACAAGTCATTTCAATTCACCCTCTCCACTATCTGTTCTGGCATTCTGACTCCAATCCCTTCTGAAACCTTAATTTATCCTCCCCCCACCACCACACACTAGCCTTACCACTAGGATATTTGATCTCTGCTAGTTTTAATTCCCGAACTAACACATCCCCTATCAGCCCTTTGACATTCCTCTGCTTGGTAATCCCCCCTAACAGTTTCTAAAGTGGTCTACCTGCTGTTGTGTGTAATGGCCACACGAGTACTCTGCGATGGCTATTTAACCTCATTCCCCTTCCGGACTCTCACCCAGTTTCCTGTGTCCTGCACCTTGGCTGCAACTCACCTCTCTTCATGTCATATCTATCACCCCCTCCGATTCCCAAATGATCTGGAATTCATCCATTTCCAGTTCCAACTCCCTAACGTGCAGGGTTACAAGCTGCAGCTGGATGCACATCTTGTGGGTGAGGGCATCAGGGACACTGGAGTCTCCCCACCTTCCCACCAATGTCCCGTCTAATTTGTAATGATCGGAGTGCCGAAAAATCTTGTGCTGTGCAATTTTTACCCAATAATAACAACATGTGCACACTGAATTTTAAATAGAGAGGTATTTATTTTAACAGCTAGTAAATTACTTTAGTAAGGTATCCTCTGGGTTTGATCAAGTTCATCTGCACTCTCACACAACCTATGTAGCAGGCCTGTAGAGGGTGATGAAGGATTTTCTCACTCCAGTTTTTGCACACCGTCCATATCTGATTTACTTGCCAAATGAGACTTTAAAAAGTCAGGTTTCCAAATATCACTCCACTTCCTCCCACTTGCAAATTCTCCAGCAACTTTTGCATTGCCACAACACACACAGATAACACCAGTTTCTGTATTGTACATAAATATTTCCCCTGAACCATTCCCCACGTGACTGACGGCCAATGAATATGAAGGGAAGGGCAGTAGTCTGTCTCATTGGAGTCTGGCACATTTGTGATGTGAAAGCTACTTGTTGCTCAGGACAAAAGTGTTTGATATCATTATGTACCCAGAGAGAATGGGTCAAAACACGTTCCCACGGGCAGAAAAGTCCAGAACAAGAGGAGGTAGAACGAGCAACACACACAAAATGCTGGAGGAACTCAGCAGGCCAGGTAGCATTTATGGAAAAGAGTACTAATGCTGAATTCCTCCGGCATTTTGTGTGTGTTGCTTGGATTTTCAATATCTGCAGGTTTTCTCTTGTTTGTGATTGGAGGAGGAGCAAAGGTGATATTCTTAACAGCTGATGTAAAAGATTTTGTTCCCTTTCTCCGAGTTCCCAATCCTTGCATTTCGACAGCTGGAGCTCAGCTCTGTCTGAGAGATCCATCGGTTCCCATTTCCTCATCAGCCGGAAGCTCCCCGGGACCCGTGTACGGATCGCGGGGCTGAGAGAGAGGGAAGAGAACAGGACTGTCCAGGGATTGCGGGATTACGGGCCACAGTGTCTGGAACTCACAGCAATTGTCCCGAATTCGGTGTTTTTAAAAATCCCCACCCGCAACCGGGGAATATCTCTTACCTGGTGCCGAATTCCCAAGGCCTTTGTGCACTGCGCGCATGCGTGATATTCGTGATCTACGCATTCGATCGGCCCTTCAGCGACGGCGAAAATTGCTGCGCAGAGCTTTCTGGGTAATCACGGTGCCATTAAACATTTATGCAAACACCGTTTTCATGTCCATACCTCATTTTTTTTTGGTGTAGATAACTCAGCAGTTCTTTTAATTGAGAAAGCAGCTCTAATAAAACAATACACTTAATAGCATCAAAATTTCCGTGTGCCTAATGCCAAAGTAGAACCTTCTTACAAATGTAGATATGAAACACAAGGGATTCTGCTGTTGGTGGAAATGTAGACACATGCACACAAAATGCTGGAGGAACTCTGCAGTTCAGGCAGCAACTAAGCAGAGGAGTACACAGTCTAGGCATGCTGAAGGGGCTCGGCCTGAACGTTGTCTATTTATTCCTCTCCACGTTTGTGGCCTGATCTGTTGATTTCCTCCAGTATTTTGCACAAATTAACCACCTTTTTTTTTCAATCAAACAGTTTCAAAATGTTTCTGATCTTTCATTTGTAGCCACATCCTGTGGTCTGATTCTTCTCCCTCCTTCTCCTTGTAAACTCTGGGCCCATTCTCTTTCTGGAGCCCCAAAGCCCTGACTCAGGCTGGCAACTCGTTGGTTTCTGACTCTGCACTGTCGAAGATTCACTCGCTCGTCTGCTGTCAGACTTCAGAGGTGCATTGCAACAACCCAACTGTCTGAGGCACAGTCCTTTGAAGTGAGTGAAAATGACACAAAACTTTGAAAAGAGCAGGGAAGAGGGTGCTTAACCACCTTAGTTCAGAGCTTTGAAGAATGTTAAAACCACAGTGAGCTCAACGTGGAGCGAAGCATGCAGGAAATTCATGCAGGTATGTATAGGATGATGGGAGGCATTGGTCGTGTGGATAGCCAGAGGCTTTTCCCAGGGCTGAAGCGACTAACACGAGGGGACACAGGTTTAAGCTGCTTGGAAGTAGGTACAGATGAGATGTCAGAGCTAAGTTTTTTAAACAAAGAGTAGTGTGTGTGTGGAATGCACTGCCAGCGATGGTGGTAGAGGCGGATACAATATGGTCTTTTAAGAGACTCTTAGATAGGTACATGGAGATTAGGAAAATAGAGGCCTATGCGGTAGGGTAATTCTAGGCAGTTTCTAGAGTAAGTTACATGGTTGGAACAACATTGTGGGCCAAAGGGTCTGTAATGTGCTGTAGATTTCTATGATTCTATGAAATTCAAGGGAAATCTCCTATCCCACGGAGTGGTGACTAGTTGCAACCTGTCATCACAGGGAGAGTGAGGGGGAACGGCAGGGATAGATTTTGATGTACTGATATGGAACAGAAACATGGGCAGGGACCAGATGGGCCGAGTGGCCTCTTTAGTGTACATTGTGAGTGTGGTAGAGACAGGAAGTACCTGAGACACGGGATTTGATAGAGAATTGATTTATCTTTCACAGATCCAGAATATTAAACACTAGTCTAGTTTAAGGCTAACATCAGCAGAACAGACTCCTCCAATGCTCAGTGACCAGGGTTTAGTTCTGGGTGCGATGAGCAGCCGCAAGAACTGCGGAATCTGACAGTAACAGTCCCTCATGAACCTGCAGCTGCCTTCAGTCACCATGATGGTTAAACATTTAATACAGAGCCATTCATATGAGAATTTACATAGAATAGTACAGCACAGTACAGGCCCTTCGGCCTACATATACCTCCATATACCTGTCTAGTAGTCTCTTAAACTTCACTAGTGTATCTGCCTCCACCACTGACTCAGGCAGTGCATTCCACGCACCAATCACTTTCTGAGCAAAAAACCTTCCTCTAATATCCTCCTTGAACTTCCCACCCCTTACCTTAAAGCCATGTCCTCTTGTATTGAGCAGTGGTGCCCTGGGGAAGAGGCGCTGGCTATCCACTCTATCTATTCCTCTTATTATCTTGTATAGAATTTAGAGAATTTAGCCTTCTCTATTTTTCTGAACTTCTCATAAATGTGTACAGTTTGGTTAAGCTTTTCTCCAGAATTTCCACTCAATTAAAAAACTTCATTACATTTTTATTTTTAGTTTTGCACTACTTATATAATATAACTATTTAATATGTATATTATTGTAATTCACAATTGTTAAAATCTATTGTTATGAATTAGGTTCTACTGCTGCCGCAGAAACAACGAATTTCATGACATTTGCCGGTGCTATTAAACCTGATTCTGATCATTGATATGGGAGACCCACCACCGGTCACCTGATCCCAGTTACCGCAGATCGTAATGCGACATTGAAGCCTTTTCTATTTATTTGCATTCCTCAGAAATGACAATAGTTCAATAAAGTTTTCCTCTGACATTCCAAAGCAGAAGCTCAGTCTGTCAATATTTCCATACAATTAAAATGGGGAATTTGTTTATTCTTATCACGTACTGAGCTACAGTGAAAATCTTGCCTGACGTACCATCCACACAGATCAATACATTACAACAGTACATTGAGCTGATATATGACAAAACAATAACTGTAACAAAGCATTATGGCTGCAGAGAAAGTGCAGTGCAGATAGACATATGGTGCAGGGTCACGTCGAGTTACATTGTGAGGTCGAGTCCATTTTATCGGACTGGAGACCATTCATTTGGCTTATAACCGCAGACAGGAAGCCGTCCTTGAGCCTGGTGGTACGCGCTTTAAGGCTTTTGTATCTCTTCCCTGATGGGGGAGCAGGTTTGCAGCAAGAATGTCCGGGTTGTGAGGATCTTTGAGTACCCGGCCTGCTTTTCCGACGCAGGGGAAGTGTAGGAAGAGTCCATGGAGGGGCGGTTTGTTTCTCTAATGTTCCCATGTGAGACCAAAGTTCCCTGCAGTTCCTTGCAGTCATGGGCAGAGCAGTAGCCATACGAAGGCGTGAAGTATCGACAAGAAGCTTAGAAACCTCGGCCCTCACCCTGCCTTGTGTAGCTGGATCCTGGACTTTCTGTCAGATCGCCGGCAGGTGGTAAGAGTGGGCCCCCTCACCTCTGTCTCTCTGACCCTCAGCACACATACCCTACAGGGTTGTCTCCTTGGCCCCCTCCTTTACTCTCTGTGCACCCATGATTTGTGTCATCACCCACAGCTCCAATCTGCTAATTAAATTCCCTGACGACACTACACTGATTGGTCTCATCTCAAATAATAACGAGGCAGCCTACAGAGAAGAAATCATCACCCCGACACAGTGGTGTCAAGAAAACAACCTCTCCCTCAATGTCACAAAAACAAAGGAGCTGGTTGTGGACTCCAGGAGGAATGGAGACAGGGATCAAATTCACCATTTCCAAGTCTGTTATTGCACATTTTAATTTTGATCATGACAGAATGTACTGTATTTTATATATTGTTAATGACATAAATCATATTTATAGATTGTTACTGTCAGAGAATCGTATAATTTGTGTTCCGTGTGTTATCTGAACGTACTTGCCTGTGATGCTGCCACAAGTCAGTGTTTCTCTGTACCTGTACCTTCCCGTACTTGTGCACTTGGTAATAAATTCAACAGGACCTGAGAAATCTCAGTGAGATTTGATTAGTGATGATCATCTTGGCAGCTCGGTTGGTCGAATGTGTGAGACAGTACACTGTTAAACGCAAAACCCTGAACAGTGTTGATGATCAGAGGGATCTTAGACTCCAAGTTCATCGGTCCTGAAAGAGACTGCACAGATTGATCGGGTGGTTAAGAAGGCAAATGACGTGGTTGTCTTTATTAGTTGAAGCACTGAGTTGAAAAGTCGGGAAGTTGTGTTGCGGCTGTTGCGAGCCTGCGGTCGGACTGTGACTGTGTCTTTAAGAGCGCCGGAGTGAGGAGGCGGGACTATGACGTCAGTCACAGGCTGACGGCGCTAACTGTGGATTTAACCATAAGAGAGAGAGAGCGATCTGCAGACAGGCAGTCGGCTGGTCTGAAGAGAGAGAGAGACTGGAAAAGCTGATAGATTCAGTTTGTCGCAGCTGAGGCTTGGAACTCTTCTGTGCCAACAAGAGTGGGTTGATCATCGGTACACGGAACCACAACGAATGTGTGGCTATCACTTCATAATATCCATAAGAGTGGATTTTGGAATATCTTGGGGCACCACTTGTGTTAACCCTTGCCTGGGTATGTTGTGTGGTAACCCCTGGAAGACGGTATTCCTGTGACAAGTCACTCTCGCTGATAACTCGTATGTGGACGGATTCAACGGATAAGAACTTCGACGATGGTTATTTTGATGTAACGGCCTTTTCTGTACGTTTCACCCTGGATTACAAATATCTCTCTCCCATCATTTATTCCGTGGATTACTGAACTTTCCTACTTTACCATCTCAAGACTCTAAGCTTTGTTCCCTCAGGCTCGATAGTTTGGGAGTTATATTTACACATATATACACATAACACTGTTAACTTTATTTCATTAAGTTACTACATTATAAGTAGATACTAGTAAGGATAGTAGTTTTAACATCAAAACCAGACTCCATTGTGAACTCTATTGCTGCTGGTTCATTGCTAAAACGTTACAGTTCGTAACACAGCTTTATAAAACTAGTTAGACCACATCTGTAGTGTTTCACACAGCTCTGGTCATCCCCATTCTCGGAAGGATGTCGGGACTTTGGAGAGGGCGCAGAAGAGGTTTACCAGGACACTGCCTGGATTAGAGGGCATAAACTATAACAGGAGGTTGGACAAACTTGGGTTGTTTTTTTCCAGAGCGGCGCAGGCTGGGGTGAGACTTGATAGACGTTTATAAGATTACGAGAGGACTGGTAGAGTTGACAGATGATATATCTTCGCTGGGGTTATTAAAGTATAGAATACATCTTAGGTGAGTTGTTGGTAGCTGGAGTCCCGGTCTGGGGTGGCAGACCCCACCGGTCACGTGATCCCGTTTACCACCACCCCCCCGCCCCGTTAACCGCAGATGGGCAGCATCTGCGCGTCTGTTTCCGAGGACCCGCCCTCCGGATGATGTAACACTCACTACGCGCATGCCCACAGTGTCTTGGTGGGCTTCCTTTCCGCTCAGTGCAGAAACTGATCGTCCGCGGATTCGGGAATTGTATCCTCGCCTCCCGGGTCGGAATCACTATCTGCGGGCCGAAGATACCACTTTCCTATCGGTGAGTATAGAGACCGATCCCGAGCAGGGAGATCTGATGTTGGCCGTGAGCCCCGAACTGAGGGCCAATTACTCATTTAGTACCCGGTCATCTGGGCTCGTCAATAATGTAACGCACATAAAAGTTGCTGGTGAACGCAGCAGGCCAGGCAGCATCTCTAGGAAGAGGTGCAGTCTTGAGATGCTGCCTGGCCTGCTGCGTTCACCAGCAACTTTTATGTGTGTTGTTTGAATTTCCAGCATCTGCAGAATTCCTGTTGTTTGCGTCGTCAATAATGTGTCGACTTCACTTAATCTGCATTGAATGATCCAAACCAGGAGCCCAGGCTGTCTATTTCCGCAGAATTGAAATGGAACTTCCGCCAACAGATCATGTGAGGTTGTTTACCGCAGCTCTGCCCCGCCCTCCGCGTTGTGACGCAAGATCACGTGGTGTGTGCTTGGTGGTGATGCTTCCTCCATTACCGAGGATCTGGGAAGGCTGCGGGGGGGCGGGGAATGGTTTCTGTGATGTGCGGATCTGTATCCAATAGCCAATTGACAACAGGTGCAGGACTAGGCCATTCGGCCCTTCGAGCCAGCACCGCCATTCACTGTGATCATGGCTGATCATCCACAATCAGTATCCAGTTCCTGCCTTATCCCCACAACCTTTGATTCCACTATCTTTAAGAGCTCAATCCATCTCTTTCTTGAAAGCATCCAGAGACTTAGCCTCCACAGCCTTCTGGGGCACAGGATTCCATACATCCACCACTCTCTGGGTGAAAATGTTTTTCCTCAACTCTGTTCTAAATGGCCTACCCCTTATCCAAATTTCTCTGCCATTCCTCGCAGTCACGGGCAGAGTAGTTACCATGCAAAGTGTGAAGTGTCCAGATGGGAAACTTTCTATCTTGTGTTGATAAAAATTTGGTGAGGGTCAAAGGGCATATGCCAAAGTTCTTGTTGTTTGTTCTAATTTTGTCATTTTAGGATATTTTATGCAGTGGTATGTGCTATTCATTCAGTATCTCTGTATTGCTGGAGGACCATCAGTGATTGTCCTTGATCCCTTCTCTCACCTGGTTCCATCTGCTCATCTCTGCCCATCTTGTTCAAACTCTGTCCCGTCTCCTTACCCCCCACCCCCCACTCCTGCTTCAATGGTGTATATCAGCAACCTGGGTCAACCTCAGTCCACCCTGTATCCCACCACTTCAATGTTATATATCACCAACCTTTCTTCTAACCTTTCTGTTCATTGTGAAGTGTTCTTATGCACCTTCGGCCTCACTGAGTTATTTCCAGAATTGTTTTTTGTTAGCTGGAATGCCAGAGGGTCATCAGGTACCGGTTCTGTTGTGCATCGGTGTGGGAGTGCTAGTTATTGAACTGTGACTGGCTGACACACTGCAGCATTTTACTGGCAGCAAAGAGTACTGGGAGAATTGGTGCTTGGACTATAATCCTGTGATCAGCTTTCCAGGGATATGGAACTGTTGGTGTTTTGGTTTTGACTTTGGTTAGTACTTCTACAGATGGGGCTGGATGGTCGTCCTTCTGCAATGAAGCAGAAATTTCGAGCTGCTGGACGTTGGTTGTGGGGAAATCCCGGATTGCACTACCCAGTGTGAGATGTGGGAACGATGTGTGAGTCTGTCAGGATCGGTGAGTGGCAGATTCAGCTGTATGACTCTGTGAGGTTGAGTCCTGGGATATCACAGTTTTTGATCCAGGTAAATTGGACCCAGGGTCTGAGCTGCCCAGGCTTCTGAGGTGTTGAGCGAGTATTTCTGGTCTGGGATCAGATGTTTGTTTCTGGAGTTCCTTTGGAAGCAATGACTGCTAATCTGAGGAAAGGATGAGTGGCTTCAGTGTTACAGGAGGGAGGTAGGAATATGGTGTTGGAATAAAACTCAGCCATGGTTGAGTGTTGGGGCAGACCAGATGGATCGAATCACCTAATTCTGTACCTGTATCTTATGTCTCACCATGACAGAATGATGGCTCCTTCTTATCCCATATCGTTTTGTGACACGTGAGAGACAATAAAAGATTGCTCACTGAGATCATTATATTTACTTTCAATGTTTAAATTTCAGCGAGTTTTGTTCTTAGAAACATGAAGCAGAAATGTTTGGTTCTCAATTTTATTGTTAATGTGCTTCATTATCTTTCATGTTAAAGTCAGATCTGCAGTGAGAGATTTATTGGAAGAAAAACCCCAACTGGAAGCAAACCACGACTGAAGATGAGGGAACAGCAACAAGTGAACCAGTCCGAGGATTGAGAGCATCAACTGGAGAGGACCCACCTGACTCGGAGGTTCCAGTGATTCAGTCAGGAGAAAGTTTGGTGAGTCTCATTTACTCAAACACTGGTCCTTTAGACATTACATAGCTGTACAAAGGAAGGTAGGAAATAGTTGGAGTGAGACTGAATGTGCCCAGAAGAAGTTATGCCTCAGTCAGACCCAGTTGCAATCATTTCAGGTCTGATAATGTGCTTCCAGCAGCCCAGCCCAGCCCTTTAAAACCACTCCCATTCTGTGGAAGTGTAATCCGGATAAAGTCACTTAGAGACTGTAGAAGTACAAACTCTTTATTCCAAGCACCCGGGGCTTACTCAGTTAGTCACTCAAACAGGAACAGTCTATGACTGTTCCCGCCCAATCCATTAACTGACTAACAATTCCCCTTACACCACAGGTATATCCGTCCAGATACCCCCCACATGAGATAGGCTGGAGCCAAAGTTATTTACTACATGACAGCCCCTAAAGACAAATTACAAAATAGTCATAATGGCTTATACACACAGAACAGACTGAAGCTCTCCTATCTCTATGCATGAATGCACAAGGAGATAAGCATCCTGAAATCCTAGCTAGCTACCCTGAAGAAGAAATATGGCTCAGCACATCTGTTGATCATCAGCAGTTTCTTTCAGAAAAACAGGCTGTTATTGTTTAATGAAATGTTAAGCCTCTTACATACTTTATCACTCCCTCCATTTGATCATTACATGATCAACAAAGTAGTAATTCTTTACAGAGAACACAACTGAGTACAGCACAGACTTATCAGTGGGTAAAAGCAGTGTACATCAGTAACTATAACAATCATATGTACAACTATTAGGCCATAATGCAATATCTCGCCCCACATATTACCAAACAGGCCTTCGAAGACCACCATTTCGACCCTTCGGTGAACCCGTGTAAATCCTGTCCTACTCTCTTGATGCTGTCAGTTTCCTTGGCAGTGTGCTTGGAGAGGGATGTAATTTTAGACTTATCAGGGATATAGGTGCAGCATTCTGTTTCAATAATAGCACAGGTTCTGTGAATATAATGTAATGTAATATACTGTGAATGTAATGCTTGGAGAATTTTGGTCAGTTGGCTCATAGTTATGTACAATTCCAAATGCATAACGGGAGTCTGTGTAAACGTTTGCACATTAGTCTGTTGCTGGGATACAGGCACGAGTCAGAGCAATGAGCTCAGCCTTCTGGGTGGAGGCAGCTGCTTCAAAAGAGTCCTGCACAACCATCTCACCGTCCGTCACTATCACATTGTGCTCTTTCTGAGTGGTGGTACTCATGGTTGGAAGCATCCTTGCTTGTCAATTTCTAAACGGGTTGTTGTCCCCATCTGTCCCTTGGTAGGTTTTTGTTCCCATTTCTGATCCCCAGATATAGACCACTTGCGTCCTGCTTCCCACTGAATGTAATCACCCTTAATATTAGTTCCCTTCGGGGTTGATCGGGTTCGGAAGCCGGGTCCCAATAATATGTCAAAGCTCGTCGCATTCGATTTCGGTCATTGTCAGGCCAATCCATATTATTGGTTTTAATCATGTTGGCTGACTTAGTTGGTAAGCATTGGAGCAGTAAGGCGTTAAACTGGGCGGACGGATTCCCACATTAAAGGCTTGGTCTCCTGTGAAAGTGCCTTAGCAGGCCACAAATCGCTCCCAATAGTCTGGTCCCGATTCCCCAGGCTGAGGTTTCCATTCTTGTACTTTAGTGATGTTTACGAGTTGCTGGAGAGCCCTTTCCAAAGCTTGAGTAATCTGGTCTGTCTGTTCATTCTCATTATGGTTTCCTGCCTGAAACTCCTGATAGGTTTGGTATCCCAATTCTGCCTTCCATTTCCACCCCTCATCAGCTGACAGAATCATGCAGCAGAGACCGAATAAATCTTGCGGGGTCACTTTAAGCATTTGTAGAGTACTGCGGACATACTGAGCAAACTGTGCTGGTCTTTCTTTCCTATGTGGGGCCTGATTCATGATCATTATCATTTCTTAAAGCTTCCAGGGTGCATACACAGGAATCACTGAATCACTCCTGCTCGTGGTTTGGGCAGCATTTGGGTGGGAAATTGTCTTTGTGGAGCCATTAACTCTGGGGTTTTATTGGATTCTTCCCTCACTATCTCGGAATAATCCTCGTTATTCCCTTTCTGGATCTCAGGGTATAGAGTGCCTCCCCTTCCCTGATGCCGCTGTTTTACCTGAGTGGCCACCGTATCTGAGCACTGGGAGGATTGGGGTTCAGGGGCACTGGGAACACTTGGCCCCTGGTAAGGTGGGGGTAGTGGTAAGGTGGGTGCCCACTCCTCATCACGGTCACTGTCCTCAAACCGGGTCGGTATGCCAGACATGGGTCCGGGATCCCTTGTTTCCCTGTCAGTTCGAACTTTAGACTGACGTTCCTGCCCTTCTCTCCTATGTAGGCCAGCCTTGGTTTGCTTACGTTGTTTTTCCTGCTCTCGTTTTCAGCGCCCATCCACCATTTACACTCCGCTTTTAGCGTCTCCCAACCTTTGGCGTTCCTTCTGTAGTGCATACCTCTATCCCTTTTTCACATGCATTATTCCTCCAACTTGCTAATAATATACTGTTCCACTTTACATCTGCCTTTTCCTTCCATTCCCATTTCAACAATTTCCACTTCTTTCCACAGTTCTTTTTCCATATCAAATTTACTGCTTGTTCTCGTGAGGTAATATCCCACCACAGTCTGCTTGGCAGTACCTATACTGGGATCCTGTTTGTGACGCCAAATGTTGAAGTTAAATCTGAGTAAAACTTGAGAGACCAGCTTCTTATCGTCACCACAGTTTATTGTGCATTCTCCTGCAGGAGTTTGAGACCCAGTTGTCAAAGGGAAGGCACGTAAGCACTGCCACCATCTGACAAGTGGAATGAGTTAGTCAGGTTACAGCCATGTATTTATACATAGTAAGCCCCATACCTTACTGTTGGAAGATGTTATTTGAACTGGTACAGCCACCATGTCTGTTGGTGCAAAACTTAACTAATTAGATAAGAGAGTTCATTAAATCAAGGTTTTAGTTACAGATGGATGTACCATCCAGTCCTTATCCGTTGTTCCCTTTGCAAGGCTCTGACTTAGTTACAGACAGATGTTCATTCCTGTCCTTATCAGTGAGTCCTCCTCCCTTTACTCCCTTTACTCAAACGACGGTACAATGTACAATGTTATCAACTAATGAGGGTACAATGTATAATGTTATCATCTCTCAGTGTGTCTCTCTGCAAGCCGCAGAGAACTGGTAATGAGCCTGTCTTAGCTAACTGCTGATGACAGTTTACTTCAGTTCAACATTCCTGTTCAGTCCCAATTATTCTTTTAGCCAGAGGTTGCACAGGTTCGAAATGATTTTTTTAACATATCCTCAATTCCTCAGGAGGATTCAGGGGAAATATTTATGTCCAATACAGAAACTAGTGTTACCTGTGTGTATTGTGGTGATACAAAAGTTGCTGGAGAATTCACAAGTGGGAAGAAGTGGAGTGATATTTGGACATCTGACTTTTTAAAGTGTAATTTAGCAAGCAAACTACAGATGGACAATGTGCAAAAGCTCTGGTGAGAAAATACCTCATCACCGGTTACAGGCCTGCTGCATAGTTTGTGTGAGAGAGCAGGTGAAGTCGATCAAACACAGAGGATATCAAAGTTCCTATCGACAGTGATTTGCTAGCTGTTAAAATGAATACCTCTCTATATAAAATTCACTGTGCACATGTTGTCACTGGGTAAAAAAATGCACAGTACAAGATTTATGTATACGCTGGTCATTAAAAAATTAGAGGGGACATTGGTGGGAAGGTGGGGAAACCTCCAGTGTCCCTGATGCCCTCACCTACAAGATGTGCATCCAGCTGCAGCTTGTAACCCTGTACTTTAAGGAGTTGGAACTTGAAATGAATGAATTCCAGATCATCCAGGAGTTGGAGGGGGTGATAAATATGACATGAAGAGAGGTGAGTTGCACCCAAGGTGCAGGACACAGGAAACTGGGTGAGAGTCAGGAAGGGGAATGAGGTTAAATAGCCATTGCAGAGTACTCTTGTTGCTATCCCACACAACAACAGGTAGACCACTTTTGAAGCTTTTGGGGAGATTACCTGGCAGAAAAATTTCAAAGGGAGGGCAGCGGATTCGTTAGTTAGGGGAACAGAACGAAAGGGGACTAATACCCTAGTGGTAAGGCTTGCTAGTGCTAGTGGTGGAGGGGAGGGGTGATGTGGTTAAAATAGTTGTAGGGGGAATGGGAGCCAGAATGACAGAACAGATAGTGAGAGGGTGAATTCAATTGACTTTATTACATACATCCTTCATATACATGATGAGTAGAAATCTTTACGTTACGTCTCCGTCTAAATGTGTAATTTAGAGTCATTTATAATAAATAGTTTGTTCATAGGACATTCAATATGACATAGAAATGCAATTGTATCAGCATGAATTAATCACTCTGATGGCCTGGTGGAAGATGATGTCCCGGAGCTTGTTGGTCCTTTTGCTGTGGTACCGTTTCCTGGATGGTAGCAGCAAGAACACTTTGTGGTTGTGGTGAATTGGGTCCCCAATATCCTTCGGGCCCTTTTTACACCCCTGTCTCTGTAAATGTCCTGAATAGTGGGAAGTTCACATCTACAGATGCACTGGGTTGTCCACACCACTCTCTGCAGGGTCCTGCGATTAAGGGAAATCCAGTTCCCATACCAGGCAGTGATGCAGCCAGTCAGGATGCTCTCAACTGTATCCCTTTAGAAGGTTCTTAGGATTTGGGGCCCAATCCCAGACTTCTTCAACCATCTGATGTGAAAGAGGTGTTGCTGTGCTCTTTTCAAAACACAGCCATGTGAGATCCTCGGTGATGTTGATGCCGAGGAATTTAAAGCTGTTCACCTCTCAACCCCAGATCCATTGATGTCAATTGGGGTTAGCCTGTCTCCAGTCCTCCTGTCGTCCACAATCAGCTCCTTTGTTTTTGTGACAATGAGGGAGAGGTTGTTTTCTTGACACCAGTCAGATGTTGTTCAGACCTCAGACAGAGTCAGCAATCAAATGGCTGAGCATGGTGCGATGAATGTGCTGAGCTGAATATATCATAATGCAAGAAGCATCATAGGAAAGCCAGATGAGCTCAGGACAGGGAATTATGATATTGTAGCCATCATTGGGATTTGGTTGCACCCAACAGTCTGAGGGATTGAAAGGAACAAATTTGTAGAGAGTTCGCAGACCATGCCAAGAAACAAAAGTTGATTCAGTAAGTTATTTTAACTTTCTATATTTTGACTGGGACTCCCATATTGTAAAAGGACTAGATGGGGGTAGAGTTTGTCAAATGTGCCCTTAATCAGTTTGTAGAATTCCCGATGTTGAAGTGTGCAGTAAGCTGTTAGGAAATGATCCAGGGCTGGTGGCAGAAATTAGTGATCATAATGCCATGAAATTCAAAGCAAATATGGAAAAAGAGAGGTCTGGATCACAGGTTGAGATTCTAAATTGGATGGTATCAAAGGATCTGACAAGTGTGGTTTGGGATAGGCTGTTTTTTGGCCAAGGAATACTTTGTATTTGGGAGGACTACAGAAGTGAAATTTTGAGGATGTAGCGTTTGTATGGGCCTGCCAAATTAAAAGTTGAAAGGTAACTGGCGCAGGGAACCTTGGTTTTCAAGAGATATTGATGCCCTGGATATTTTGTTCCTCTAAATGCCTCAGACTGTTAGTCAATGCTGAAAAAACATTTAAGCTGTCTAATGCAACTACCTGCACCGGGACCATCGCCCTCCATACCCCCACCATCCAGGTACCTATCAAACTTCTTTAAAATGGTGAAACCGAGCTCATATTCACCACTTGTGCTGGCATCTCATTCCACACTCTCACGACCATTTCAATAAAGAGCTTTTCCACATGTTCCCGTTAAATTTTCACCTTTCCCACTTACCCATGACCTCTGGTTGTCATTTCACCTAACTTCAGTGGAAAAAGCCTGCTTGCATTTGCCCTGTCTATACCCTCATAATTTTGTATACTTCTAACAAATCCTCAAAGCAATGTATAATTTCCTTGTTTATGTTTAGAGCCCTTTTTAGGTGTATAAGATAATGAGGGGCATTGATGGTGTGGATAGCCGGAGGTTTTTTCCCAGGGCTGAAATGGCTAACACGAGGGGGCATAGTTTAAAGGTGTTTGGAAGTAGATACCGAGGGGATGTCAGGGGTAAGTTTTTTACCCAGAGAGTGGTGGGTGCATGGGATGCACTGCCAGCTATTTGTGTGAGAGTGTTTCAATTACTGTGGGGCCAGACACCCATGCAGCTCACTGAGAACAGGGAATAATACCAATGGAGAGAGTCAAACTGAGCCAGGTCACAGACTGGAGATGACAGAAATGCCCCATTCTTATAGAGATAGGAACAGCATCAGAGAATTTGATGGTCATTCCAGATACCAGCACTGTGCGCAGTTAGAAGATGATTTCTGTCTCCAACTTGGGTTGAACTTCACTGTAACAGTGTGATGTCAGATCACACCTTGACAACTCAAGTGATCTCATCTAAAATGTTGTCCTTCACCCACTGATGGATTTTGTAAATCTTTTTACAGGTTAAACACGACAAGGAATTTGTCTATGGGAATCTTGAACACAACACGCCAGTTTTGCTGTCTCTGTCCAGATATTTACGAAGTGGAGCAAGGGATTCACTCAATCATCCTTCCTGCTCAGATGTGGGGAGGGATTCACTCAATCATCTGACTGACTGACATGCTCGTCATTTTACACGGGGGGAGCCCGTTCATCTTGCTCAGACAGTGGGAATCAATTCAGTCAGTCATTTCAACTGAAGGTACATAAGCAAGTTTGCACTGGGACAAGGCCATTCACCTCTTCTGTGTGTGAGAAGGGATTCAGTCGGTCTTCCCACCTGTGGACACACCAGTCAGATCACACTGGGCAGAGGCTGTTCATCTGCTGAATTTCTGGGGAAGAATTCGCTCAGTCATCTGACCTAATGGCTCACCCGCGAGTTCACACCAGGGAGCGACCATTCACATGCTCAGACTGTGGGAAGGGATTCACTTGGTCATCTCAACTGAAGGTACATCAGCAAGTTCACACTGGAGAGAGGCTGTTCGCTTGCTCAGACTGCGGGAGGGGATTCACTCGGTCATCCGACCTACTGGTACACAAGTCAGTTCACACTGGGGAGTGGCCATTCACCTGCGCAGACTGTGGGCAGGGATTCAGATCGTCATCTGAACTGAAGGTACATCAGCGAGTTCACACTGGGGAGAGGCCATTCACCTGCTTAGTGTGTGGGAAGGGATTCATTCTGTCATCTTACCTACTGACACACCAGTCAGTTCACACTGGAGAGAGGCCATTCACCTGCTCAGACTGTGGGAAGGGATTCACTAAGTCATCTAATCTGAAGGATCATCAGAGAGTTCACACTGGAGAGAGGCCGTTCACCTGATCAGACTGTGGGAAGAGATTCATTCAGTCATCTAAACTGAAGGTACATCAGAGAGTTCACACTGGAGAGAGGCCGTTCACCTGCTCAGACTGTGGGAAGAGATTCATTCAGTCATCTAAACTGAAGGTACATCAGAGAGTTCATACTGGAGAGAGGCCGTTCACCTGCTCAGTTTGTGGGAAAGGATTCACTCAGTCATCCGGGCTACAAACACACCAGTCAGTTCACACTAGGGTGTGCCATTAACCTGCTCAGACTGTGGGAAAGGATTCACTTTGTCATCTCAACTTAAGGTACATCAGCAAGTCCACAATGGGGACAGTCCGTTTACCTCCTCAGACTGTGGGAATGGATTCACTCAGTCATCTAATCTGAAGGAACCTCAGTGAGTTCACTCTGGGGAAAGGCTGTTCTCCTGCTCAGACTGTGGGAAGGGATTGACTCAGTCATCTAACCTTGTAATACAATACCAGGGTCACACTGGGAGAAACTTTCAATAAGCTGCATGCTGCATATTTATCCATCACCATTGCTGAATACAATTTCGAGAGTGACTGTCGGCGCTGAACTCTGCAATTATTGCTGCTGCTCACCACACCCAGTTCTGCACCCTGGTCACTGGGCACGGGAGGAGTTTCTCCTGCAGCCTATTCACCTTTAATGGGACTGGAGTTTAATATTCTGGATAAGAGACCAATAAATCAGTCCTATTTTAAACACTATCTATGGTACTTAGTGAATTTATAACACATTTAGTGTACAGTAGAGAGTCAACTCAGGCCGGCTGGACCCTGCCAGTGATTCTGTTCCAAAACAGTCCTCTGTTTAAACCCTCCCCTGTTGTTCATCTCTCGCTCTCCCTGTGGGATAGGTTCCAGTCACCACGCTGTGGGTGAAGAGGTTTCCCTTGAACTTCCTGCAGACTGAAGAAGTCGAGGAGAAGGGAATCATCAGCGGGGCGTGGTAACGAATGACAGAGTAGCAACATTTGGAAGCTGATTGATGGAGAAAATCTTTCGGATGTCTGACTGATGACACAAACACCACAAACTGTGGTGAGGTGCTCCACTGGTCGAGGAACATGTGTGTGTTGGGGAAGGTTTTATCTATTGACTGTTGTGATTTTATTTTTCATGTGTGTTATTTCTCTTCCTCCTTCTATCCAAGGTAGTGTTAATCTAAGTGGGTTTGAGTGTAAATAGACTTTTCTAAACTTTTCTAAAGTTCTTATTTATCTTTGTAAATTTTACTGATTGAAATGGGACAAAGATATTTTTATATAAAAAAAGTCAATGTTGGTATTGATGAAAGTGTTTATTGCCTTCGTTGTATTTGTTAACTATTGAGCTCTGTTTGGCAGGGTTTTTTTTTTAAGCCTTGAACTAAATTTTGTCAAAGGTTTTCACAATTTCGACCTACTTTCTATTTTCTTTGTTTGTTGATATTCCAGATACGTGGGTATCAAGAGTCCCGATGAAGGGTCTTGGCCTGAAATGTTAATTCCCATCCATAGATTCTGCCTGACATGCTGAGCTCCTCCAGCACTTTGTGTGTAGTTCTCTAGATTTCTAGCATCTGCAGGTCCTCTCGTTTCCCAGATACTTGTATGTTTCTTGAAAGAACAAGCCAAGAACAAGCTGGTAGTGGTGTTGTGTGGATCTGTTGGTAAAATATTAAATGAAATTGTGGAAAGACGTGGCATAGGGTTGGAATGTGCAGCATCTGTGGGTAGAATTAAGGAACAGCAAATGTAAAAAAAAATCCCTGATGGGAATTGTATAGAGACCTCCAAACAGTAGTAAGTATGTGGGCCACAAATTACAATGGGAGATAGAAAGTGCGTGACAAAAGGGCAACGTTACAATAGTCATGGGGGATTGTCATGCAGGTGACTAGGAGAATTAAGATGGTGTTGGTCTCAAGAGCAGGAGTTCCTAGAATGCCTACAAGATGCTTTTTTAGAGCTGTTGGTGGTTGAGCCCACTTGGGGATCAGCTATTCTGGATTGTGTGTTTTAATGAAGCGGAATTAATTAGGTCACTTAAGTTCAAAGAACCCTTAGGGGCAAGTGATCTTAATATGATCAAATTCACCCTGACATTAGAGAAGGAGAAGCTAAAGTCCGATGTGGAATAAAGAGAATTACAGAGGCATGAGAGAAAAAATGGTTAAAATTGATTTGAAAAGAACGTGGGCAGGGATGAAAACAGAGCAGCAATGGCAGGAATTTCTGGAAGCAATTCGGAAGGCACAGGATCTATACAGTGGCATGCAAAAGACACATCACAAAGAGGAAGTAGTATTCCAAAGGTAAGGTGACAAAACCGTGGCTGATAAGGGAAATCAAAGACAACATGAAAACCAGAGAGGGCATAGAGCAAAAATTACTCACAAGTTAGAGGATTGGGAAGCTTTTAAAAACAAACAGAATGCAACTAAAATAATTAAGAAGGAAAAGATGGAATACATAGGTGAGTTAGCCAGTAATATTAAAGAGGATACCAAATTTTTCTTCAGGTAGATATAGTGTAAAAGAGAGGTGGAAGTGGATATCGGACCACTGAAAAATGATGCTGGAGAGGTATTAATGGGGTGGGGGTGCAAGGTGGTGGCAGATGAACTGAATAAGTATTGTACATCACTCTTATCTGTCGGAGACACTGGCAGGAATATGAAAGTCCCAGATGTCAGTGGTCAGAATGTGTAAAGTTACGTTACTCAGGAGAAGGTTCTTGGGAAACAGAAGGTCTGAAGGTAAATAGATCACCTGGACCAGATGGTGAACACGGCAGAGATCTGAAAGAGGTGGCTGAAGAGATGTGGAGGCAATAGCAATCATGTTTCGAGAATTGTTAAGGAAATTATATCCTGATAAGTTTTTTTCCTTCACTACTCCCCCTCTCCCAGTTTCACCGATCACCTTCCACTTCTTCCACCCCTGTCACCCCCACACTCTTCATCTGAGGTCTCAGCTTTTATCCCCCAGTCCTGGTGAAGGGTCTCGGCCCGAAACATCGACTGTTTACTCTGTCCCATATATGCTGCCTGGCCTTCTAGGTTCCTCCAGCATTTTGAGTATGTGTTGCTTGGATTCCCAGCATCCACAGATTTTCTTCTGTTTCTGATAAAAACAAAAGCGGGGTCATTATACAGCAAGAAAATGGTGGGAAGTTAGAGGATTGGAAAGCTTTTACATAACCAACAGGAGACAACTGAAAAAAAAACACAGGAGAGACAAGATGAAAAATGAAGGTAAGTGAGCCAATGATATCAAGTTGTTCAGATATATAAAGAGTAAAAGAGAGGCAAGAGTTGATGAGTTGATATTGTACCGCTGGAAGATGATGCTGCTGAGTCAGTAATAGTTAAGAAATAGCGGCTGAGTGTAATAAGTATTCTGTGTCAATCTTCACTGTGTAAGACACTAGCATTATAAGACCATAAGACACAGGAGCAGAATTAGGCCATTCAGCCCCATCGAGTCTGCTCTGCCGTTCTATCATGTCTGATCTCGGTTCTCACTCAACCCCATGCACCTGTCTCCTCGACATCTCCTGTAATGCCCTGACTGATCAGCAAACTACTAGCTTCTGCCTTAAATGTACCCACAGACTTGGACCCCACTGCCGTCTGTGTCAGAGAATTCCACAGATTCACTGCTCTCTGACTAAATAAAATCCTCCTTAACTACTCTAAAAGGTGGCTCCTCAGTTTCGAGGCTGTGCTCTCTATTATGGCTACCCCCACCATACAAAAAGTCCTTTCTTCATCCACCCTATCCAGACCTTCCCACATTCGGTGGGTTTCAGTGAGATTTACCCCCCATCATCTGCATTTATTAGACATGTGTCAGTGCAGGAGTACAGGCCCAAGGCTGGCAAATGCTCCTCATATCTTAACCCCTTCATTCCTGGAATCATCTTCTTGAACATCCACTGGACTCTCTCCAATGACAACACACCTTTTCTGAGATACGGGTCACAGATATTCCAAGTGCAGCCTAAGTAGTGTCTGGTAAAGTACCAGCATTATCTCCTTGCTTATATCTTCTAATTCACTTTAAATAAATGCCAGCATTGCATTTGCCTTCTTTACCACAGACTCAACCTGTAAATTAACCTTCTGGGAGTCTTGCCCGAGGTCTCCTATTTCCTTCTGTACTTCTGTTGTTTGAACCTTCTCCCCAATCAGATAATAGTTCACTATTGTTCTTTTTGCCAAAATGCATTATCCAATATTGTATTTCATCTGCCAACTTTTTGCCTGTTCTTCAAATTTGTCTGTGTCCTCCTGCAATCGCATTGCTTCCTCAGCAGTACCAACGCCTCCACCTATCTCTGTATCATCTGCAAACCTTGCCACAAAGCCATCAATTCCATTATCCAAATGATTGACAAACAATTTGAAAAGTAGCGGACTGAATACTGACCCCTGAAGACCACTAGTCACTGCTAGCCAAACAGAAAAGGCTCCTTTTATTCCCACTCTTGGCTGTCAGCCATTCCTCTATCCATGCCAGTATTTCTTCTGATTGTTATCCTGTTAAGCAGTCTCATGTGTGACACCTTATCAGATGCCTTCTGAACATCCAAGTAAATGATACACACTGTCTCTCATTTGTCCATCCTGCTTATGACTTCCTCAAAGAACTCTAACAGATTTGTCTGGCAAGATTTCCCTGTATAAAAGCTATGCTGGCTTTGGCTTATTTTATCATTAGTCTCCTAGTACCCCAAAACCTCATCTGTTATAATAGACTCCAACACTTTCCCAGCCAGAGGTTAGTCTAACTGGACTATAATTTGCTTTGTTTTGCCTTCCTCCCTTCTCAAAGAGTGGATTGACATTTGCAATCTTCCTGTCCTCCAGGACCATGCCAGGATCAAGTGATTCTTGGCAGGTCATGACCAATGCATCTGTTATCTCTTCAGCAACCTCTCTCAGGACTCTTGCATGCAGTCCATCTGGTCCAGTTGACTTATCCACTTTAAGAACCGGAGTTTGCCTAGCACGTTTTCCTTTGTAATAGCAATGGCACTCACTCCTGCTCCCTGACACTCACGGATCTCTGGCACACTGCTAGAGTCTTCCACAGAGAAGATAGATGCAAAGTACCTATCAAGTTCATCTACCATCTCTTCCCCATTTCTACCTCATGAGCATCATTTTCCAGTGGTCCAATATAAACTCTCACCTTCCTTTCACAATTTTATAATGGTTTATATTATTGTCTAGTTTGCTCTCATATTTCATCTTTCCCCTTCAAATAGCTTTTTGTTTAGTTGCTTGTTGTTGGATTTTAAAAGCTACCCAATTATCTAACTTCCGAATCACTTTTTCTACCTTATATGCACTTTCCTTGTTTTTTTTTTTTTTTTTTTTTTTTTTTTTTTTTACAGTCCTTATCTTCCTTTGTCAGCCACGGTAGCCTAGCCCCGCTGTTTGAGAACTACTTCTGCGGGACATATCTGTTCGGTAAATTATGAACTATTCCCAGAAACGTCAGCCATTTCTGCTCTGGCGTCATCCCCACCAGTAGTCTTCTCCAATCCACCTGTGGAATCACCTCTCTCGTCCCTCTGTAATTCCCTTTATTCCATTGCAATACTATGCATGTGACCCATGCTCCTCCCTCACAAATTGCAGTAGGAATTCAATCATATTATAATCACTGCCTTCTAATGGTTCCTTCACATTAACCTCCCTAATAAGATCTGGGTCATTACACGACACCCAATCTAAGATAACAGTTCCCCGAGTAGGCTCAACCATCAGCTGCTCTAAAAACCCATTTCCTAAGCACTCAATACATTCCCTCTCTTGCAATCTCACACAAATCTGACTTTCCCAATCCTCCTGCAGATTGAAGTCAATTGTATCATTAAATTTATTACATAAATGCCTAACATTCAGGAGTATCTGGGGCAGAAGTGAGGATACATGCTTTTACCAAGGACAGAAGGTGTTTTGGAATCTGAAAGGCCTGAAGGTAGATAAGACTCCTGGACCAGAACGTGAACACTCCAGGGTTCAGAAAGAGGTAGCTGAAGAGATTATGAAGGCATTAGAGTCATAGAACACCACAACACAGGAAAATGCCATTCAGCCAATCTAGTCTGTGCCAAAGCTGCCGAGTTCCAACAACTTCCATCTGGACCATGGCCCTCCATATCCTTCTCATCCATGGACCAAAGCAAACTTCTCTTAAAGGTTGAAATCGACCCTACCATTTGCTCTGGCAGCTCGTTGCACACTCTCCCCGCCTCTGAACAAATAATTTCCCCCTTAGTTTTCTCTTAAAGTAATGAGTAATTATCTATACGAATTACTAGATTTTGGAACAGTTCTGGCAGACCAGAAAGTTGCAAATGTCACTCCACTCATTAAGAAGAGTGGGAGGAAGAAGAAAGAAAATTATAGGTCTGTTAGTCTGATCTCAGTGGTCAGGAATATGTTTGAGTGTATTAAGTGTGAAATTTTTGGGTACTGTAATTGGGAATGAATGATGATGGCAGTTATATACAGGACAAGGTCAGCAAGATTCCTTTAGAGGAAATTGTGTCTGACAAATCTCTTGGAATACTTTGAGGAAATAACAGGCAAGATAGATAAAACAGAGGCAGTGCATGTTGGTTGCTCAGACTGTCAGATGATCTTTAACAAGGTACACCATGCAAGGCTTATTGAGAAAGTAAGGAGGCATGGGATCCAAGAGGACATTGCTTTGTGGGTTCAGAACTAGCTTGCCCACAGAAGGCAAAGAGTGGTTGTAGATGGGTCATCTTCTGCATGGAGGTTGATGACCAGTGGTGTGACTCAGGGATCTGTTCTGGGACCCCAACTCTTTGGGATTTTTCTAAATGACCTGGATGAGCAGGTGGAGGGATGAGTTAGTAAATTTACTGATAACACAAAGGTTGGGGGTGATGTGGATAGTGTGGAGGACTGTCAGAGGTTACAGCTGGATATTGATAGGATGCAAAACTGGGCTGAGAAGTGGTAAATAGAGTTCAACACAAATAAATGTGAGGTAGTTCATTTTGTTAGGCCAAATATGATGGCAGAATATAGTATTAATGGTAAGACTCTTGGCAATGTGGAGGATCACAGGGATCTTGGCGCCGAGTCCATAGGACACTCAAAGCTGCTACGCACATTGACTCTGTGGTAAAGAAGGCGTACGGTGCATTGGCCTTCTGTGGGATTGAATTTAGGAGCCGAAAGGTAATGTTGGAGGTTTATAGGATCCTGAATAGACCCCACTTGGAGTTCTGTGCTCAGTTCTGGTCACCTCACTACAGGAAGGATGTGGAAACCATAGAAAGGGTGCAAGGATGTTGCCTGGATTGGGGAGCATGCCTAATGGGAATAGGTTGAGTGACCTCTGCCTTTTCACCTTGGAGCGACGGAGGATGAGAAGTGACCTGATAGAGGTGTATAAAATTAGAAGCATTGATCGTGTGGAGAGACAGAGGCTTTTTTCCCCAGAGTGGAAATGGCTGTCTCAAGAGTACACAGGTTTAAGCTGGAGAATGAGAGGTGACCTGATAGGGGTGTACAAGATGATGAGAGGCATTGATCTTGTGGATTGTCAGAGGCTTTTCCGAGTGCTGAAATGGTTACCACAAGAGGACACAGGTTTAAGGTGCTGGGGAGTAGGTACAGAGGAGATTGTCAGGGGTAAGTTTTTTACACAGAGACTGGTGAGTGCATGGAATGGGCTGCCAGCAACGATGGTGGAGACGGATACAATGGGGTCTTTTAAGAGACTCCTGGGCATGGAGCTTAGAAAAATAGAGGGTACCCTAGGTAATTTCTAAAATAAGGACATGTTTGGCACAGTGTTGCGGGCAAAAGGGCCTCTATTCTGCTGTAGTTTTTTCTATGTTTCTAATTTCTATTCATATTTCTCTGTCCTCACTGACAGGAACACTGAAACAGCAGGAGGTGGCCATTCAGCCCCTCTAACCATCAACAAGATGACGACGGCTCTCCCATCTCAGCCACATGTTTCTGTCCGATCCTCATTTCCTCGAACCCTTCAGTCTCCACACATCTGCCCATCTCTATTTTATGTGAGGATGATCACTGAGTCTTCACCGCCCTCTGTGGTGGGGATTTACAGACACTCACCACCCTCGGAGTGGAGACATTTCCCCTCATCTCAGTCCTGGACAGTCCACCCCCTTTTTCAGAGACTGGGATCCCTGGTTCAACCGGTAATGATGTTGTGCATTTCAATGTGTTCACCTCTCAGTCCTCAATTCTATAAATGAAAGGGTTATCACATTTGATCTTTCTTTATATGATGACCCCACCACTCCAGAGATCAGTCTGGTGAATCTTCATTGCACTCTCTATAACAAATACTCTCTAACCTCTTTGTTAACCCTCTATAGAGTTAATTTCCATCTTCTGCAGCCCCGTGTTGCCCCAACCACTCACCTCCCACCCCTGTCACTATTTCCACCTTCCCACCTCCCCCTCACCTGGACCCACCTCTCACTCCCCAGCTCTTGCCCCATCCCCACCCCTCACCTCTTTTCTCTGACTATTTCCCGTCCACTCTCAGTCCAGAGGGAGGGTCTCGGCCCGAAATGTTGACGGTCCATTTCCCTCCACAGATGCTGCCCGACCCACAGAGTTCCTCCGGCAGTTTGTTCTTTGGTCTGTATAACCCGTGTTAGTGTGGGGAGCGGGATTTTACACCATATTCCCGGTACAATCTCAACAAAACACAAATAATTGTCACTTTGCCCGGACCATTGGCCCCGCTTGCAGGGCAACAGTCTGCCGGTGTTTGCCCCCCAATGTGGTGAATCCCTCTGCTCGCCACCACCGTGGGCTCAGACATTTCCACAGATGAGCCCCTCCTGTCCCCACCGGGACAAACATCCTGTCCGCCCCCTCTCTCACCGTCTTCATGCTTTCATCAAGGGGAATCGGCATCAACCCGACGGGCCGAGCGGTCTCCTCCTACCTCTCAGCGATACATCAGACTCCGGCCGCAGGAGACGCTTCACAAACGCCCCAACTTCCCTCGGAGGGAAATGGAAATAAATCAGAAAGCGGGCATTTACTTTGGGGTTTGTTCCGGTTTAAAGCCTGAACTGCAGCAGGGGACGGGGGTGACGCCCTCTCGGCTGGTCCGCCTCCACTATTGGGTGTAACCAGTGATTGATATCGCTTCGCACCAATGGGAATAGCGCAGCTCCGCAATCGATTCAGTTCCTCTGTTGACTGCTGGGTGGGGGGGGCGTAGCTCGAGCTCAGCAGCCGTTAAACCGAAAAAGCTCGAGCACAGCAGCGCGTGTGTGACGTAAGGCACCGTGCTTGTGACAGCAGATGCAGATACGGGGAGATCATGGGTGACGTCAGGCGCGTGCGGAGGGGCTGCTGGGTGACGTCAGGCGCGTGCAGGAGGGGCTGCTGTGTGACGTCACGTGAGGAGAGCGCTTCAATTTTAAAACACCTTTTGTTGGGTCCGATCCGGAACAACAAAATTAAATTCGGGTTTCATCGGGAGCGGATCCGGTGTTGTGAGATGTGTCCGGCTGTGCCGTGTTGTTGGTGGAGTGGGCAGCGGGGTGTTTGTCTCCGGGCTCTCCTCAGCCCCGGTTTTCACTTTGCGACCGAGCCCGGACCGTGGATCAATTCCTTGTGGTTCTGCAGGGGGTTTGGGGCGAAGGGACAGTCTGTCTGTCTGTCTGTCTGTCTGTGTGGGTCGGGGTTATGAGTGGGTCCCGGGACACATTAACTTGTAAACACCGGACCATCTGGTGAATTGGATCAGACAGCTTCGCTCGCCTGTCCTTTCAGGAAACAACAATTCTCTCTTCATATTAATGACTGTCTAAACTTGCTGAGAACAAGATTATGTGTTACAAGATTGTGAGTTACAGAGTCTAGGACAGCTGTCACGGTCATGGGCTGCGAGTGCAGACAGGGATTGGGGTCACTGAGCTGTGCATCAGAGAAGGACACGGGTTTGTACAGCCTCCTGTGGGGTAGAAATGTCCACATGGTGAATTCGGATCTGCTGGCACATCGGGAGTCTGAAAGGGAAAGGGAATAGGGAAGGGGCTGAGCAGAGAGTTTTAGCAGGGGAACCTGTTCAGGGGTGGAGGGGTACAGGAGCTCTCTGATAGATCGTTTTAATTGTTTTTATAATCTGACAGATGGTGACCGAGGAAGAAGCTTGTTGACGGAGGATTCCCGGAGGCGAGCAGCTCAGACACAGAATCAGGAATTGAATTGAACTGACTTTATTTCTTAAATCCATCAGGAGTAAAAATCTTTACGTTACGTCTCCATCTAAATATGCAACGTGCAATCATAGTAATTTATAATAGTTTATAATAAATAAAACAGACAATGTAATATAGAGTATACTCAAGTCAGCGTGAGTTCATCAGTCTGACGGCCTGGTGGAAGAAGCTGTCCCGGAGTCTGTTGGTCCTGGCTTTTATGTTGCAGTATCGCTTCCCGGATGGTATCAGGAGAGTGACAGTGATGTGATTTCCTGTGTCACGGGTACAGACAGTCGTCTTGCAGTGGAAATAAGGAAAAAAAGGGTTGACTAGTGTGGAGTTGTCCATGTGTCCAGCTTCTCCTGGGGGATAGCTTCACTACGGAAAACCGGTCCCCTTTGTTAAAGCAACACACATAAAAGTTGCTGGTGAACGCAGCAGGCCAAGCAGTATCTGTAGGAAGAGGTACAGTCGACGTTTCAGACCGAGACCCTTCGTCAGGACTAACTGAAGGAAGAGTGAGTAAGAGATTTGAAAGTGGGAGGGGGAGGGGGAGATCGAAAATGATAGGAGAAGACAGGAGGGGGAGGGATGGAGCCAAGAGCTGGACAGGTGATTGGCAAAGCGGATATGAGAGGATCATGGGACAGGAGGCCCAGGGAGAAAGCAATGGGGGAGGGGGAAGCCCAGAGGATGGGCAAGAGGTATAGTGAGAGGGACAGAGGGGGAAAAAGGAGAGAGGGAAAATAATGTGTGTATATAAATAGATAAATAACGGACGGGGTACGAGGGAGAGGTAGGGGATTAGTGGAAGTTTGAGAAGTCAAAGTTCATGCCATCAGGTTGGAGGCTACCCAGACGGAATATAAGGTGTTGTTCCTCCAACCTGAGTGTGGCTTCATCTTTACAGTAGAGGAGGCTGGGGATAGACATATCAGAATGGGAATGGGACGTGGAATTAAAATGTGTGGCCACTGGGAGATCCTGCTTTCTCTGGCGGACAGAGCGTAGGTGTTCAGTGAAAATGATCTCCCTGTCTGCGTCGGGTCTCACCAACATATAGAAGGCCGCAGCGGGAGCACCGGACGCAGTATATCACCCCAGCCGACTGACAGGTGAAGTGTCGCCTCACCTGGAAGGACTGTCTGGGGTCCTGAATGGTAGTGAGGGAGGAAGTGTAAGGGCATGTGTAGCACTTGTTCCGCTTACAAGGATAAGTGCCAGGAGGGAGATCGTGGGGACGGATAGGGGCCGGGGGGGACGAATGGACAAGGGAGTCGTGTAGGGAGCGATCCCTGCAGAAAGCAGAGAGTGGAGGGCGGGGGGAGAGGGAAAGATGTGCTTAGTGGTGGGATCCCGTCGGAGGTGGCGGAAGTTACGGAGAATTATGTGTTGGATCCGGAGGCTGGTGGAGTGGTAGGTGAGGACGAGGGGAACCCTATTCCTAGTTGGGTGGAGGGAAGATGGAGTGAGAGCAGATGTGCGTGAAATGGGGGAGATGCATTTGAGAGCAGAGTTGACGGTGGAGGAAGAGAAGCTCCTTCTTTAAAAAAGGAGGACATCTCCTTCGTCCTCGAATGAAAAGCCTCATCCTGAGAGCAGATGCGGCGGAGACGGAGGAATTGCGAGAAGAGACAGGGTGAGAAGAGGAATAGTCCAGATAGCTGTGAGAGTCAGCAGGGTTGTTTCCACTGGCACATGTCCAGTCCTGGTATTCAGCATTCTCGGAATGGAATCGAAACCAGCCACTGTGGATTCTGAAATCTGGATCTAAAAATAAACCGCTGTAGGATTCATCGATAGACCTCAGTGGGTCACGCAGATTTCCTTTCCCGAGGTGAGTAACCGCTGAGGTAATGCCTAGGAATTTAGAAGTGCTTGTCTTCAGTCGGCTGAATATTGACATCAGAGACAATGAATGGTGTTGAATTACCATGTTTATTCAAGTGACTGTTGTCAGTTCGTCAGCGGCATAACCGTATCTCTGGAGACTGATCCTTTGTATAAATCAGAGCCGTTTTGAATGCATTAGCTCAGAGTTGCTGAAGGAGCTGTGAGTTCAGAAGCAAGACAATTGGCAGATTATTCCTGAAATGGGGTATCCAGTCCTTTTACGGATAGGAGAAGTTTACTATCCATTTATTTCAGCCTTTGGAATTCCCGGTAAGCCGCCGTATCAGCTGCCGTTGGTGGGAATTGAAGTTAAATGCCAACGTAGTGATCGTTTCTGTCGCTGGTTTCCACGGTCACATGTTCAGTCCTAGTGTTCGGCATTCTCGGAATGGAATCGAAACCAGCCACTGTGGATTCTGATGTCTGGATCTAAAAATAAAACGCTGTAGAAATCATCGGTGGACCTCAGTGGGGCAGGCGGATTTCTTCCAGCGGTTTGTGTTTCAATGATGTAATGCTCGGGTCTCTGTGCTTTTGGTCTCGAAGCAGCTACACTGCATTTGCCAATATTGTGTTTATACTGCTGTGGAGATGATAACAATTGCTTGTCTGCATTGGTATGTCAGCGGTCGTGTGAGCCACGTGTAATGATCAAACCATCGATTAGTGATAACGATTTAGGAAATGTGATGAGTTCCATGTTGCAGCATGGAACTTGAGGATTTTTAGTAAATGTGTGCGGTGTGACAGAAAATAAAACAGTTGTTGGACAACACAGTGACGTCGCTGCTGATCAATACTGTGAAATGTATTCTATCATATCCACATCTGACCCCTCTACAGACATTCCACTGCGTCACCGGGTCTGCTACTGGACGTTGAATCCCTCTCCCCGGCTTCGCTGTGATGGATTCAGTCGGAGGCTTCGAGTATATCTGTGAGGCTGTATCAGACCTCGCTGTGACTGCTGCCTCGGACAATGTTCTGTTGTAAAATCAGCGAGGTGAGAAATGCTGGAATAGGGAACAAACACGGGGAATGCTAGAGGCACAAAGTAGCATCTATAGAAAGAGAAAGTCGTGTCATAGGGGCTCTCTGTAAACAGTTCCAACAAAATACGCGCTAACTGCTTTCCCACATATTCAATTTTGCCTGGATGAGTGGTTCCGGGATTTCCTGTTTCTGTTTCGTCCTTCGGCTATTCTGTCGCTGACAGGGAGTTGCATGGAAGTTGATGATTGTCTAATGCAAGAATCCCGCCATCAGCGTCCAGATTTATTAATTTCATTCATATCAGACGCGGATGAAGCCGATAGAAAATGTTCCAACCAGTACTGACTGTGAGGTTACCTAGCTTTATCCTTCCGCTGCCTCTTCACATTTTGGTCATCAGAAAGGAATCCAAATTCAAATCATTTGGCTTTATTTTAATGTATAAACTCAGTCAGCTCTTGGACCTCTCTTCAACTTTCTACCGTTAAATGCAGCATTAAAGTCCAAATATTAGATGATCCCCGAAAACTGCTGCATTGGGTTCTGCTCAGTTTTTTCTCAATTTGCTATTTTCTGTCTCTCTTCCAGCGAACTTGGTGGCGATTGCGATCCTCTCCCGTGGAAAGTGCGGTCTCTCCAAATGTGTTACTCGCTACCTGGTGGGAATGGCAGCGGCCGATCTCCTGGTCGTTATCTCGCAACCGCTGCTGACGTGGACTGCTTGGATTTACTTTCGCCGATCATTCCTGTTCATTACTCCTGTGTGCAGTCTCGCCAGATGGTTGATTTTTGCGAGCGCTGCGATCTCCGTCTGGCTGACTGTCGCTTTCACCGTCGATCGATTTGTGGCTATTTGCTGTGAGAAGCTGAAAACAAAATATTGCACCGAGAGAACGGCGGCGGTGGTTATCGGGACAGTGAGTGTGCTGGTCTGTTTGGAGAGTGTCCCCTGGGGCTTTACTTCTGAACCTCTTGTAATAATTGATGGTGTTCCCTGGTATTGTGTTCTTACATCGAGCTACAAATACTCTTCTTCTTGGGCGGTATTTGAGATGCTTCACCGCATTTTTACCCCTTGTGTCCCATTCTTTCTGATTTTGTTGTTCAATATTCTGACAGCCAGGCGGATTCTAGTGGCCAGTCGAGCCCGCAGGAGGCTCCGGGGACAAAAGAGTGGAGAGAATGACAAGGACCGGGAGATGGAGAACCGACGCAAATCCATCGTTTTGCTCTTCAGCATAACCGCTAGTTTCATATTGTTGTGGGGAACACGTTTGGTATTTTATATCTATCAACGGATTTCAATGAGTTTTGTTTATTATTCTGTCACGAATCCCGTTTTCATTGTAGAAGAGACATCGGGAATGCTGCAGATCATCTGTTCCTGCACCAACACGTGTATTTACGCCCTGACTCAGAGCAAATTCCGAGAGGACCTCAAGAATGCGGTGATATACCCACTGAAATGGATTTTGAAACTCATTCAGCGGATATAAATAAATGCTGTGCAGTAGTACAATTCAGCTGCTTTCATGTCCGTATTCTGTACTCCCACTTGTGAGCAAATGGAAACAATACGATGAACAGAGTTACAAACAAAGCATGAGAAACTCTGTCGATGCTCGAAATACAGAACACACACGAAATCATGAAGATTGTCGGCCCGAATAGTTGAATATTTACTTTTTTTCCAAAGTTGCCCACTATCTGCTGAGTTGCTCCAGCATTTTGTGTGTGTTGCCTTACAGTTATAAAACAGCTATTTACAGTCGATCCCGACGGCACCAGTGGCCTCAGCATCCCAGAAAAATCCCCTTTGCATCTCACCCTCGCCACACTGAAATTGAATCCTGAGGCGAACCTGTCACCCCTTCTTCCCGATTCTGACAAAACTGTCTGTTTTTGGAGCATAATTTCGTCGGTATCAAGCACTCCTGTTCCCATCATTACCCGTCCTTTCCTTCACGATCTTTTTCTCTTCTGTCTCTACCTGTAGTTCTTCCTTTTGTTTTCCCGTTTGAACTGACTTTCAGTGTCAGAATTTTAGCTCTCAGGGAAAGAGTTGCGGGGGTGGGAGGTGTGGTTGGGTGGAAGAGGAGATGCTGTGAACCCAGAACAAAAGACACCGTGAAGAAAATGGGAACTAATGTGGTCTAATCCGACACAAAGTGCTGGAGAAAAGCTTCAGCTCAGGCAGCAGGACGAGAGAGAGAGAAAAGAAAAAGAAAGAATGAATATCCAATTCTGCCCAAAATGTCCACAGTTTACTCTTCTCCATAGATGCTGATGTCCACAGTTTACTCTTCTCCATAGATGCTGATGTCCACAGTTTACTCTTCTCCATAGATGCTGATGTCCACAGTTTACTCTTCTCCATAGATGCTGATGTCCACAGTTTACTCTTCTCCATAGATGCTGATGTCCACAGTTTACTCTTCTCCATAGATGCTGATGTCCACAGTTTACTCTTCTCCATAGATGCTGATGTCCACAGTTCACTCTTCTCCATAGATGCTGATGTCCACAGTTTACTCTTCTCCATAGATGCTGATGTCCACAGTTTACTCTTCTCCATAGATGCTGATGTCCACAGTTTACTCTTCTCCATAGATGCTGATGTCCACAGTTTACTCTTCTCCATAGATGCTGATGTCCACAGTTTACTCTTCTCCATAGATGCTGATGTCCACAGTTTACTCTTCTCCATAGATGCTGATGTCCACAGTTTACTCTTCTCCATAGATGCTGATGTCCACAGTTTACTCTTCTCCATAGATGCTGATGTCCACAGTTTACTCTTCTCCATAGATGCTGATGTCCACAGTTTACTCTTCTCCATAGATGCTGATGTCCACAGTTTACTCTTCTCCATAGATGCTGATGTCCACAGTTTACTCTTCTCCATAGATGCTGATGTCCACAGTTTACTCTTCTCCATAGATGCTGATGTCCACAGTTTACTCTTCTCCATTGATGCTGATGTCCACAGTTTACTCTTCTCCATAGATGCTGATGTCCACAGTTTACTTTTCTCCATAGATGCTGATGTCCACAGTTTACTCTTCTCCATAGATGCTGATGTCCACAGTTTACTCTTCTCCATAGATGCTGATGTCCACAGTTTACTCTTCTCCATAGATGCTGATGTCCACAGTTTACTCTTCTCCATAGATGCTGATGTCCACAGTTTACTCTTCTCCATAGATGCTGATGTCCACAGTTTACTCTTCTCCATAGATGCTGATGTCCACAGTTTACTCTTCTCCATAGATGCTGATGTCCACAGTTTACTCTTCTCCATAGATGCTGATGTCCACAGTTTACTCTTCTCCATAGATGCTGATGTCCACAGTTTACTCTTCTCCATAGATGCTGATGTCCACAGTTTACTCTTCTCCATAGATGCTGATGTCCACAGTTTACTCTTCTCCATAGATGCTGCCTGGTCTGCAGAACTCCTCCAGCGTTTTGGATTTCTAAAATCTGCAGAGCTCCTCTTGTTTGTGTTTGGTCTAATCCTAGTCAGTGTCAACGAGATGTTCGGCTGTGCCAACACAGAACCGACCCTGGACAAAGAACAAGCGAATAATGGTTGAAAAGGACAGCGTTACAGAAACAGACACTTGATAATTAATGGAACAGGGGCTCAGTTAATTTTGAACTCATGCAACTGGAAGATTGGAGGATCTCTCTAAACAAACGCGATCAGGGATATTATTGTTTATAAAATTAGAAAGGTGATGAGAGTAGTGGCAGTTTGTATTCAGATAATACATACTCCAGACAAAACTGAATTGAGGAATCAACCTGAATCATTCAGTGGTTGGTCCGTGATGTCAATTAATGTTCATTGTGAGGGGGTGATATCTAAATATAAACTCTAATTGTAAGCTTGGTTAAGACGGGTAATAGGTAGTGAGGATAATCCTGTTAATTGTATAACCATGACTCCTGGCATTAATGGAGGCTAAATCTTTGAAGGGAATTCTTCGCGATAGGATTGACAAATATTTGTAGAAGCATAATTAGAGACAGTCAAATGGCTTTGTGAGGGGAAGATCATGCCTTACGCACCTGAATGACTTTCTGAGGGGTTGACAAAACAAAGGCTAGAGTGGTGGACGCTGTATGTATGGAATTGAGTGAGGCGCTTGACAAGAGCCCCACAATAGATTCACCCAGAACGTCGGGAGGCATGGGACTGATGGAAACTCGGCTGCCTGGGTTTAGACTTACCTTGCCCAGTGAGTATGGGACTGGCAGTAGGTGGGGCGTTTCCAGGAGATCTACTTTTTCTCATATTTGTAAACGACTTGAAAGAGGAAGTGGATATGTGGGTTGGTAACTTGCTGTTTGAAGCTCCACGTAGCGTAGTGCTTAAAATCAGACTAATCCAGCTCGGGGCACTGGGAATCGGAGTTCAATGCCGGTGTTTTTCTGGAAGGATTTTGTACGAAATCCCCATCATATTTATGGGTTTTCTCCCAAGTTAAAAAAGGAAACAAAACTTAGCGATTAGGTTAGAGTAACATTGAGGTTGCTGGGCTCTGCGGCTCATTGTTCTTAGCTTCATCTCTAATTGAATGAAGGACACCGATGTGCTGTTGTTGTGGATAGTGTAGAATTTCATCATAGGTTACAATGGGACGTCGACACGGTGTAGAGCTGGGGTACGATGTGATAGATGGACTTCCATGAGTAACAGTACGAGCTGATACATAATAAAAAATTCAAACTGGATTATAGAGCACAAATGGCAGATTTTATCGCAGTGTGGAGGATCAGGGGAGTCGTGCTATGCAAGTCTATAGATCCCTCAAAATTTCCAAACAAGTTAATTGAGTAGCTAAGGAGGTTTATGGCTTAAGAACTGGCAACTCCGGAAAAGTGATCTCACTATTACTTCCCGTATCACGGGCTTAAGAGGGAAAAGATGCTAAGGAAGAACAGGTAAATGTGTGGCTAACAATTTGTGCAGGAGGAAGGGCATCGTATACACATATTATTGGGCTCTCTTCGAGGTTTGGTGGACTGGTGTAAGAACATCGGTTTTACACCTGCACTGAAAGGGAGTTGATATTCTAACTGGCAAGTTTGATGTATCTGCCCTGGCATTAACATGTGGCATGTGCAGGCCTGGTCTTGGGGGTTGGGCGGGAGAGTGGGAAATGGAACTGCAAGTGAGTAAGTAGGATTGAGTAAAAGGTAGAGACGAGGTCAAGGAATGCCAAAATGAAGTCCAGCCAGGACCCCGTTAATGAGCCCGGTGTCTCCGAGGGGCTGAAGTGAGGTTATGTCAGTAAAGGTGTGTAACACTTAAGACAGACGTACTTAGAACCTGGATTAGTACGTGACACAGTGAGCCAGATATTGCAGAGCTCTGGTTGAGAGAAGGTCAGGGCTGGTCGCTAACCATTCCAGAATTCAGATGATTCAGGCAATCCAGAGGGTGAGGTGGTGGTGTGGGGGTGGGGGGTCCTGCACTGCTGATCAGGCAGAATGTCAGAATGTCCCAGGTCCGAGATCATCCCATAGGCTTCATCAGTAACACGATGCAGGTAGAGCTCAATAATAATGAATGTCCAATCGCTCTGATGGTGTTATACCTGCAGCCTGTAAGAGAGAGGAACAGACAGGTCGGGAGGTTATGGGGTGATGTAAAAGCAATCATGCAGTTATTGCGGGTAAATAATCACTCCAACATTACTGGCATTCCCTTATCCCTTGAGGATGGATGGGGCTTTGTGGTTCAGATGGGTCCTGGGATGCTTCCTGAAAGAGTATTTAGATGGGCGACCAGGGAGGGAGACCTGCTTGACTTAGTAGTATCAGTAGTATAATTCTGGAGCTTCGCAAACAGGTTTTGATAAGGATAAGACTGGAGCTGCAGGGGGATAAATGTAAATTCGGTGAAGGATAATGACAGTAGAATTGGACATCGACTTGCAAACCAAATTATCCCCAAACTAGAATCATTCCAACCATTCACAGGATGACAAAATATGTGTACACCCCCAAATCTGCACACTCCTCTCATATAAGTGTGCACCTCAAATCCAGCGACACCCCCAAATATGCGTGTACCCCCAGAACTGAGTGAAAAACTTTCTAAGGAACAGGATATATAAGTCAATTGTTATATGGTAAACTGGATTTTCAGATGACACCTGGATTCGGAGTGTGAGTGGACAGCGAAGTAGGTTATGAAAACTTTTAGCGTGAGTGAAGCAGCTGGAAAAACGGGCTGAACATTTTGAAGTTGGAACTTAATGTGAAATTCCATCGAGATGGGATCTAGTGTGAGCTGTTGCACTTTGGCAGGACCTACCAGGGCAGGACTTATACAATTAGTGGAAGGTAATTCAGATGTGCAGGAGAGCAGAGGGTTCTGAGAATACAGTTTCAAAATTCCTAGATAAGGTCATGAGGAGAATCTTTGCACACATGCCTTCATATATCAGAATACCGAGTACACGAATAAAAATGTTATGTTGAAGTTGTGTAGGACGTTATTGAGGATCAGCGTGGAGCATTATGTATAGTTCAGATCACATATCTGCAGGAAAGAGATCAATAAACTTGAAAGATTACAGAGATAATTTATAATGATGTTTCAGAAATTGAGGGGTTGAGTCAGAAGGAGAGAATCAATAAGCCTATTCTCTCCCAAACTGAGGCACTCTCCCCTCAAGTTAGGTGAGACTGGAACAAGAGTTCATATTTTAAAGGTGAAAGTAGACCACGAGAGGGAACTTCTTCACTCAGAGGGCGGTATGAACGTGGGATGAGTAGCCAGAGGAAGTGGTGAATGCAGGCTCAATCACAACATTTAGGAGACACTTGAACGGGTAAATGGATGGGAAGTATATGAAAGGCTATGGTCTTAATGCAGGTCATTGGGACTAGGGCAGAAAACAGCTCGGCAGAGATTGGAAGAGCCAGAGAAAATGTTTATGTGTGTGGTGTTCCATAACACTACAGCTAATCCCGAAGAATCCTCTCCAGTAAGTTTCATACCCCGAAGCGTGACTCAGCAGTTGATATTTTCCAGGATAACCCATCCCCTTTTATGAATAATGGAATACCATTTATCTCCGCTTTTTGGGTATCTTGCTTGTAGCTACAGAGGAGAGGTCCTCTGAATTCTAATCTCCCGCTTCTCCAAGTAACCTGCAAGTATATCCCGCCTGGCCCTGGAAAATTATCCACCCTAATGCACTTTAAGAGACAAAACACTGCCCCCTTAGAGGTCCTGTACTTAAACAAATTTTAAAAAAACACTGTTGGTAACTACAGGATAGAAACGGTTCGATCAACGACTCTTACGGCAGGGAAAAGTCCCTTCAGACCCAATGCCTTGCGACTGAGATGTACATTCAGGCAAATTTCCATCCCAGAGCAGACGGGACAAACGCAGGCAGATGGGAATGTTTTGTATGGCACCTGAACGCCACAGAAGGGGTGGGCCGAAGGGCCACTGTCAATGCTGTAATGGAAATTTTGTCGCCGAAAGGTCGACTCTACTCCTCTCGATAGATCCAGCCTGACCCGCTAAGTTCCGTGAAAATGCTGCATTCAGCTCTGGTTAGCATTCTATATCAATGATACTTTGTGCTGGAAGACTGCAGAGGAAGTTGACCAGGACTGGGGCTTAGGTCATGGGGAAGATGGGTATGTGTTGATATACTGTGTTGATCTAGAAGGGGGTTTGGGATCTCAGTTCATTACTCTCTTTAGGTGCTGCACAGGGTGAGGGGTTGCTGCGAGCGGCGTAGGGCCTGCTTGTCTTTAGCAGTCGAGGCACTGAGTTCCAGGGTCAGGTAGTTATGTTGCAGTTTTATAAATCTCCAGTTTAACCACATCCTGAGTATTGGATTCTATTATTGGAAAATTGTGGGGGTTTTGAACTGAGAGTCGAAGAGCCTTAACAAGATGCTTCCTTGATAAGGAGAGATTGGACAGGCTTGGGATATTTTACCTGGAGCGGCAGAGGCTGAGGGAGGCCTGATTGAAGTTCATAGGAACATGAAAGGCACTGACATCGTGGACATCCCGTTTTTTTTTTCGCTGAACATGAAACATGAAATTACTAATACCAGAGTGCATGTACTTAAGATGAAAGGCCAGCGAAATCAGCATAGCGGTTGTTCTCAGATCTGCGCCTGGACGAAAGGAGCAAAAAAATCAAGCAGTTTGTAGGATGGGGGAAGAGGCAGAACGAGCCTCTTGTTGGATTTGGAGTAGGCGAGAGGAGGGGAGCTGGAAGCCAAGAGGAGGTGGGCAGTGATTTGGCCACCACTGCCGGCCCACCAACTGGAGAGTGTCGTGATTAAGGGTCAAAACACTCTGTGAAGGTTGGGAACCACCTGGTGTCATCTGCTTCTGGCTGAAGGCTACGGTTACCTTATAAGGTAACTGGAGAATGCACCCTAACAGGTATATGTAACAAGGTGAAAGGGGGAAAACTACTGGTGAGAGAGTTTATTGGGATAATGATAATGTGTGACTGATGAAAATTGAGCATTATGAACTGTAAATTCAGAATCGCCGCTCTGAGAAACGATTCTCACATGGCCACGGAAATAAAAGACAATCAAATATCTGAGTCCGCGTGTTGTTTTGTATTCTCCGACAATATCACTATTTGAGTCCGAACGTGATTTGACTTGGCCTGACAAATTTGGCGACGAGGATGGGACCTTTTAAACGCGATATAGTGAACCCTTGACCGAGAATTTGGCCCCTCGGACTGTGCCAGAAAAGGTTGTCCCTCACTAGCCGGTGATCAGTGTACCTGCGTTCGGGTAAGGAAAAGAAGAAAACTGCGAGAAGGGACAGGGAACCATGAAATTTAAAATTGCTTTAAAATAAAACTGATCCACTTTGTGACCCAGATGTTCGCTGTTATAATCAGTGGATTGTATAAGTGTATAACTGAGGCTCGCGAATGTTGCAACATCTGTTTAATTCTGAAAAGTGTTGGGTTACCGTCCTAGTAGGTTGGTGGACCCCTCTAAAGGTAAACCGGCAAGAACGGCGCCTCACGAGCGACGCCCGAGTGATCCTAAAACGAAAGTACCGGTAAACGACACCGCGATGTAGGAAGTCGAAAAGTACAAGACAAAGAATTTGCTGGTTTCCTGCAGGATCGCCCGCTGATAAGGTTTGGTTGAGAACAGGGGATAGCATGTACTCTGTCACATTTTCTAGTGAGTCATATGCTTGGAGTCAAGGGGATTGGATTTATGGCGGTGCTTTCGACTCGCTAAAAATGAAATATTTGACCTCGATTACATGTTATGGTGTTCTAACAAATGGGACACCAACAACTTACAACTGAACGCAAGAAAGAGCCTATTTCTAACAAATGAATCATGATTTCGAGGTGGCGCTCTCTGCGTCGGCTATTGTTTCCGCCGAGGTGCCGGGTCAGAACGGGTCCCCGAATTAACACCTATTAGTCGGGAACAGACAGGTCAGAAAACAAAATCAAAGGGAACAGGAGAGAAGCAGTAGATAACTCTACTGGGGAAGATATCAGTGAGTTTCCCCGAAAATTGTGGGGAAAATCACAATTCTAAAGCCCTGGGTCGCGCCTGTGTTATAGAATACCGTTAATTAATCTCCTAACCCGCTAAAACAACCAACTGGCTCACACAAACTTGTCAAGTTTTCCAGCTCCTGCCCGGGGATTTGCGCGCACTCCTCAGTGTTACATATGGAACTTCTTGGGGAGGGACACAGAGTAGGTTCCCCAGTCCCAGACAGACGCCCGAACGTGACTGGAAACCAGGTCGGGCGGGCGATGTAAGACAAGCCATGGATCGCTAAGGTAATGGAACCCATTTTAATGACGGCCCGACAGCACGGGGATTTTTGCGAACTTTCCCGAAGTCCACATATAAAAGGCAAATCCCTTTCGGACATTATAGCTCGTTTTAAGGATACCTGGTAGTCCAGTGCTGGCAAACTCCTAGACCATCAGAATACCCAGCTGGCAGTGTAGACTTTTCTGAACTGCCTCCGACCTGCGATTGCCCAGTCCTTTCAGTTAACTAATCTTAATTGGCAGACCCAGCAGTTATTATTAAAGTTTCTATAAATGAAACATTCTTGAGATTTTTCACTCCCCACCCCCCACCCCAAATCGGTGTGCAAATATATTTGCCAACATACCCCTAAATTTGTGCACATTCCTAAATCAGCACGCACCACAAAATCCTTGTGGAACCCCAAATCTGCGTCGGCTTCCAAATTCACGCACCCGCAAACTCGCTGACATCTCAACATGCACATTAGATTATTCTTGAGCAAAATAATTTCAAACAGATCACAATCTGTCTGCTTCCACCTTATAAAACAGTAAGAACAAAGTTCATAATTGGAAGTGCTTTAATTAATAAAATATCGGAAGTAAAGGAATGTTGAGATTTGTCACAACTCCACTTGCAACGGCTCCCACAAATCCGTGTGCAGCCCCACTTGCCTGTGCACCCCCATGTTTTTAAAATGTTTCTTCTTTGAAAATAAAATGTGCGTACATGGGTGTCAGCTGGGTTGGTGGTGCATACGGTCTAAGGGTGCTTACGGATTTGGGGATGTTGGTCGATTTTGAGTTGTAACGAATCTCAAGGTTGTTTCATTGAGAGGTATTTTATTAATAAATACACATTTAATTTTCATCTCTGCTCTTACTATGATTTTTAAGATGGAGGTTGCTACTGAGTGGCCGATTTGAAATTATTCCTCCTCTGGGATAAGCTGATGTGTATCCAAAGGGTGTTGTCAGGTTCGCAGTGAGCAGCGATATGGGTGTCCATCCGTACTTGTGAGTGCATCTCGATTTGTGGGTCTTGGTGGATTTGGGTTAATGACAAATATCAAGGTTGTTTCGTTTAGAGATACTTTAATAAATAATGCACTTCAACAGCGAACTTTGTTCTTGCTATTTTCAATGTGGATTCAGCCATCTTGTGAAAAAGATCGAAATGATTCTCACTCCAGGATAAACAATCGTACTTGCAGGAGCGCACTTGTATTTGAAGGTGCACAGACATTTGGAGATGTTCACGGCGAGTTTGAGTACACACGGATCTGGGGATGTCTCAAGGTCTTTTCGTTTATAGATACTTTAATAACAGATGCACATCGAACTTTGAATTTGTTCTAGATTTTTGAAAGCGGAAACAGCTATTCTGTGAACTGTTAGAAATGACTCCTGCATTTGGATAACCTAATGTTCATGTGAAGTTGTCAGCGGGTTTTGGATGCATATGGATTTAGGGGTTCGCTCTTATTTGCTGATGTGCGCAGATGTAGGGTCTGATATGTCTAATATGGAGGTGCACACGGATTTTGGGTACACCATATTTGGGTGTATCGGCCGATTTGCAGTTGCAGTTGAATTTTCGGATGCGTGCGGATTTTTATCATGGAAACAGTCATTTTCTGAACGGTTTGAAATGATTCCTGCTCTGAGTTAATCTGTTGCGGATGTTGGAGTTTCATCCTGTTTGGAGTGGGTACTAATTTGTGGAGTGCTCTGATTTAGGGCGGTGTTGGCAAATAGGGGATTTCACACTGGTCAAATGATCCGAACAGATTCAGTGACGTGACCACCAGTATAATGGTGCAGTCTGATTCGCGAATGCTCGTTGATTTAGGAGCATGCAGATTAATATGGGGATGTTTACGGATTTCGGGTTTCTCACAGAGATGTGGTGCTTGTGGATTTGTAGTGTGACGTATCTGAATTTTGTTTTATTTATAAACACTTTCAGAATCAATGCACTTTGAAGTTTCAACAGTATTCTTGTTACTTTATGGCAAACAGTTTGCGAACGGTTTGAAATTATTCTTTGACCCGGATACTGTTCGGATCATGTGGTGGGTGTCAGCGTGTTTGGGATCCGCACTCAGTTGGGGATTGCACAGAGTTAAGGTAAATTCGGTATGTATACGGTGCACAGAGTGTTTGGGGGCTGCGCCTGGATTTCGGCATGCATGCAGATTTAGGCGTGTGCTCTGCCTTGAGGGTACACACGGATTTGGTGATATGCTCAGATTTAGAGCGTGTTGTCGAATATCCGGCTGCACACAGATTTGTAGTAACTTAGATATTTGGGTTGCGTACGGATTTTTAATGTCGAAATTCCCCCATTTTCGAAAATTTTTGAAATGATTCCTGCTCTGGAATGATCTATTATGGGGTTGCAGCGTGTTTGTGATATGTACTTATTTCCAGATTACGCAGACTTAGAACAGAGTCCGCTAACAGAGAGATACACACCGATTTGGAAACGTTCATTGATTTAGGGGTGTGTAGGCCAATATGGGGCTGTTTATAGCATTCGGGCTTCTAACGGATCTGTGGTGTTGGGAACAGAGAGAGCGAGAGACAAGTGGTGTCAGAATGGGAACAAGTGATCTGAGGTCGGTGTGGTAAGTTGTAAATAAAATTGACGAACTCAGCGTGGGTGCAGGAAGCAGCACCAATTCAGACGTCACTGGACTGACAGCACCAATTCAGCCGTCAATGTAGGGCATGAACGGGTTGTTTCGGGAACCCAGGCAACCTCGCAGGAGAATGGCTTTGCACCTGGACTAATGTCTCTGGGCAGCCAGAAGGATTGCAGGGTGGAACTACGGTGTAAATTGGATAAATAGGCCAGAGATTAGAAGATAGGCCGGCGAATGAGGGGCGATCATTGCAGCTGTATAATGAAAAATTTATGTAATTTCCGCTTGGGAGGTGTGAGTGGAACAAGGATATCGCAGGACCCAGAGGAACAAAAATTGCCCACAGTGGATAGAACTTCAGTGGTTTCAGGTCGAGCGACGCCGCAACGTCACGAGTTCTTCACAAACATGAGAGAGAGCGGTGATTTTACCACATTCTTTAGCTGCTCCCTGAACTTGGTCTGCGTAACGGTGTAAAGGGCCGTGTTCGTGCAACAGCTCAGAAGCTGCAGAATGGCGCCCAGCTCTCGCAGCGAATCAGGTGGGCGCACATACGTGACAAAAGCATCCAGCCGATTCCACGCAGAATACACAGTGAAAGGTGCCCACAGCAAGATGAAATTGCCCGAGACGATCAGCAATAAAACGAGGGATTTCCTGCGTTTCTCCATCTCCGGGTCTCTGGCACTCTGTCCGTTGCCAGGAAAACTGAGTCTCCTGCGCGCTCTGCTCGTGACTAAGACGTGCCTGGCGGTGAAGCAATTCGTCAGCAGAACCAGCACAAATGGGAATACAGGAGTGAGGATATAATAAAATAGTTCAAATTGAGTCGCGATAAATAAATTCAAATAATGCACTCTCCCCCTACAAATAAATGGAACAGCTATCCACGTGTAGTACCCCGAGAGTCTAAAATACCAGTAAATATTCTTTAAAAAGCCAATGGCACTCACTGTCCCCAAAACCACGACAGCGGTTTTCTCGGTGCAATATTTTGATTTCAGCTTCTGGCAACAAATGGCGACAAACCGATCAAAGGTAAACGTGACCGTGAACCAGACGGAGCAGTCGGTTGCGGTGTAAAGGAGAACAGCGTGGATATTACACGCCTTGGTCATTGATCGGAAAAAAACGTCGATTGGTACGTACATAAGTGGAATCTTGCTCAATATCAGGTCGACGATAAGAACCAGCAGATCCGCCACTGCCATGGCAACCAGGTAGCAAGTGACAACTCTGGAGAGGCCACACTTTCCCCGAGAAAGGACGAATATGGTCACCATGTTCACTGCGAAGATAGGAATCAATGAGGGTAAACACATCAGGAAGCATTTACATATAAAGTAATCCACTTTTCTGTATGTGACAATGTCAAGAATGAGCGTACCTGACAGAATAAAACAATCGCAAAAGTTAAACTGCTTTGCAAATGTGTGTACACTCAATGCAATATGTTGGACCGAATATCGGTAAAGAAACAGAGAGCGGAGGTTACAGATAACGATGGCTGACGATTGATGGATTTCGTACTTTTTGAGGCAAAGGGCCGAATAGCGCATCATCGATTAAATCTGCGGCATCTCGACTGTCGTGAAGTTAGTATCCTTGACAGGAACCACCTCTGGATAAAGAGCAGCTTCCCGCCGCTGACCGTCACCAGGGGTAACGGGATTTGCAAATGGAGCAGCAGCACAAATCACAATTATTGCACCTCTCTTCCCGTTTCTCGACTTTGAGGGAGTGTTATTCTCTTCAAATTATACCACGAGGCTCACCGTCTATTTGTTGTAGCTTTGCCTTTATATTCGTATGATATTCATTATATTCTCAAATACGTTTTATTTTCTCAGCAAGAATGAAGTTGATTTGTCACCATAAAAATACGTCACGATCAATATTTCAAGAACTTACGGAAGTCTATCATGTTTTCAGAAATGTGTTACCTAGGCTTTAAACATCGTCAAATGCACCTGGTGTGAAATATACATTCTATAATTTTTGATCCCAAACGGAAAATGCAGTTTTAAGAACACAGTGGGGAGGAAGACGGTCAGATGCAGGAGAGGGACGTCCTGATTACATTCGCGGAGAGATGCTTCCTTTGCTTCAGTGGAAACTCAGGCAACTCGTGAAAGTTGGAAAGTGATTAAAGTTTGTGTGAAATTTGTCTTCCGACTGATGTTGGTTAAAACGACCAGGGAGAAATGGAGAAGGAATGTTCACAATAAGGTTACTCTTTCTACAGGAATAAGACAGATAATAAGATACACTGTTGTTGTAAACCCGCTCTGGATTATCACAAGTGTTAGCACATATTTCCTTAGGCAGGAGTCCTGGATTCAGTAAATTATCGAAGTGTATTTGCTTAATTATCAACTGGTATGTGTGTCAGCAGCCTTAATTATTATTATGAGAGGTACAGGCCAAAAGGAAAATGTGCAGTTAAATGTTGTTTCATAAGTTATCTTTGGACAGAGACTCACCGGGAAGAGCAATGATGCCGAGGACAGGGAAGAAAATCACTTGAATGGTGAATAAAGCATTCGTGACTCGAAAATCTACCGTTATCCGTTCGTCATGCGCAAAAATATATGGAACCATCCAGAAGATGTTTTTCCCATTTTCTGTTATATTCCAAGCCGTCCATCCCGAATTCTGATCCATGACAGAACGAGCCGGTCTGTCCTTACTCTCCTCTTTGTGCCGCTCCGGATCTCTGTCCGTGACAGGAGAGGCTGTGCTCGCTGAAACTGGGGGAACTGAGTGAAAGCGACTCTTATTAATAACAGAGAGAAACCCTCCGGTGACGTCAGCAGCATAACTTGAAAAGGCGCTATTTATTTTCCATGAAATGACAGAAAGAGTTAACCCTTGGTTTACCCAGTAGCTGAGGAAGAAGTGTGTATATAAGCACTGCTGCTATTACATATATTCGAATTACAAAAATAAATTTTAAAAAAACTAACAATATAACTGCACCTCTTCCTAGAGATGCTGCCTGGCCTGCTGCGTTCACCAGCAACTTTTATGTGTGTTGCTTGAATTTCCAGCATCTGCAGAATTCCTGTTGTTAACAATATTTCAGTCGACTTAGCTGAATATTAAGTTGAAAAAATGGTCCTTAAATAATGAACAAATGTATGTATTTTGTTTTAAAATCCCGTGTAAGGAATGAGGTAAATAAGTCAAAAATCACAAGTGATTCTTCCTTGGTGTGTGTAAAATAAGAAATGCAGAACAGCGGTTCTGGAACAGCGGCATTAGCTTAGGATGTGTTAATTTTTATAACAGAGAAAGACTATCAGCCTTTCTCGAAAAAGGGGTTCCCTTGGGAGCCGGGAGTAGCGAGTAGACAAGAGCGGCAGATATGCGGGGAGGAGGAAGACAGAAGGTGAGGGAGAGAAAGGCAGAAACAGAGACAGGGGATGATGGAATTAACTGTCGGCAACTGGGATCCCTCCAGCACAGTGTGGATCAGATCACCGAGTGGCCGATAAGTATCCTTTGCACGCAGTCTTACTCTGCCTCTACAAGTGGCTGACTGGTATTTCTCACGTCATCCTGATATAGTAGTAGATTAATAATCTTCAACATGTGTACTCAGTCTCGGTTTACTGCGAATTCTTCATGCTGTTAAATCAGAAAGAAACAAGGGCAAAAAATAACTCCTTACTGTCGATACCCGTATACCATACAAGAGGCCAGGACGCATTCATACATACGTTACCACTCTCCGGCAGCTGATGCAATTCCGCTGGGTGTAAAGAGTCGATGTGACAGAAAACACTTAAATCCAGGAGCATCAGCACCTTTCTATGAAATGACTTTGTACTTATTGGCAAGCAAAGGTGACGCTGTACGTTTGTACAATTTACCCTCCATTGAAAATCACACAAAAAACAAAAGACACCAGTGCTCTAAATCGGTTATTCGGTTTACTTTATTATGATTCTCCCCTTTATGTAGCCTTCTTGGAATGTTTCCTGTTCTTTAACAGTATCTGCCTTCATATATTATTTGAAAATCTTTGGGAACTGGTGTTATTTTCATTTCCCCCTGAATAATGTCATGGCATATTTGTGAGACTGCAAAGATCGAACGGGAACTAGTGAAACACGTCTCTTCTTGACTGTTATTAATCTCTGTTGTGGTTTGCAATGAGCTCCTCTTAAAGCTTAGAAATGTAGAAATAGCAGAACGGGCACGTTTATTCACAATGGTCACCGCAATAAATTTGACAGAATGGTGTTCAAAGCGGTAAGCTTTTGATTAAAAGCGTACACGTTGCAATAAAACATATTTCTTCGTCACACAAAACATCAGGCAAGCACAGTTGTGCATAGCAGGTGTCGAAGTAAAGGTATTCTTAGATTATTTTGTCGGCACCATTACGTCCAGCCACTGAATACCAGCGGCACATGGTTCTTCAGCTGCTAATCAACTGAGCAGTAATCAGATTTAGATTTGTGCGTATAAATCACAAATTTCAACAAATCCCTTTTACAGATGTGTAACCCTGTGCGACAAACACTCGTTTTCCCTGCTGTGCTCGGAGTGTAACCACGTCTGATGTGATGATAACGATAAAACACAGCGAGCGTTCTTCCCCAACAGCTTGTGTTTACTGATATTCTTGTGTAAAAATATAAATCCAGGAATGCATCAATGATACCAATCCTGAGCCACTGACTCTGCAGTATTGTGTCTTGCTCAAACAGCCGTTATGTTTGCCTGTATGTGAGCGGCCATTGACAATCGAATATATTGTGAATATTTTCATATTTGCCTTTCGTAACCCGTGACAATGGGATCACTGATAATTGGACATCATCTTTAGTCGAACAGTTCTGCTCAGTGACATTTTTAAAGACAGAGCTTCGCACTGCCAGTGATGGTGTTGGAGTAGCAGCGACATTACTAGGGTCGACCCTACTGGATCTGGGCAAGCTGCTTAGTTCTCCGTGTGGACAGTGATGGGACTGGATATGCAGTGAGGTTATCACTGTGGTCAGGTATGTGGATTTGATCAGTCGTGACTCTGTCAGTCTGGTCAGTGATGTGTCTGGATCTGCAATGATAATAAGGAATAGCTTATTTCCCTCAGCAATCAGGATTCTGAAAGGGCATTGAACCCAACAATACTCCCTCACTACATGTTGTCCTCTTTTTGCACGAATTAAATTTAGTTTTTTTTTTACATATTATCTTCTAACTGTGATTTACAGTTTTTATTATTATGTATTGCAACGCATAACGACACATTTCACGACATATTAAACCTCATTCCGGTTCTGATTTTCTACAGTCTCTGATTCGCGGCTGCTCCATTTATTACTACTCGGGTCCATTTACGCAATAAACTATGCCTCTGATAGCCGTCACGTTTCAGAAGTGCAAACGATTTTTCTCCTTCAGATCTGACAACTTTCTTTATCTACTGTGCAATATTACATTTGTAAATGTTTTGAGTTTACACTCTACCACGAATCACTTTACACGGTACGAAATAAATAATGTATTGTGCCAACCTTATTTTAGAATCATGCTAACATTTATTTCTCATTTTCATCTGTTTTTACAGTGCACCAACGTAGATCTATCTTTCCGCAGCATAGTCTACGTCATAGTCTATTCATGTTGTTCAGCCACTGGGCTGGTGCCTTTAGCATAATGTTTACTCCCCTGCACAGGTACAGTGATAGGAACATGCAAATTAACCGACACCAGTACTCCGCATTAAAGGTATCAGATGTTATTTTTTCTTTCGTGATGCATATCCAGCAATCGTCGTCTTGATTTTAATTGTAATGTACTAATGTTGCATTTTGTCTTGGATATTTGCATTAGATATGACAGATATGTATCTCTTTAGGTGAACCACATATCCTAAAGATTAACAAGTACCATTTTGATTCATGTGATAACATACTGTATATTCATTGATAGAACTGAGCTCTTTTATTTTAGCTTGTAGAAGAACAAAAGTACGTATAACTTTCCTGCACAAATATACTGTACTTTGCAGATTAAGTATGAGCTTCAATACAATCAGTCTCAGATGTTATAATGGGTCATGTGCTTGACCTGACTGCAGGCCAGGTCCAGGCCCCATTCGAAAGCCTGGTCATTCCTGCGGGCAGTGGCCACGTGACCTGATAGCTGCACGTCATGTTTCATGATTTTGCGATCTCCCTGGATTCAAGGATTCAAAGCTGGGTGGCAGTGTGAAATGTGAGGAGGATGTTATGAGAATGCAGGGTGACTTGGACAGGCTGGGTGAGATGGCAGATGCAGTTTAATGTGGATAAATGTGAGGTTATCCACTTTAGTGGTAAGAACAGGAAGGCAGATTATTATCTAAATGGAGTCAAGTTAGGAAAAAAGGAAGTACAACGAGATCTAGGTGTTCTTGTACATCAGTCACTGAAAGCAAGCATGCAAGTATAGCAGGTTATGAAGAAAGCTAATGAAATGCTGGCCTTCATAACAAGGGGAATTGAGTATAATGGCAAAGAGGTCCTTCTGCAGCTGTACAGGGCCCTGGTGAGACCACACCTGGAGTACTCTGTGCAGAATTGGTCTCCAAATTTAAGGAAGGACATTCTTGCTATTGAGAGAGTGCAGCGTAAGTTCACAAGCTTAATTCCCGAGATGGTGGGACTGTCATATGTCGAAAGATTGGAGCGATTGGGCTTGTATACTCTGGAATTTAGAAGGCTGAGTGGGCATCTTATTGAAACATATAAGATTATTAAGGGATTGGACACGCTGGAGGCAGGAAGCATGTTCCCGCTGATGGGTGAGTCCAGAAACAGAGGCCACAGTTTAAGAATAAGGGGTAGGCCATTTAGAACGGAGTTGAGGAAAACTTTTTCACCCAGAGATTGGTGGATATATGGAATGTCCCAGAAGGCTGTGGAGGCCAAGTCTCTGGATGCTTTCAAGAAAGAGCTGGATAGAGCTCTTAAAGATAGCGGAATCAAGGTTATGGGGATAAGGCAGCAACTGGATACTGATTGTGGAAGATCAGCCATGAATACAGTGAATGGCGGTGCCGGCTCGAAGGGCCGAATGGCCTGCTCCTGCACCTATTGTCTATTCTAAGTTCCAGATCCCTTCTGACATATGGTTGGAAAAGTATCTTTTCCTCAGATCCCTCTGTATTGCCAATCCTTTGACACGATTCTATTGTCTATATACTCTCCCGTCTCGTCGAGTGAGAAAGCTGTCCGGTTTTGAGTATTTCAACACCAGATGTACTGAAGAAGATGCTGATTATGTGTTATCTTGTGCGTAAGTCTATACTACACACGTGGAGTTTGAAACATTGACTGCACAGAAGCTAAAGTTGAAATTAGCAACATGTTTACCACTCAGTTACATTACTGCTTTGCTCAATCGCTTCGCTCCGTCGTCCGAGCTATAAAGCAAGCTATTTCTGTTGGTGTCTGTTTCATAGAATTGGCAATCAGGTGTGCGGTGGCTTACCTGTATAGATTCCAGACCAGATGCAGTTTAATAATTGGCAATCTATTGGCACTATAATAGCGACATATGGGCTGCACGTTTAAGATAAAAGCCGATGTTCGGGGTGGGCGCTGATCCTGCACCTGAGATTAGCGCTGAATCTGCAGGACAGTAGATGGAGCAGTAATGTAGAGCATCTATTGACGCCTTTGATCAATATAATCGCGATCATCTGACTGCAGGGAGCTCTCACTTGATAATTCTCAACTTGGATTCCACGCAAAGTGGAGGAATTTAAAATATGGGTGCCCTGACAATGACCAGGACACGCTGTTACATAACCAGTACTGTCAGTGTTAAGGCCACAGAGACAACAACATTATCATCATGGTCAACGGTAGTAATGACGCGGCAGCTTGGCCTGCAGTGAGATCATCCAGTCAGCTGAGCTGAGTTCCAGAGAAGCAGTGACAACACCAGGGTGTTCAGTGACGTGCTTTGAAAGTGCAATCCATTCTGCGTATTGAATACAACAGCCCGTAACGGCTCTGACGCTCCAGCATTACACTCAATGTGTCGGCATCGTGCCTGCTGTTCTGCATTTCCAATGCAGGGAGTGGATCTCCTGGAGGTCGGAGAGATGAATCTGACCGCGTTTAGTGGAGACTTCGGCCAAATTTATCAAGGCTGTGTTTTACATCCGTCCCCATCTGCAGAGTCCTTCTCCGTAGAATATTGACTCCCATTGTAGCAAACATTTCAAATTATTGCACAATACTTAGTAATAACATGTCGTACTCTCATTTTATACCAGCATATGACGCATTCCATATTTCTACATGTACTGAACTATATCTATTTCTGACTGCAGTTAATCTGATTTGTGATGTGCAATAATTCTCTTTGTTGTTGTACACTGCCTGGCTGGCACAGTACAAACCCCAACATTTATTTGCAGCACTCTTTACAATATGTTGACGCGTTTAAACATGTGAAACGTATGTTTACGTGCATACAGGATATTTTAATAATTATATTCACAATGTTATTGCCAGTATGGGAGACCAGAAATAAAGAAGCAGCTGTATAAAGCTGAAAGCGATGTAGACTTTGTATTTTTCGGTTCCCCGGTGAGTTCTGTTACCTGCACCTCTGAACACAAGCTGCATCTCTTTTCATACTTGATGCTCTTTATCCACTAATCCACTGAAGATTGTTCGGAATTATTTTTGTGCAGATAGACCAAATAAAAGAGATGTACGCGGCTCCTTCCCTCTGCCAGTTTGCAGGTTACTCATGAGCATGGTTCGCCCACCTACTTAAACAATTACTCTGCTTCTCCCTCCGCCCGACAGATCAGGGGGACATGCAGTCTTGGGACTTGGTAGAGTATGGCCGTATTTGCAGCTAACGTACATCACAGGTCCCGGTCATGCGACCACTAGCACCAGGCTCTGAAGAGTGTAAGTCATGCCTCGGGTCCTCAGTTACAGGGACGATTTGTTGGCTTTTTGGTCATTGGCATTAATGTTGTGAATGAGTTAGTTGTTGAGACTGTGGTTGAGATTCTGGGGAGGGTACGACCGGTACGAGAGGGATGGGTTACAACTGAACCCGAAGGATCCAATATCCTAGCGGGCAGGTTGGCCTAAGTTGCTCGGGTGGGTTTAAATTAATTTGTTACAGGAATGGGAACCTGCAAGATGGTGCTGAAGATGCAGTCGTTGGTTTACAAGCAGAGGCAATGTATAGAGAGACTCCTTGAAAGGAAAGGCCGCTGATAGGACAAAATTGCAGTTAGGAGGACGAGTTGCAACATCAAAGCGGGAAAAATCGAAGTGTCTGAATACAGGACTGTTGGTGTGATATTGAATGCACGCAGTACACTGGATATGGTAGAGGAACTTGTAGCACAGTTACTCATTGTCATACATGCATATGCAAAACGGAATCATAGTTGAAAGAAGTTTATAGCTTGGAGATTAATATCAAGGATACACATTGTAGCAAGGGACAGGCAGGAAGCTAGAGGGGGCGGCTTTGCTCTGTTCTGCAAGATTAAAGCAAATCATTTAAAAGAGGTCCCACAGGATCAGAAGGTGTTAATTCATTGTAGATAGATCTATGATCGAATTCATCCTGAAATTTGAGAAGGAAAAGCGAATGTCAGATGTATCAGAACTTCAATGGAGTAAATGAAATTACAGAAGCATGAGGGAGGAGTTGGCCAGAATTGATTGGGGGGAAAAGACACGAGCAGACATGGCGACAGAGCAGCAGTGCCTGCAATTACGGAAAGGATTTAGAAGGCACAGGATTCGTGCGTCACAAGAGAAGCGGTATTGTAAAGAAAAACATGACAAACTGTGTCGAACAAGAGAAGAGAAAAACAACTTAATATCCAAAAATCAGGCACATAAAAGAGCAAGAATTAGTGGGGTTAGATGATTGGGACGTTTTTAAACATTCAACAGAAGGCAACTAAAATGTCAATAAGAGGGCATCGAAGGAATGCAAAATAACGCTAGCCAACAATATTAAAGACGGTACCCACATTTTTTTAGATATATAAAGTGAAAGAGAGTGACCAGACTGGACATCGGACAGCTGGAAAACGATGCTGGACAGATAGTAATGGGGAACAATGAAATGGCGGACGCGCTGTAACATTTTGCATCAGTTTTCACCGTGGAAGACAGCAGCAGTGTGGCGGAAGCTCCAGATGTCAGGATTCATAAGTGAAACCAACACTCTCCCCAATAATCCCAAAATCAGAGTTGCTAAGTATATAATGTTCTGCATACGTGCGAGTAAATTTCCTGTCACATTACAAGTACTTCAATGCTACGTGATCTATCATGGCAACAAACGTTCAGTAGTCTCTTCATTATAGTAGCACATTAGGTGGTGCATGGCGTTTCTGAAGTTGTGAATGTTGGGGAAAATTTGATAGACCGGGGAATACTATATAAAGCACTGAACAGACCATTTGGCGCACAATGTTTGCCGACTTTGACACTAAGTTCCGCTTTTATTTTCAAACGGATTGCACACAAAAATGAACCTGAGATTCACGTGAGAAAAATGTCACCAATAATGGACATAACTACGTGTCGCGAAAACACTCCATCACATTCGAACCCTCCAAGTGTAAATATTTTGAAAACTAATAATAATACAGCGAGTTTTTCAGTCAACGGACTGTGCCATTCCCGATATTATAGCGAATAGAATATAAAAGTTAATGCTGAATGCTTCTGTATTCCTCTGTCATATCCGTAAATATCTCTCCTCAGATCTCTAGATTATCAAGCTCATAACAACTTCTCGGACAATTCTGTCCGCGGCATCGGTAGTATTTTGGTCTGACAGGGATTGGAAACATCATTATTACTGTCAATGGGTTTTGTCGATTGTAGCTTGGATTAGATTAGATTATGAGGACACGAAGTCCTCTTTTATTGTGATTTAGTAATGCATGCATTAAGAAATGATACAATTTGTTCCTCCAGTGTGATATCACAGAAACACAAGACAGACCAAGACTAAAAACTGACGAAAACCACATAATTACAACATACAGTTACAACAGTGCAAGCAATACCGTAATTTGATAGAAGAACAGACCACGGACACGGTAAAAATAAAGTCTCTCGAAAGTCCCATCATCTCAGGCAGACGGTTGAAGGAAGAAAACCCTTCATGCCAAGAGCTTCCAGCGCTGCAAACTTGCCGATGCAGCATCCTGGAAGCACCCGACCACAGTCCGACTCCGAGTCCGTCCGAAAACTTCGAGCCGCCGACCAGCACTCCGACAACAAGCATCGAGCACCATCTCTACCGAGCGCTTCGATCCCGGCCTCGGCAACAGACAACAGGCAATAGGCAAAGCCGAGGATTTGGGGCCTTCCCCTCGGAGACTCTCGATCGCACAGTAGCATCGGCAGCGAAGCAGGCATTTCAGAAGTTTCTCCAGATGTTCCTCCGTGCTTTTCACAACTGTCTCCATCAAATCAGGATTGTGCACGGCATCCTACTTCACAAATACGGTATCAATTCGGAGCGGTCGCGCGCACTGCGTCACGCCGTCATCTTCTTCTCCCCCTGATGGATAATCAGTATTTTATTTCTTGCAAGGGAGTGGACACTGGAAATGAAGTATGTTATCATTGTGGTCTCCGTTGTACTTGAATAACCAGTGTCCGTGTGGAAATAATGTCTGGAGTATGGTGACAGTAATAGGGAGGACATGTGGGCAACGACGAGTAAACAATAGAGTCGCGCAGAAAGCGATCTTTGGAAACCGGAGATGGGGGAGGGAAAGTCCTGCCGGGTGGTAGAGTCGCTATGGAGATGGTGGAAGTTATAGAAGCTATCTTGCATGCGGAGGCTCATTGCGTGTTACCTGAGGACCAGGAGACCCCATCACTTCTGTTAGTTTGGGAGGGATGGAGTGTTTTACCTGCGTGAAATGAGACAGGGAGTGGTGATGGCACCTTCGATCGTGGTGAAAGAGAATCTCCATTTGCTGTAAAATGACTTGAGAGGAAAGTCTCATCTATGCAAATGATAGAATGGAATAGCACTTTTGCCAGTATCCGTGCGGCAGGAGGTATCGTCAAGATAACTGTGACAGACAGTAGCTTGGCTTTGTAAAATATTTCGTTAGATAATCTGTCTCTGGAATTTGGGACAGAAAGATCGATAGATGAGAGAGATGTCAGAATGGAAGCAATCTAATCTGAGGTCCATGTGGGAAGTTGTAGGCAACGTAGATGAAAATGACGAGATCAGCGAGGCTGCAGGAAGCATCTCCAATTGAGTCGTCCATGGACTCGCGGCACCAATTCAGTCATCTCTGTAGGGGGTGAACGGGTTGTTTCGGGAACACAGACGCCCTCAGAGGATTATGGCCTTGCAGGTGAATCAAAGTATCCGGGCGGCCAGAAAGAATGCATGTGGAACCATGGAGCAAAATTCACTAACATCTGTAGGGCAGTGATGGGAAGATAGGCCGGCGAATGAGGATAGAGCACTGCGGCTATGTAAGGGAACCTTCTATGTAATTGCCGCGGAGGTGTGGGTGGAAGAAGGATAGCGCCGGACCCAGAGGAACAGAAAGTGCTCCCATGTATGGGACGTAAATTGGGTCAGACCGGAGACACCGCTAATTCACGACTTCCTCACAACAATGACAGCAAGCGCAGACTTTACCATATTCTGCAGCTGTTCCCTGAACTTGGTCTGTGTAACGGCGTAAAGGGCCGTGTTTATACAACAGCTCAGAAGCTGCAGAATGATGCCCAGCTCTCTCAGCGATTCGGGCCGACGCACAGGGTTGATAAAATCATTCAGCCGATACCACGCAGAATAAACAGTGAAAGGTGCCCATAGCACGATGAAATTCCCCGAAGTGATCAGCAATAAAACGAGGCATTTCCTGCGTTTCTCCATCTCCGGGTCTATGGTACTCTGTCCATTGCCGGGAACCCTGAGTCTCCTGCGAGCTCTGCTGGTGACTAAGACGTGCCTGGCGGTGAAACCGTTCGTTACTAGAACCAGCACAAATGTCAATACAGGGTCGAGGAAGTAATAAAATAGGTCAATTTGAGTTATGAAACTGAAAACAAGAACTCTCTGTGAACAAATGAATGGGTTGATTGTCCACGTGCAGTTCTCTGAGAGCCTAAAACACCAATACATATTCTTTAAACAGCTGATCACAGTCACTGTCCCCAAAACCACGGCCACAGTTTTCCCGGCGCAATATTTTGTTTTCAGTTTCTGGCAATAAATGGCGACAAATCGATCAAAGGTGAACGTGACGGTGAACCAGACCGAACAGTCGGAGACGGTGTAAATCAGAGCAGCGTGGATATTACACCGTGGTCATTGAGCGGAAGAAAGCGCCGATTGGCATGTGCGTAAGTGAAACCTTGCTCAGTATCAGATCCAGGATAAGAACCAGCAGATCCGCCACGGCCATGGCAACCAGCTGCATTTGACAACTCTGGAGAGGCCACACTTTCCCCGAGACAGGATGAATATGGTCACTATCTCTACTAGAAGCAGCAGCAGAGAGGTTTTATTTTTTCTGACGGGAGGCGGAAATGCGTGCCCTGTAGTGGCCAAATGTGGTGGAGGACCCGTTTGTTCTTCATGGCGTTCTCGGAGACGATTGTCCAACCAGGTGGAAAGGGAGATCAGGGAATCCGGGCTGTCAGTGTCATCTCTTGCCGCTAGCTTGTTTTTCACCATGTCAATGAGACCGTTCCGAAATACGTTTTGGAGTGCCTTATTGTGGCCGCTAACGTCCGGAACGCCACGGAATATTCGGCAACGCTGCGTGAGCCCTGGCGGAGTGTGAGTAGGCGCTTAGCCGTATCTGTACCACGGACGGAGTCGTGAAAGATCTTTCTCATTTCCGCGATAAAGGTGGAAAAAAAGAGCAGATATCCGGTTGATTATATCAAACAGCTGTAGCCCACGCTAAGTCACTTCCCCGCAACAACCCCATGATATAAGCAATCTTTGACGTATCCGTGGAGTACGTGGATGACGGCTGTTATAACACCAAGGAGCACTGCAGAAGGAAGACCCGGCACTTTCCCAAATCCCCAGCGTAGTGCTCTGGTTCAGGTTCGTGCGGCTATCTTGATGGTGATGTTGCTGATACGTTGGGTGTTGGCACTACAGGCTGTCTGGGCTGGTTAGACAGAGTTCCAGGAGTGGGTAAAATACGCGGTCCACCTGGTCACCGATCTTCGTTACGTCAGCAGGGAGAACGGACGTTCGCCATGACCTCCTGGAGGAGTTGGTCATGCAAACCCAGTTGGGTGCCCTGGCTGGTGAGGTCTTGTTGCAGGGTATTCGTGTCCGCTAGGTGCATAGTGGCCAGATCTTTCTGTTGCAACGAATGAGGCGACACAGGCACGGAGATTTAGTTAGGATGCAGACGTGAACGGCAAACAGGAAGGAGAGCAGGAAGGCAGAAGACGCACAGAATTTATCTTGACTCGGAGCGTAGAGAGAGAAACGGCTGACAAAATCCTTCTTAGCACGGAGAGACGGAGTTACGCAGGCAAGCCTTGGTGCTGAATTAACACTTTAAAAGACTTATTTTGGCGCGGGGAGGCTGGGTTTCACAGGTAAGCCTCTGAACTGGAGTTGAACTTAGAAAACTGATCCTGACACGAAGAAATTCAGTTTCACAGGTAATTTTCGATACTGGGCAAAACCTAGAACATACAGCCTTAAGCGTCCGGAAAAAGTTATTTACCACACCCTCAAAACCAACAATCTGGCAACTACTGGTTGTAACGCCGGAGTTCTCATGCTGCAGGTCCTGATGGAAACCAGGTGTGCCGTCATCAAAGAGAATTAGGAGCAAGTGGGAAACTGACGGTCGGAATTGTGGCACTATCAAAGGAAATTAGGAGAAAATAGGGAATTTACGATCCGGACCGTGACATGCACATTGTATCGAAAGGAAAGGCATGGAAGCAAAGCGCACAGCGCACTTCTGTTGGTACAAAACTAAAATCTAATCATTAGAAAGAGAGTACATATGGTCAGATGATGTTGTATCTTTATACGTAGGGCTAAGGAACAGCAGGGTAAAATGACCCAGATGGGAGTTATGTAAAGATCTCCAAACAGTGGCTAAGATAGAAAATGCATGGCAAAAGTGTAGTGTTACGATAGACATGAGGTATTTCAATATGTAGAAAGACTGTGAAATCAGATTTTCCAAAAACGCTTCCAAGAGGAGACATTTCTAGTATGCTATGATATGGCTTTTTCGAGCGGCTGGTGGTTGAGCTCACTTGGGGATCAGTTATGCTGGACTGGCTGTTGTGCAGGGAAGAGAAATTGATTAGATAGCTTAATGTAAAGCAACCTTTAAGGTGGTAAATACGGAGGATAGGTAGAGAGATTTACCGATGCATTATTGATTCCAAAGAAATTTACAGATGTCACATTAATATTACAAGTGCTCAGATACACAAATATTAGAGGAGAGGTACGAAGGAATAGAAGTAAGTACCTCAAAATATAAACTTTCCAGGAATTATAAATCAAAGATGACAATATTCGCAAGATTTACACGTTTACACTGATAAGATGGTAGTGCAAGATTTGCTGTGAATTTATACAATAGTGGTGCACATTCACACAGTCCAAATAATAAGCGACGGTAAAATTGCATAGTATTGCAGTCAGTGTCCGCCATACCTGAGAATGGTAAATAGTACTCAAACTGAGCTCTGTCGAACAGAATTTAACAAGAGTCTAACAGTAAGGGACATTCACTTGGAGAATGGTGAGCAATTTTGCGTCCCTTTCTTATAAAGGTATGCTGACATTGTGGAGGTCAATCAGGATGATTCCGCCTTTGAAAGGCTTGTCATATGAGCGGCATTATATGGCTCTAACACTGTACTGTGTCATTCAGAGGAATAAGGCTGAACCCCTGCCTCAGCAAGGACCCGTTGCAATTTGCCTATCGCCAGCAATAGGTCTTCGGTAGATGCAATTTCACTGGCTCTTCACGCTGCCTCTGACTACCTGGACAGCACAAACAACAAAGATGCTGTTAATCGACAATAGCTCAGCATGTAATGCCATCACTCTCACAATCCGGATTGAAAAGTTGCAGAACCTGGTCCTCGGTACCTCCCTCTACAATTGGATCTTCGAATTCCTGACTGGAAGACCACAATATTTGCTGATTGATGATAAAATCTCCTCCTCGCTGACGATCAACACTGGTGCGCCTCAGAGTTGCGTGATTAGCCCACTGCTCTAAAATCTTTAATGCTCAAATACCGTCTATCAATTTGCTGATGACACAACCATTTTCTGGTAGAACCTGACATGGAAACGAGAGGGCGTTCAGGAGCGAGATGTCCCAACTGGAAGAGTGGCGTCGTAGCAACAACCTTGCACTCAACGTCAGTAAAACCAAAGAGCTGATTGTGGACTCTGGAAAGGTAAGAGAAAGGAACACTTTCCAATCCTCAGAGGGATCAGAAGTGGAGAGAGTGAGCATTGTCATGTTCCTAGGTGTCAAGATCTCTGAGGATCTAAACTGGTCCCAACATATCAATGCAGTTATAAACAAAACAAGAAAAAGACCATACTTCATTCGGAGTTTGAAGAGGTTTGATGTGTGAACAAGTACAAATGCAGTTTTAAAAAAATCCTCTGTAGATGACGCGCATTCTGACAGGCCACGTTGCTGTCTGGTATGATGGTGGGGGGTTGTGGGGTGGTGATGCTGTGCTACTGCACAGGACCGAAAGTATCTGCAGACGGTTGTAAATCTAGTCGACATCATCTTGGGTACCAGCCTACAAAGTACCCAGGACATCTTCAGGGAGCGGTGTCCCAGAAAGGCAGCGTCCGTTATTAAGGACATCCAGCACCCAGGACAAGCCATTTTTCCACTGTCACCATCCAGGAGCTACAGAAGCCTAAAAACACACGCTCGGTGATTCAGGAACATCTTCCTCCCCTCTGTCATCCGATTCCTAAATGGGCATTGAACCCGTAAACACAACCCACTTTTTAATATCTTATTTCTCTTTTTTGCACGATTTTTAACTGTAATTGATGTACTTATGCCTTTGTTGCTATTATTATAATTTATTATATTCGTTATGTATTGCATTGAAGTGCGGCTGCTACTTTAACAAATTTCACGACACATGCTGGTATAACGGCCTTTGCCGCAATTGGCTCCCGTTGCCTGGGGCGAATAGCCGTCGACCCCGCCAACAGTGCAATTGCTTTGGTGCGGATACGGTGTGAGGCACCCAATGATCAGCCACGACACAAATATCAAACAATATACCAAGTGCGAGTAAAGATTTATACGTTATAGTAAGTTTTGGTGATGGGTTAGTGGCAACAACTAGAAGAAAAGGTGCCCCGTTAGTAACATATCAGTCCTCTGCGCATAATATTTTAATACTTTCAAGCTCACGCCTTCGATTCCATCCACAACGTCTTTCCGAGACTCCGGCCACCATCCAAACCCCCGAGGTCCGGTATCTGCCGCCCTGGAACCGCTATCCGTTCCCCGCACGTCCGTCCTCTCGGCTCGCCTCCCGAAAAAGCCCGTGCTCCTCAACTCGGCACACATATACAAGATAACATAACATGATTTGCATTGGCTAGCAAATGAAGACAATTTCCATTATCACGAAGTATATTCCAAACACGCTGTACAGAGAACACCGTGCTCAGCAGTTAACAGTACGATAAGCAATTAACAGTTAACAGTAAATCTAGTATACTGAGAACCCGACATTCTCCCCCGACCGAAGTAAGTCATGCCGTCATGACATTCAGATAATTCGCCACGTCTTCCTGCAAAACAAACAGCCCAATCCACGTGCAGAAAGCAGTGAAATAACTTTCCAAAACAGTAGAGATCACACCCTGCTCCCCGGGTGCAACATAGGCCAACTTCTCCGGGGGGTTCCGACTTCTATGAGACCTACGTATCTCCGCTTCTGACTCTTCCGCCTCGGACACTATAGGGGACCTTTTGAAACTACGAGGCGAACCCACCCCCGAGCGGTCACCCAAACCCCTCTGCGCCTCGGAACCCTCTATCTCTGGTTCAAACCCTACATACTGTCCTTCAGCGCCCTGCGGTACCACGGACTGCCTATCACTAGCCCCCCTTACCCCGTCTAACACAGTGGGGGAAAGGCCAGGACTCTCTTCCTCGATCACGGGAGCATCAGCGAACGGCAGAAGGTACCAACCATCCCAGTCATCATCCTCCGAGTCAGTATCCCTCACAGGGGCTGGGCCCGGGCCCGTCTCTCCCGGGGTAGGCACTTCTTCCACCCTGCGGGGTCGCAGAGTCCTGATACTGGGTGCAGCTGCCCCGTCAGGCTCCCGCTCTACCTGTACGTCTTGCCCCAGGGACAAAAGGTGATTCTGATGGAGAATCTTGACAGGCCCCTTTCCATCCTCAGGCCGCACCCGGAAAACCGGAAGGTTTGGCATCTCACATCAAAGTTGCTGGTGAACGCAGCAGGCCAGGCAGCATCTGTAGGAAGAGGTGCAGTCGATGTTTCAGGCCGAGACCCTTCGTCAAGACTAACTGAAGGAAGAGTGAGTAAGGGATTTGAAAGTTGGAGGGGGAGGGGGAGATCCAAAATGATAGGAGAAGACAGGAGGGGGAGGGATGGAGCCAAGAGCTGGACAGGTGATTGGCAAAAGGGATACGAGAGCATCATGGGACAGGAGGTCCGGGAAGAAAGACAAGGGTGGGGGGGGGACCCAAAGGATGGGCAAGAGGTATATTCAGATGGACAGAGGGAGAAAAAGGAGAGTGAGAGAAAGAACGTGTGCATAAAAATAAGTAACAGATGGGGTACGAGGGGGAGGTGGGGCCTTAGCGGAAGATAGAGAAGTCGATGTTCATGCCATCAGGTTGGAGGCTACCCAGACGGAATATAAGGTGTTGTTCCTCCAACCTGAGTGTGGCTTCATCTTTACAGTAGAGGAGGCCGTGGATAGACATGTCAGAATGGGAATGCGATGTGGAATTAAAATGTGTGGCCACTGGGAGATCCTGCTTTCTCTGGCGGACAGAGCGTAGGTGTTCAGCAAAGCGGTCTCCCAGTCTGCGTCGGGTCTCGCCAATATATAAAAGGCAACATCGGGAGCACCGAACGCTGTATATCACCCCAGTAGACTCACAGGTGAAGTGTTGCCTCACCTGGAAGGACTGTTTGGGGCCCTGAATGGTGATAAGGGAGGAAGTGTAAGGACATGTGTAGCACTTGTTCCGCTTACATGGATAAGTGCCAGGAGGGAGATCAGTAGGGAGGGATGGCGGGGACGAATGGACAAGGGAGTTGCGTAGGGAGCGATCCCTGTGGAATGCAGAGGGGGGGGGGAGGGACAGATTTGCTTAGTGGTGGGATCCCGTTGGAGGTGGCGGAAGTTACGGAGAATAATATGTTGGACCCGGAGGCTGGTGGGGTGGTAGGCGAGGACCAGGGGAACCCTATTCTTAGTGGGGTGGCGGGAGGATGGAGTGAGAGCAGATGTACGTGAAATGGGGGAGATGCGTTTAAGAGCAGAATTGATAGTGGAGGAAGGGAAGCCCCTTTCTTTAAAAAAGGAAGACATCTCCCTCGTCCTAGAATGAAAAACCTCATCCTGAGAGCGGATGCGGCGGAGACGGAGGAATTGCGAGAAGGGGATGGCGTTTTTGCAAGAGACAGGGTGAGAAGAGGAATAGTCCAGGTTTGGCATCTGATTCTCTACCACATAGGGCGTAGCTGCCCAGCCATCAGCCAGTTGGTGATTTCCCGGTAATCCCAGATTCCTGATGAGAACTCGATCTCCCGGCAGGAGTTGAGAGAACTTTACTTTCGTGTCATATCTCTTCTTATTTCCCCGATTCTGCCGGGCGGCCGCCTCCCCGGCTAACTCGTAAGCCCATTTCAGCTCTTTCCTCATATCAGACACATACTTCAAGTAAGGCTTCGGCGTTACCTCACCCGCATCAGTCCCGAAACAGAGGTCAATGGGCAACCTGTCTTCGCCCCCAAACATAAGATAATAGGGGCAGTAACCAGTAGCTTCAGCGAACCATTTGCCTAATATGTCAACTCCAGCGGTTCTTTTTGCTGATCTCCAGAGTCCCGAGCATGTCTAGTAGCGCCCGATTAAACCTTTCTTGCTGGGGACCGCCCTGCGGATGATAGTGCGTGGTCCTTGATTTCTCAACCCCCAGCATACCCAGTCACTCATAGATGTGCTTACTCTGAAAGTCCCGTCCCTGGCCACTATGTATCCGCCGACAAAATATACTTCTCTCATAGCATTTTCGCCACTGTAGTCGCTCTCTGATCCTTGGTAGGAAAAGCTTGAGCATACCTGGTGTTTTGGACCGTGGTGAACAGGACATTCGTCGTGTTGCTTGCATCGGGTTCTATGGCCAGGAAATACATGCACACCAGGTCCAACGGCCCCGCAATCTGCAAGTGGGAGAAAGGGGCGGCCTGCCCAGGCAGCGAATTCCGCCGTATGCAACAAATGCAGGATTAGCAGTACTCTTCAACCTCCGTCCTCATTCGGGGCCAGTAAAACCGGTCCTTGGGCAATCCTTAGGTCTTTTCCACCCCCAGATGTCCAGAACCATCATGGAGTGACTCCAAGACAACGTTCCGTTTCTTGTCAGGCAGGACCAGCCGCTAACACCGAGGTCGGTCTGGGAGTGACGTTACCCGTTATAACATTTTGTTCTTCAAACTCAGCTGTAGCCATTCGCTCAATAACAGAGACACTGAAACGTGTTCAGCTTTCTCCGCCTGTGTCACATCCCCCTCTTCCACGGCGTGCCAGACAGGGCCAATGCCCGGGTCATCTCGCTGAGCAGCGGCCACTTCCCCAGGGTTTAACTCCGGCAGCTGCGTGATCTTCAGAGCAGTCAGATCACTGTAAACTAGGGGCAGGGCGTCATTGGACGCCCGAATGAGACCACTGCTCGATCTGGCCTCTCCTTCTCCTCAGCCTGCACAGTGATAGCAAACTGGCACACCTCCTTCACCCTGGATGCAGGAAGACTCTCCCACTCCTCGTACTTTTTCACTTCCTCATGCCTCCGTCGGGACAGAACATCCGTATCGACATTCCGGCTCCCGGGGCGGTACTTCAGGCTGAAATCATATACAGACAAGGCTGCCAGCCACCGATGGTCTGTGGCATCCAGTTTATCCACCACCGCCCATTTCAACGCCAGGAACTCCAACTTTTGAGTGGGACAGTTTCTCGCCAAAGGTGACAAACACTGGCTGACAAATGCCACAGGCCTCAGGCCAGCGCCCTGATCCTGATATAGAACGGCCCCTAACCCCTCATGACTGGCGTCAGTGTGTAGCACGTCGGGCAATCGGGGGTCTGCAAAAGCCAGCACCGGCGCCTGAGTCAGCATCTCCTTCTGTGACTGGAAAGCCGCTTCCCATTTGTCATCCCATCTCTGTCCGAAGGGCTCTGACGGGTTCAAATATTCTCCCACCTCCCGTCCTTTCCTCCCCTTCCCCCTTTGTCCCAGGGGAGGGTAGCCACGCAGAAGCTGGTTCAAGGGATGACTCACCTGGGCGTAAGTTTTCACGAATCTCTGATAGTACCCACAGAACCGCAGACACAAGCGCAGAGCACTTACGGTCTGGGGCCTTGGCCAGGTGGTCACTTCTTCGATCTTAGCCGGGTCAGTCTCTACACCATACCGCGAGACAATGTGTCCAACATAGCTAACAGATCTGGCACTTGTCCAGAGAAAGCTTCAACCCTTCCTGCTTCAGCCAGTAGAGCACCTTCATTAGCCTCGCTTCGTGTTCTTCCAAGATTGATCCGAATACTGTGAGTCAACCAAATATACTAACATTTTGAGCAGGTTCCTATCTCCCACTGTCTTCTCCATGACCCTCTAGAAGGTGCCAGGGGCCCTCTATATGCCCTCGGGCATCCTTTCGAACTGGTAAAATCCCAGAGGGCACATGAAGGCCGTCTTATCCTTGTCGGCCTCACTCATCGGGATCTGGTAATATCCACTTCTCAAATCCAACACGCCAAACCACTCCACCCCACTCAGACAGGCCAGCGCGTCTTCGACCCGGGGAACCGTGTACTGATCAGGGACCGTGCGCCTCTTCAGTGTTCTATAGTCCACACACATAGGAACCTTCCCATTCTTCTTCCGGGCCACTATGGTAGGAGACGCATAAGGGCTTCAGGACTCTGTAATAATCCCAGCCTCCTTCAACTTGCCCAAATGCTGCCGCACGTCTTCCACATCTGCAGCAGCCAGTCACCAGGATCTTTCACTAAACGGAGTATCCTCAGTTACCCGTATGGTGTGGTGAATGCTCTTGGAACAACCCACATCAAACTCGTCAGTGGAAAAAACACCTGTTAGCGTCAAAATCTTCTGCACCAGCCTCCGCTTCCAACCTGCCGGGACAAGTGATGCCCCAAAGTTAAAAGCTTTCAGCGGTCAACTTAGGCCCTTGTCCCAACAGCAATCTCCCAACTGGCCTCACGGGGGTGCTATGCATCACCGTCATGGAGAACAAATGTTCCAGAGGCATCTCTCGCTTAAAGGTGACATCCCGTTTCGTAGTGTTCCTGACGATCACTACCAGCCTGCGTGCCTGCACCACCGAGGGCTTCTGCAACTCTGGTCGCATCAGCACCCCAGCCGGGAATCTTGACTCCTCCTTGAGATCTTCCGGGATGTCCACTAAAAGGGCTTCACCCTCAGGCACTCGCGGGAATCTAAGGATCCCCTTCACTCTCGCTACTTCACCTGGAGTACCACCCTGGGCTTCGACTTGGCACACCACACAGCGCATCGTTCACACACCGCGTCCAGTCTAGAGCGACCCCACGCTTCCTCAAAAGCAGCTCAGTACCAGGGCCTCATGAGCCTCAGTCACCCCCGCCTCAGCTTCCAGGAACTCCAGTTTCACGGACAAATAACCATCGTACGGGTAATCACCAGCACTGATACCCCAAATTTCCAGTGCACTGAAAGGAGTCAAGGGTAAATGCGCCAGCTCCTGATCGTAGAACGAACGGTACAGTAATGCGACCTGAGACCCGGTGTCGAGTATGGCTTTTACATCTATCACCTCTATCCGCATCGACACGCCGGATCGGAATTCCACCAATCCTTCTGGGATAGGGACTTTTCCTCTCCAGGGTCCCGCCGCACATTGTTGGGAACGCATTTTCCCAGAGACTCCCGTCCGTTCCCTCACTGAGTCTCTTCTAACTTTCCCGACACCCCCTTCCTGCTGGGACACCGGTGGGCTCTCCCTCCGAGGGGCTCCCTGCCGTTCACAGTCCCGCCTGAAGTGCCCCTGTTCCCCGCAGTTATAGCACACGCCTCACCTCGCAGGACGCCGGATTCCGCCTGGCCTCAGTACCGTCCGTCCCTTCAGGGAGGGGCCTTCTCCACTAGTCCCCTCCTGCGACCCCTTTATATGTCTCCCGCGTGGAGCTGGCCCCGGTCATTTCACCACCTAGAGCTACTAATGAGGACTGCACCGTACTAACGGAGCCCTCTTCCGCTCCCAATGCGTCCTCCTCCTCCCTTACCTCTCTGAGCATCTGAACAAAAGATGGAGGCGGGGAAGGGACAGGCTCTACGGGACTGCCGGAGACTCTCAGCGATCACATCATGTCTCTGCGCGCCCCTGGGTACCTGGTCGATCCTTATCCGATCCATCTCATTCCCTTGAATGACCACCCCCGCCCCCGGGGCCTCAAGCAATTTAGCCTTCGCTCTAGCCGGAAAGGATACTCAGAAAACTTTTCCCCTTTCTCCTGACGCAGATTCAGAATCCCCCCTAAAAGCTCCACCGTGCGCCCCGTTAGCCCAAACGCCTCCTCTAATGCTTCTAGGCACTCCATTCAAGAAGCCAAAGACTGGTTAACTTCCACGCCTTTTACCACCTCAGCTGCCGCCCCTCTCAAACTTTCTCCCAATCTGTGCCGCTTCTCCTCCTCAGGACACTGCCACTCGCCGAGCAGCTGAGAGGTATGTTCTACGCAGGTCTCATCATCATCTTCCCCTTCGGGGATGTGGGTCCTTCCTGAGGAAACTCCTAACTGCTGACGCGGACCCACCGCCCTGTTCACCGGGGAGTTAATAGCTGAGGCCAACTCAGAGCCTTCCCCTTTCCGTGGGGAATGAGAACCAATTACATTCTCCAAATCTGACCACTCCCTTCCTTCATCCTTCAGAAACGATTGGACCCGCTCGCTGAAATCCCCGCCCCGGCTTCGGGCAACTCCTCTGGTGTCCCTTCAAACCCTTCCCCCGTGACAGTGTGCACGCCCCATGGCCCCGCCTCACCCACGTCACCGACACACGGCTGCAGTCCCACCTCCTTGACGTCATCACCCGTCTGTACCAGCACCAACGCTGAGTCCCCTGTTTAACCAACCTTTCTGCTTACAATCTCAACCTTACCGATAGCTCTGACCGTACTCAAACATCGAATTAACACATCGTCCGGCGTACGCATATCCACCCCACTTAATCAGCAGGCATGATTAACCGGTACTTCCTCGATCTCACACCAAAGTTCAATCTTATCCGAGTCTATCTGACAGAATTCAAACCGCGGAAGAGCAACCGGCAATGTAACGCCTGTGACCCCAACTGAGTCCCGTTGCCTAGGGTGAATAGCCGTCGATTTCGCCAAAAAGTGCAAATGCTTTATTGCAGGTACGGTGTGAGGCACCCAATAATCAGCCCCGACACAAATATCAAACAATATACAAAGTGCCAGTAAATAAGAATACTTTACAGTAATTTTTGGTGATGCCTTTGTAGAAACAACTAAAAGAAAAGGCCCCACGTAGTTAAACTTAACAGTCTTGTGCACATAATATTTTAATACGTTGCAGCTCACGCCTCCGATTCCATCCACAACTTCCTTCCGAGACTCCGGCCACCATCCGAACCGCCGAGGCCCAGTATCCGCCGCTCTGGGACCGCTGTCCTTTCCCCGCACGTCCGTCCTCTCCGCTCGCCTCCCGAGAAACCCCGCGAGCCCCAGCTCAGCACATACACACAAGACAGCATAACATAGCTTCCATTGGTTAGTTCCTCCGTTATCTATAACTATAACCCACACATTGCAGCTACAGCTAACATGACTTCATAGTTAGCATTACAAAGAAGTCATTTAGTTATAAAACATCAGAGAAGGCATTTTATAATAAGCGGTTAACAGTTAAATGTCCAGTTAATATTACTCAGAACCCTTTACTCATCTACGAATTCAATTAAATTCGTGAAGCACATTGAAGTTTCCAGGAATTTGATTATTGACAGCGCTGACCATATCTGAGGGAACGCAATAAACTGAGTTCTCTGCTACATATACCAGATGTTTGCTCGCCATGATTGGCACAATGATATTACAACTTGTTACACATCAAGTAACAATTTGGGTATCGGATTAATCAGTCTTGTGTAATATTATAAATCTTACACTAATGAACAGAGTACTGGCTACATGTGATGATAGTAAAGGAAGGTTTTATGTCGTATGGTATTTTATTTTCCCCGGCATGGAAATAATTGAGCCTGCAATTTGAGAAGAGTTTGCATTGCGGGCAAATATCATGAAGAAACTTGTATTCTAAACTAACCCACCAGCAGACGTTATTTTTATGAATGGTACCAACTAAGAAATAGATTCACGCAGAAGTCATAAAAGGAGAAAAACACCAGGCTTGTCCAGAAGTGATAAGAAGACATAGACTTCTGGATTATGCTTTCAGTGCTTATGAGAATTGTTTATTGTCTGTTCTGCCGATAACTAATGAGTTCTTCTTACGATGTCCTCTGGTGGAATAGTCATATCATAGCCACAGCAAAATCGAGTTATACCAACGGGTGGAAAGAGCGTCCTTTGGAAAGTTACAATGTTGTAATTGGGAGCATGACTTCAGAATTGGAGATAGGAGGACGAGACTTGCCTCATCCAGCAGGAAACAGAGCAATGAAGGGGAGCTTCAAGTTCCAACGCACTTACACACTGATACAGCCGATATTTCTGGGACAAGGTTCTTCCAGAGTTGCCACCGATTACATTTTTGATTGCAGATTGGACACGAGTTGTGGAGGAGGCAAAGGAGATAATCCATCAATGGACTAAGCACAATAACATAATTCATTTTAATTAATTATTAATAAACAAATGATCGGGAGCAGGATTTGTGGAGTCTTCTCGTGTGAGTTCATTGTTGGGGTAAGTTAAATTATCCCCTCTACTGGAGGAGCCTGATCATTTACGAGTAGAAGTGTTGCTGAATCTGTTGCTATGGGACCTGACGCTCCTGTCACTCCTTCCGGACAGCAGCATGGAGAAGTGAGCATCACCTGGGTGACGGGCGTCCCTGATGATGAATGCTGCTTTCCGGTGATTTCACTCCTTGTCGATGTTTTCAGCGGTGGGGAGGGATACACATCTGATGGACTGGCTGCATCCACAACTTCTCGTTGTTTATTCTAATCAAGGAACTTGGTGTTTCTACACCAGACAATGAAGCGAAGCAACCAGTCAGGGTAATCTCCACTGTACTACTCTAGAATTTGGCCTAAGATTCAGATGACATGCTAAATCTTCACAGACTGACGTAGTACAGACGTTGAATATCGCTGTCTTTCCAGAATTACGGCGAACTAATTCGTCTCCTCTGAATCTCCACACTAAGGATCCCAGTTAATTTGAGGGATATTATAGTTACAGATGAAAACATACTCCAAGATCAGGCCTTTTTGTCAGAACCGGGAAGCAGGGGTAACAGATTCACCACAAGCTTCAATTTAATCGTGGTGTGTTTACAATGTTTACAATGTATAAAATGCCTCGGGATTCCCGTTAATACTCTTCACTCTAGTCATTTCCTCGTAACTATTCACAATTTGACTTGCCTGTTGATTCCTCATTTTCCTCCGAGACCCAGTACAATTTCAGCATCCCAAACTTTACATTGTCCTCTCTCTCTCTCTCTCTCTCTCTCTCTCTCTGTCTCTCACTCTGCAGTAAAGACAATGACATTGTGTTGTCATATGTAAAACTGTTACAATTGTGCTACTGGAAGATAGTTCATGACGTCAGAGAGAAGGAGAACCTACAGGTTGAGAAAGAGGAGAAAGCGAGGGTGAATGAAAGGACGGGTTATGACGGGATCAGGAGTGGTTGTTACCGACGAAAGTATACCCCATGATCAGGCAGTTCTGTTAGAACCGGGAAACAGGGGCAAATGATTCGCCACAACATTCAATGTAATCGGGACATGAGGTAAGGTGGAAGGTGGATTTCACTGGGACGCCGAAGCCAGTGATGCCGTCGGAAGCAGCTGTAAACAGCTGGTTTGTTACTCTAAGGCAACACACACAAAATATGATGGAACTCAGCAGACCAGACAGCAATTATAGAAAACAGTAAATTATGATAATGTGTGTTGTTTTCTATTTCCAGCATCAGCAGATTTTCTCTCGATTTAGTTCTATAAGTCTGTTCATCACATTGTTTCCATTTATACACAGTGGGTTAACATAACAGGGATCATGAAGGCAGCTTGATTGTAATAATTTACAGTATTTATTTCTAACGTTTAACGAGTTTCAAAATCCGATTCAATGGGTATTTCAGCATATTCTTGATTTCTTCTCGGAATTTGCTCTGGGTCAGGGCGTAAATACAAGTGTTGGTGCAGGAACTGAGAATCTGCAGCATTCCCGATATTTCTTCAGTGAGGTAGCGGGGATCTGTCACAGAATAATAAACAAAACTCATTGAAATCCGTTGATAGATATAAAATGCCTGCCGTGTTATCCAGCACAGTATGAAACTACCGGTTATGCTGAAGAGCAAAAGGATGGATTTGCGTCGGTTCTCCATCTCCCGGTCCTTGTCATTCTCTCCATTCCTTCGTCCCCGGAGCCCCCGGCGGGCTCGGCTGGCTGCGAGAATCTTCCTAACGGTTCGAATATTGAGCAGCAAAATCAGAAAGAGTGGAACACAGGGGGTTAAAATGCGGTGAAACACTGCAAACGCCGCCCATGAGGGAGAACTTTTGTAGCTCGATGTATAAACACAATACCAGGGAACACCATCCATTATTACTAAGGGCTCGTATACAAAGCCCCAGGGAACACACTCCAAACAGACCAGCACACTCACTGTCCAGATAACCACAGCCGCCGTCCTCTCGGTGCAATATTTTGTTTTCAGCTTCTCACAGCAAATAGCCACAAATCGATCGACGGTGAAAGCGACAGTCAGCCAGACTGAGGTCGCAGTGCTCGAAAAAATCAACCATGCACCGAGTCTGCACACAGGAGTGATGAAAAGGAATGATCGGGGAAAATAAATCCAAGCAGTCCACGTCAGCATCGGGTAGGAGATAACCAGCAAGAGATCGGCGGCGGCCATTCCCACCATGTAACGATTGACGCATTTGGACAGACCGCAATTTCCCCGGGACACAATCACAATGGCCAGCAGGTTCGCTGAAAGAGAGACGGGGAACAGCAATTTGAAGAAAAAACACTGACCGGGGCCAATGCAGCAGTGTGAGGGGATTCTCTAATAACTCAATGATATTGTTGAGCCTAGTCGTGGAAGGGTCCAAAGAGGGCGCAGATCTGGACGAGAGAGAGAAGGATTTTACACTGTAAAATAAAATCAATATAATTTGTATACGGATTTATTACTGATGAGCGAAATGTGCAGTGGCAGCGGAAAGTGAAAACTTGGTAATTCCCTCCTCAGAGTCCATACTGGATGGAACATTTTCTAACGGTGCCTCCGCGTTTCGTGTGCGTAAACTGAATAAATCCGCACCCTGACTGCGGGATACTTCCGTGAGACAATCATCAACTTCCATGGCGCTCCCTGTCAGGACAACCGAAGGACGGTACAAAAAAAAACAGGAAATGCGGAAACACGCAACCAGACAAAACAGAATATGTGGGATAAACTGTTAAATTGTATCTCCTCATAAACGTTCTCAGAGGGGCCCCTGAAAAACCTCAAAAAATTTCTCTTTCCATTCAAGCTGATTGGGGTTTAGTGTTTAAAGTATTTCCCAGTCTCTTTCTTAATCCAGCATTTGCCACCTCAGTGACTTTACAACAGAATATTGACTATTACCACAATTACAACGCAATCTGACACAACGTGAGAGAGAGATATGAATATGACACCTCCCATTGAAACCATCATAGGGAAGCAGGGGAGAGGAATTCATCATCCAGTAGCCAACTCCGTGTCGCTTTTAGATAACTGGATCGGTGTCAGATGCAGATATAATATAATACATTTCATAGTGTTGATAACTATGAAGCCACACGTCTGTTGTGATATTTGGCTCAACAACGGCTTCATTGAGTTGTCCATCAACTGCTTCACAGTCAGTCACAGCGCACACATTTATTAAAAATCCACAAGTTTCAAGCTACAACGTGGAACTCCTCACATTTACTAAAGTGTTACTACCAGTGGAAGCTTTGATTGTTGCACCTCACACGACCGCTCACATACAAATGCAGACAGTCAATTGGCATAAACACCGGGAGGAGTGTAAACACAATATTTGTGATTTCAGTGCAGCCACTACCGGACCAAAAGCAGAGAAACCCGAACATCACACTGTTGAACCGAAGCAGCTGGGAGAACTCTCCCTGATCCATGAATTCCAGTATCGCTGAATTCCAGCATCGGTTTGTTTTTAGATGCAGATCCCCAAATCCACATTCCCGGTGTTCATTACATTCCTGAAATGTGGAAGACTGGGAAAAGACATGCGGCAGTGGAATCCAGCGACAGAAACAATCACAACATTGGAATTCAACTTGAGTTCCCACCTACAGAGGCTGAAACGGCGGCTTACCGGGAATTCCAACGGCTGAAATAAAAGGATAGTAAACTTCCCCTATTCTCAAGATGACTGGATAACCCATTTCAGTGAGAACCTGACCTGTCGCTCCTGAATTCACAGCTCCGGCAGAAACTCTACGCTGATGCATTCAAGACGTCCCTGATTAAAACAAAGCATCAGTCTCCAGAGATACCTCTGACTAACTTCATTAGTTAAAATTACTTGAACAAACACTTTAAATCAACACCAATGACTCTGATGTAAATATTGGGCAGTTTGAAGAGAAATATATCAAAATTCTTGGGTGTTACGTCAGCTGTGACTCATTTGGTGGAAATAATGTCGTTGTCTGAGTTTTCTCTCAGAGCAGCCAATTTACAGCGTTCATGCTTTTGTTCATCAGCAAACAGATTTCACCGACACCGTGCTTCTGTCCCTTCGATTTCCATTTTCAACTGTCCTATTGTGCTTCAATTCCCTCCTGCCCCTACCCCCCCCCCCACACACACACACACACACACACAGGATACCAACAGCTCATCAGTTCCACTGTCTCGAACAGAAGGCATTCAGTTTCACACTGAGCATAAGCCAAATACACATTCCACTGTTACACTGAACCACACACGTTCGTTATTCTTATTGCATTCTGTACCACTGTGTCGTACAGGTAGAGAGACTGAACCAGATCCGAAATCTCCACAAAACTAATCCATCCACCTGCATGTTGTCTATATCCCTTCGTTCCCTGTGTGTTTCTTTGCCGGTCTAAGAGCCTCATGAACGCACTGTTTTACCTACCCCCAGCACCACCCCAGAAATGGGTTCCAGACACACATAACTCTTTGTTTGCTTTCTTTTAACTACATGTCCTTTGAACGTTTGCCCCTCTCACCTCACTGCATGCCTCCTGGTATTCGGTATTTTAATGCTCTGAGAAAGATACCAGCTTCCTATTTACGAATCGTATAAACTTTTCAGTCTCCGTTTCTCTTCTGGCACTCTGCGAAGAAAAATACAAAATTGTGCAACTCCTCCTTTCCAAAGTTTCGGCATCCTTCCTATAACGGGGCGACCGAAACTAAATGCAATATTACAGATATAACCTGACCAATGTTTTATAAAGCTGCAATATTACTTCCTGACTCTTGAACTGAAACCCTTTATTAAAAAGGCAAAAATGTCACACATCTGGGCAATGGAGTAGAGTGACGTATCAGTGTGATGCGGCAGAACTGGAAATGAGGAAAGAGAAAAGATAACAGGGATCATGGAGATGGCAGATGAACCAAGTGAATATTTCTTCACTGTGGAAAGCCAGATGTTAAAGGCTGTGAGGGGGACAGACGTGAGTGCAGTGACTATAACAAGGAAAGTGTACACAAAAGGCTCAAAGATCTGAGGGTGCATAAGTCAGCTGGATCAGATACTTTATACTTTATACTTTATTGTCGCCAGACTATTGATACCAGAACGTACAATCATCACAGAGATATTTGATTCTGCACTTCCTGCTCCCTGGAGTACAAATCGATAGTAAATATTAAAAATTTAAATTATAAACCATAAATAGAAAATAGAAAATGATAAGTAAGGTAGTGCAAAAAAAAAGAAAAAAAAAACAAGAGGCAGGTCCAGATATTTGGAGGGTACGGCCCAGATCCGGGTCAGGATCCGTTCAGCAGTCTTATCACAGTTGGAAAGAAGCTGTTCCCAAATCTGGCCAGACGAGTCTTCAAGCTCCTGAGCCTTCTCCCGGAGGGAAGAGAGACGAAAAGGGTGCGGTGTAAAGTGAGTCCACGGACGGAAGATTGGTTTGTGTGATGTGCTGTGCCGTGTTCCCGATCTTCTGCAGCTTCTTTCGGTTTTGGACAGGACAACTTCCATACCAGGTTGTGATGCACCCTAGAAGAATACTTTCTACCATCATCTATAAAAAAAAATGAAGATTTTAGGGGACAGGCCAAATTTCTTTAGCTTTTTCAGGAAGTAAAGGCACTGGTGGGGCTTCTTGGCAGTGGACTCTGCTTGGCTGGACCAAGTCAGGTCATTTGTGATATTAACCCCGAGGAACTTAAAGCTTTTGACCTGTTCCACTTGCACACCACCAATGTAAATTGGGTCGTGCAGTCCGCTACTCCTTCTGAAGTCAACAACCAATTCCTTCGTCTTGCTGACGTTGAGGGATAGATTATTGTCTTCGCACCATGTCACCAGATTCTTAATTTCCTCTCTGTACTCAAACTCATCATTACCCGAGATACGGCCTACAATTGTGGTGTCTTTAGCAAACTTATATATTTAGTTCGATGGAAACCTGGCGACACAATCACGGGTGTACAGTGAGTACAGCAGGGGTCTGAGTACACAGCTTTGTGGGGCACCGGTGCTCGGAGTGATTGTAGAGGAGAGCTTGTGCCCTAGTTTTACCGCCTGGGTTCTGTCTGTGAGGAAGTTGAACAGCCAGCTGCAGATCTGAGTGCTAAGGCCCTGGTTCCGGAGCTTAGGAATCAGATTATTTGGAATGATTTATTAAAGGCAGATCTGTAGTCAATGACAAGGACCCTTACATATGCGTCTTTATTCTCCATATGTTCTAAGGAGGAATGTAGAGCCAGAGAGATGGCATCTGCTGTTGACCTGTTGCTCCGTTAGGCGAATTGCAAAGCGTCGTGGTTGACTGGTAGGCTGTGGTTGATCTGTGCCAAAACCAATCGCTCGATGCACTTCATAGTAATTAATGTCAGAGTCACGCTAAGGTTCTGAAGCAAGTAGCGCTCAAGATTGTGTAGGCATTAGTAATGATCTTTCAAAAATTAAGTGTAATCAGGCAGAGGACTGAAAATTGCAAATGTCTCTCTACTCTCTAAGAAAGCAGAAAGGCAGAAGAAAAGAAATTATAGATCAATTAGCCTGACAACAGTGATCGCCAAGGTTTTGGAGTCAATTGTCACCGAAGAGGTTGTGAAGTACTTGGACACACAGTACAAGACAGGAGTCGGCATGGTTTCCTAAAGGGAAAATCCTGTCTGACGAACCTGTTGGAACTTCGTGAGGAAATTAAACATTCGATACTAAAGGGGACATGGACGTGGATACTTAGACATTCAGAGGGCCTTTGACAAGGTGCCACACATGAGGCTGCTTACCAAATTAAGGCGCCATGGTATTACAGGAAAGGACAAGGTGGATGATCTTAAAGGGAGACTCACCTACTGCAAGGAGATACAGAACTGCTGTGTATTCTGTTTCACCGAGACCTGGCTCTCCCCTGTCACCTCCGACTGTGCCATCTGACCGGAGGGATTTTCGATCCATTGGATGGACCGCACGGCGTCTTCGGGCAAGACGAGGGGTGGTGGTGTCTGCCTACTGATCAACACTGCGTGGTGCTCGGACACAGTGGCACTGACAAGCTCCTGCAGCCCAGACCTGGAACACCTGTTGGTGAAGTGTCGTCCCTACTATCTGCCACGGGAATTCACTTCGGTCATACTGACAGCAGTCTACGTTTCCCCAAGGCGGACGTGGAGTGTGCTCTGAACATACTGTATGCCAACATCAGTGAACTTGAGTCCAGGTATCCGGAGGCGTAGCTTATTACAGCTGGCGACTTTAACCAGGCCAACCTCAGAAAGGCGCTGCCAAAGTTATACCAACATGTCTCCTGCCCCACTAGAGGCCCGAATATACTTGACCACTGCTACACAGCAGTCAAGGATGCCTACCGTTCTGTCCCACAACCTCACTTCAGAAAATCGGACCATCAGGCCGTACTCCTCCTCCCAGTTACAGACCTCGATGAGTATGCCTCAGCTGTCACGGACTTTATTTGGAAATGCACGGAGGACTGTGTGTCTCGCAAGACGATCCGGGTATTCCCTAACCGGAAACCTTGGATGAATTATGACGTCAAGTCCCTTTTAAAGGCTAGAGCTGCTGCTTTTAGGTCCGGGGATACCAGTCGCTACACGGAATCTAGGCGTGAACTCCGGAAAGCCATTAAGGGCGCCAAGGGGCAATATCGAACCAAATTGGAAGCCCAGGCTAACCAAAGAGGTGCAGGGTCTAAATGAGATCACTGGGCGCAAAGAAAAGGCTGGGAATATCAATAACTGTGGCACTTCTCTTCCTGATGAACGAAACGTATTCTACGCAAGATTCGAACAGAAGAGGAGCGTCCCGCTCCCTCCAGATAAACCGCACCTGGTGGCATCGAGATTCATCGTCGCCGAGGAGGACGATAAAAGGGCCTTCATGAAGATAAATCCAAGGAAGGCGACGGGCCCAGATAGCGTCCGAGGACGGGTTCTCCGGGGCTGTGCAAGCGAGCTAGCTGGAGTGTTTGCTGACATCTTCAACTGCTCCTTGCTTCAGTCTAAGATCCCCTCGTGTTTTAAGAAGGCAACGATAATCCCAGTGCCGAAGAAGAGCAAGGTGGCATGCCTGAATGGCTATCGACCTGTGGCTCTGACATCAATTGCTATCAAGTGCTTCGAGAGATTGGTTATGGCACACATCAACCACAGCCTACTGGTCAACCTCGATGCTTTGCAATTTGCCTACCGGAGCAACAGGTCAACGTCAGATGCTATCTCTCTGGCCCTACATTCCTCCTGAGGACACCTGGAGAATAAAGACGCATCCGTAAGGCTCCTTTTCATTGACTACAGCTCTGCCTTTAATACCATCGTTCCAAATAAACTGATTCTTGAGCTCCGGTACTCAGCCCCCTGCTGTACTCACTGTACACCAATGATTGTGTAGCCAAGTTTCCATCGAACTCAATATATAGGTTTGCGGATTACACAACAATTGTAGGCCGTATCTCAGGTAATGATGAGGATGTGTACAGAGAGGAAATTAAGAACCTGGTAGCATGTTGTGAAGACAATAACCTATCCCTCAACGTCAGCAAGACGAAGGAATCGGTTGTTGACTTCAGAAGGAGTAGTGGACCGCACGACCCAATTTACATCGGTGGTGCGCAAGTGGAACAGGTCAAAAGCTTTAAGTTCCTCGGGGTCAATATCACAAATGACCTGACTTGGTCCAACCAAGCAGAGTTCACTGCCAAGAAGGCCCACCAGCACCTTTACTTCCCGAGAAAACTAAAGAAATTTGGCCTGTCCCCTAAAACCCTCACTAATTTTTATCGATTCTTCTAGGGTGCATCACAACCTGGTATGGAAGTTGTCCTGTCCAAGACCGGAAGAAGCTGCAGAAGATCGTGAACACTGCGCAGCACATCACACAAACCAATCTTCCGTCCATGGACTCACTTTACACCGCACACTGTCGGAGCAGTGCTGCCAGGATAATCAAGGACACGACCCACCCAGCTAACACACTTTTCGTCCCTCTTCCCTCCGGGAGAAGGCTCAGGAGCTTGAAGACTCGTACAGCCAGATTTGGGAACAGCTTCTTTTCAACCGTGATAAGACTGCTGAACGGAACCTGACCTGGATCTGGGCCGTACCTTCCAAATATCCGGACACACCTCTCGGTTTTTTTGCACTACTTTACTTTGCAATTTTCTATTTTATATTTATGATTTATAATTTAAATTTTTAATATTTACTAATTTTACTATTTTTACTATTTTTAATATTTAATATTTGTAATCCAGGGAGTGGGAAGCGCAGAATCAGATATCGCTGTGATGATTATACATTCTGTTATCAATTGTTTGGCGACAATAAGGTATAAAGTATAAATACTATTCATTCAGTATCTGTGTATTGCTGGAGGACCATCAGTGATTGTCCTTGATCCCTTCTCCCACCTGGTTCCATGTGCTCATCTCTGCCTATCTTGTTCAAACTCTGTCCAGTCTCCTCACCCCATCTTCCCCCACCCCGCTTCAGTGATATCCATCAACCATCTGGGTCAACCTCGGTCCACCCTGCATCCCACCTCCTCAGCAATCTTTCTTCTAACCTTTGTCTTCATTGTGAACTGTTCTTTTGCACCTTTTGCCTCACTGAGTTATTTCCAAAATCGTTTTTTGGAATGCCTGAGGGTCATCAGGTACCAGTTGTGTTGTGCATTGGTGTGGAGATGCTAGTTTTTGACTGTGACTGGCTGACACACTGCAGCATTTTACTGGCAGCAAAGAGCACTGGGAGAGTTGGTGCTTGGGCTATAATCCTGTGATCTACATTCCAAGTATAATGGACTGTCGGTGTTTTGGCTTTGACTTTGGTTAGTGCTTCTACAGATGGGGCTGGATGGTTGTCCTTCTGCAGTGAAGCAGAAATTTCGAGCTGCTGGACATTGGTTGTGGGGAAGTCCCGGATTGCACTACCCAGTGTGAGATGTGGGGGTGATGTGTGAGATCCTCAGGGTCGGTGAGTGGCAGATTCAGCTGTGTGACTCTGTGAGGTTGGGTCCTGGGATATCACGGTTTTTAATCCAGGTAAAATGGACCCAGGGATCGAGCTGCTTGGGCTCATGAGGTGTTGAGCGAGTATTTCTGGTCTGGGATCAGATGTTTGTTTCTGGAGTTCCTTTGGAAGAAATGACTGCTAATCTGAGGAGAGGATGAGTTCCCATTCCATCCTCACAGGGAGAGGCTATGAGTAAATGGGCTGTTCTATAGACCCTTGAGTTTGGTGTTCAAACTGTGTCTGGAAATCCCGCCCCCCCCCTCACTGTCACTTGTCTGTTACTCCGTGGAAATCAAGCAGGATCTCAAGCTGATGGAGATCTGCACGAAAAAGTGAACATGCCTGAGGTCTGTTATGTACTCCTAGGGGGTGGACTGTCACTTTAAGATGCCGAGAGAAATGAGTCTGACTTTTGGGACACCTTTGGATTTCTACTGTCTGCAGAATTGCTCGGTTGCTATGGAGAGCAGCTCATGTTATGGTTTCTCTGCAGCGTGTTTACTTTTTTCAAGGGCATTTACAGACACAGAGAAACATCTGCTCAGAGTCAAGTTGGATTCGGTCAATGAAAGACACCAGTGAGTGTGGTCCTGGTTTAAACTTTCAGTAGCCCAAAGGGGTGAGTTGAGATCGATCCGGAGTATTGATAATTGACTCTCACAAGTGCTGCAATTGGAAGTTTGCAGAAAAGAGAGGAGAGGAAGGTTTGAAACAGAAGAAACCGAGTGACAAAGATGTCACTGTTTGGACTCTCTCTCCAAGTAGCTCGTAAGGGTTGAGTTGAGTTCAATTCGAATGTGAAGGTGTGACTGTCACGTAGTTAATCCACAGGAGTGGGTTCTCTGGTGAGGGGAAACCTGTCACGTGTGTGTTACCCTTGTCTGGGTGTGGTAGTTCACTGGAGAAAGGCACCCCTGTGGAAAATCACTGTTGGAGTTATTTCGTATGTCACAGAATTGGATAAGTGGCTATCACGTTGTGTGTTTGGGGTAACCTTGTGGAATCTACCAGTGTGTCGACCCTTGCCTGGGTGGTGGTTCCCTTGAACAGAGTTCCCTTTGTGATAAGCTACTGTTGGTGATAATCCGTACATGGATTCTGTTTGAGGATCCTGTGACTGCCACTTTGGGATGATCCATAGCTGAATTCGGGTGTGGTACCTCTTGTGTTGAAAGGATATTTGTTGAAGATCACTGTCGGTGGTATTTCGTATGTGGAGTGGAACAACTTCGGAGATAAAACCTACTGCTGTTGTTATCTTGTATTGTTATTGTGGGATCTGTGGAATATCGACGTAATTGCCTTCTCACAACATTCATCTTTTGGGTCACAAATATCTCTCATTAATTAACCTGAGCATTGAACTGAATTGTCTTACCTTCCATCGTAAGACTGTACCTTTTACCACCTAAGTTTGAAGAAGTTTGGGTTTTATATTTACACACCTGTATATATGCAGAAACTGTGCTAACCTGTTGGCTTTATCTCGGTTTTATATCACTGTATTGCGTCGTTACTAATAAAAATTAGAGTTTTTTCACAGCAGAACCAGACTCCAGCTGTGTTCCATTCCTGCTGGTTCCTTAAACCCGTTACGGGGTACGTAAAAAGTCTTTCCGACGAAACGTTATTAACCTGAATTGTAAAGTTTATTCTTTTCCCCACAGCTGTTCCTTCCCTGCTGAGAGTTTGTGGTAATTCCAGTTTCTTTTTTTATTACATTCACCCTGCAATGGTTTATATTTCCTGAAATGGACCTCATTTAACCTGGAAATGGAAATAGCTTGTTCTGTGATAGTCGAACAGTAAAGAAAGCACAAATTATCCTGGTACCAATTTGTTATTCCTGGAACTGTTGCTAACAAGGTTTACAAGGATAATCTCAGGAATGATCGGCATTATGTATGAGGAGCATTTGATGGTTCTGGACCTGTGCTCGATGGAATTCAGAGGGACGGTGGGGGTGGTGGAGGGATGTATGGTTAAGAAAACCTACTGAATGCTGAAAAGCCTGGATACAGTGGACATGGAGAGGATGTTTCCATTAGACGGAGAGCCTGTGATCTGACAGCACAGTCTCAGAATAAGGATGCTTTCCTTTAAAACTGAGATAAGAAAATGTTTGGCTAAAAGATGTCTGATCTGTGGAATTTGTTGCCATTTGGGTATATTTGTGACAGAGATTAATATATTCATGATTGCTAAGTAGCTTTAGGGTTACAGGAGGAAGGCAGGAATATCGTGTTGGAATAAAACTCAGCCATGGTTGAGTGGTGGGGCAGACCAGATGGATCGAAACATCTAATTCTGTTCCTGTGTCTTATGTCTTACCATGACTGACTGATGGCTCCTTCTTACCCCATATCGTTTTGTGACGTGTGAGGGACAATAAAAGATTGCTCACTGAGATAATTATACTTGCCTTCAACATTTAAATTTCAGTGAGTTTTGTTCTTAGCAACATTAAGCAGAAATGTTTGGTTCTCCTTTCTATTGTTAATATGCTTAATTATCTTTCATGTTAAAGTTAGACCTGCGGTGAGAGATTTATTGGAAGAACAACCTCAACTGGAAGCAAAGCACGACTGAAGACGAGAGAACAGCAACAAGTGAACCAGCCCAAGGATTGACAGCATCAACCAGAGAGAACCCATCTGACTTGGAAATTCCTGTGATTCAGTCAGGAGAAAGTTTGGTGAGTCTCATTTACTCAAACACTGGTGCTTTAGACATTACATACCTGTACAAAGGAAGGTAGGAATGTCCCCAGAAGAACCAGCTATGCCTCTGGCAGACCCAGTTGCAATCACTCCAGGTCTGGTAATGTGCTTCCAGCAGCACAGCCCTTTAAAACCACTCCCATTCTGTGGAAGTCGAATCCAGATAATGTCACTCAGAGACCGTATAAGTACAAACTCTTTATTCGAAGCACCCAGGACTTACTCAGTTAGTCACTCAAACAGGAACAGTCTATGACTGTTCCCGCCCAATCCACTAACTGAGTAACAATTCCCCTTACACCTCAGATATATCTGTCCAGATAACACCCCCCCCCCCCGCCCGCCCCCGCCACAACAAGACAGGCTGGAGCCAAAGTAATTTACTACATAACAGACCCTAAAGACAAATTACAAAATATTCATCATGGCTTGAACACAGAGAACAGACTGAAGCTGTCCTGTCTCTACTCATGAGTGCACATGGAGATAAGCATCCTGAAACTCTAGCTAGCGACCCTCAAGAAGAAATATGGCTCAGCATGGCTTTCCACATCTATTGATCCTCAGCAGTTTCTTTCAGAAAAACAGGCTGCTATTGTTTAATGAAGTGTTAGCCCTTTTACATACTTTATCATTCCCTCCTTTTGATCATTACATGATCAACAAAGCAGTAATTTATTTACAGAGAAAGCAACCGAGTACAGCATTGACTTATCAGTGGGTAAAAACAGCGTATAACAGTAACTATAACGATGATATGTACGAGTATTAGGCCATAATGCAATATCGTGCCACGCATATTACCGAACAGGTCTGCGAAGACCACCATTTCGACCCTTCGGTGAACCCGTGTAAATCCTGCCCTACTTTCTTGATGCTGTCAATCTCCTTGGCAGTGTGCTCGGAGAGGGATGTAATGTTAGTAGAGTCATCAGTGATATAGGTGCAGCATTCTGTGTCAATAATAGCACAGGTTCCCCCTTTCTCAGCTGGGATAAAATCTAAAGCCTTACGATTCTGTAGGGCTGTTTGCCAGATTGCAATCATTTCAGTGGATTTTTCTGTTACTTGGGCCTGCGTTTCTGTCAGCTCCTCAAGTGCTGTAGCCAAATTGATTCTCTCTCGTGAATTCCTGGCTACTCCATAGGAGAGAAAAGTGATCATCCAAAATCGCTCAGTCTCAGTTATTCCCCTCCACTGCTGGGCATCTGCAAGTATGGCCAGGATGCATGTTTCCCAGTATAGGAAGTTCTGTTTGGTAGGGACCTGAGACACCATCCCTCAAAACACTGACAGCCACAGTCATCTCTGACTGGACCACAGTTCCTCACCTCACTTCCCCGGGTGTTATTTGAGAAAGCCCAGGCTGAGAGTTCCTCACTCTGGTTGAGCGGGATTACTGACATTGGAATCATAGTTTTACCATGCTGGGGAATTTCACCACAAACCCAGCAGGTCCCTAGTTCTACCTGTTTGGCACAGGTGAGACAGAAAGGTGTTAACATGGGGGCCCCCGGATGCTGGGGTGAGCCCTCTCAAAGTCATAAACATGAACACCACTATCAACCAGTACATTTTCCTTTAGTCCGAGAGAATCCTTCTACTCAGTTCCTTCAGTAACACGTTTGTAGTCTGTTCGATGTATCCACCGAGATTGCCCCTTCAGTTTCACAGCTGTGGTAGTGGTCAGTAACACCTGACATGGTCCTCTCCACCGAGGTCCGAGTTTCCCTCAATCCCAGTTCTTGATCAGGACAAAATTCCCAGGTTCTATGGTGGGATAGTCACTCCTCTCTGTGGGGTAGTTCTCTTCATTGTAAGCCTGTCGTACCTGTGATTGTAATGCTTGGAGAATTTTGGTTAGTTGGCATATATAATTCCCCATCTCTTCCCCCAGGGTATGCATATCCAATTTTGCTGGTAGACTTTCCGGGAACAATGGTACACAAGGTCTTGGTCCTCAGGGTGTCCTCATGGGCCGTCCATGAAAGATTTCAGCTGGTGACAACCCTGTTTTCCCCGGTGGGGTAACCCTCATGTGGAATAGGACTAGTGGGGCCTTCAACCAAGTGAGTCCAGTCTCCACCATTAGAGTGCTGGTTTTTCTGTTGTATCTGGGGCCTGATTCATGATCATTATCATTTCCTGAGGCTTCCAGGGTGCAGACACAGGAATCACTGAGGGCTCTCCCCCCTCCTGCTCGTGGATTGGGCAGCATTTGGGTCGGCAATTGTCTTTGTGCAGCCATTAACTCTGGGGTTTTATTGGATTCTTCCCTCCCTGTCTTGGAATAATCCTCGGTATTCCCTTTCTGGATCTCAGGGTACAGAGAGCCTCCCCTTCCCTGCTGCTGCTGTTTTACCCGAGCGGCCGCCGTATCTGAGTACCCCGAGGATTGGGGTTCAGAAGACCTGAGTGCACTTGGCCCCTGGTAAGGTGGGGAGGGTACGGTGGGTGCCCACTCCTCATCACGGTGACTGCCCTCAGACAGGGTCGGTATGCCAGACATGGGTTCGGGATCCTTGTTTCCCTATCAGTTCGAAGTTTAGTGTGACGTTCCTGCCCTTCTCTCCTATCTAGGCCGGTCTTGGTTTGCTTACATTGTTTTTCCTGCTCTCGTTTTCGGTGCCCATCCACCCATTTACACTCCGCTTTTAGCGTCTCCCAGCCTTTGGCGTTCCTTCTGCAGTACGTATCTCTATCCCTTTGTCACATGCAGTTTTCCTCCAGCTTGCTAATAATATACTGTTCCACTTTACATCTGCCTTTTCCTTCCATTCCCTTTTCAACAATTTCCACTTCTTTCCACAGTTCTTTTTCCATATCGAATTTACTGCTTGTTCTCATGAGATAATATCCCACCACAGTCTGCTTGGCACTCCCGATATTGGGATCCTGTTCATGACTCCAAATGTTAAAGTTGAATCTGAATAAAATTCGGGAGACCAGATCATCACCACAGTTTATTGCACGCTCTCCTGCAGGAGTTTGAGACCCAGTTGTCAAAGGGAAGGCACGTAAGCACTGCCACCAACGGACAAGTGGACTGGCTTAGTCAAGTTACAGCCGTATATTTATACATAGTAGCCCCATACATTACTATTTGAAGATGTTATTTAAACTGGTACGCCCACAAAGTCTATTGGTGCAAAACTTAATTAACTAGATAAGAGAGTTCGCTAAATCAAGGTTTTGATTACAGATAGATGTACTGTCCAGTCTTTATCAGTCATTCCCTTTCCAAGGCCCTGATTTACTTACAGACAGATGTTCATTCCTGTTTTTATCGGCGAGTCCTCCTCCCTTTGTTCAAACGAGCGTACAATACATAATGCTATCATCTAATGAGAGTACAACGTATAATGTTATCAGCTCTCAGTGTGTCTGTCTGCAAGCCGCAGAGAACTGGTAATGAGCCTGTCTTAGCTAACCGCTGAGGACAGAGTTTACTTCAGTTCAAACATTCCAATTCAGTCCCTATTATTCTTTTACCCAGAGGTTACATAGGTTCAAAATGATTTTTTTTTATATATCCTCAATTCCTCTGGAGGGTTCAGGGGAAATACTTATGTCCAATATAGAAACTGGTGTTACCTGTGTGTATTGTGGCGATGTAAAAGTTTCTGGAGAATCTACAAGTGGGAAGAAGTGGAGTGATATTTGGAAATCTGACTCTTTGAAGCTTAACGTAGCAGGCAAACTACATATGGACAGTGTGCAAAAGTTCTGGTGAGAAGATCATTCATTACCTGTAACAGGCCTGCTACATAGGTTGTGTGAGAGTGCAGATTAACTCCATCGAACCCAGAGGAGATCAAAGTTCTTTTCGACAGTGATTTGCCAGCTGTTAAAATGAATACCTCTCTATATAAAATTCACTGTGCACATTATGTCACGGCGTAAAAAATACACAGTACATGATATATGTCCACACTGGTCCTGGCAGGGAGATTAGCGAGGGCTACTGAGGTGACTTTAAACTAGAATGGTTGGGAGGTGGGAATCAAATTAAAGAGGCTAGGCGCGAGGAGGTTAGTTCACAACAGGGTGATGGGAACCAGTGTAGAGAGACGGGGGGTGTAAAGTGAGGGTAGAAGCAAAAAGTACTAAGGAGAAGAGTAAAAGTGGCAGGCCGACAAATCCAGGGCAAGCATTAAAAAGGACCACTTTTCAACATAATTGTATAAGGGCTAAGAGAGTTGTAAAAGAGCGCCTGAAGGCTTTGTGTATCAATGCAAGGAGCAGTCGTAATAAGGTGGATGAATTGAAAGTGCAGATTGTTATTAATGACTATGATATAGTTAGGATCACAGAGACATGGCTCCAGGGTGACCAAGGATGGGAGCTCAACGTTCAGGGATATTCAATATTCAGGAGGGATAGACATGAAGGGAGGGGAGGTGGGGTGGCGTTGCTGGTTAAAGAAGAGACTAACGCAATAGAAAGGAAGGACATAAGCCGGGAAGATGTGGAATCGATATGGGTAGAGCTGCGTAACACTAAGGGGCAGAAGACGCTGGTGGGAGTTGTGTACAGGCCACCTAACAGTAGTAGTGAGGTCAGAGATGGTATTAAACAGGAAATTAGAAATGTGTGCAATAAAGGAACAGCAGTTATACTGGGTGACTTCAATCTACATGTAGATTGGGTGAACCAAATTGGTAAAGGTGCTGAGGAAGAGGATTTCTTGGAATATATGTGGGATGGTTTTTTGAACCAACATGTTGAGGAACCAACTAGAGAGCAGGCTATTCTGGACTGGGTTTTGAGCAATGAGGAAGGGTTAATTAGCAATCTTGTCGTGAGCGGCCCTTTGGGTAAGAGTGACCATAATATGGTGGAATTCTTCATTAAGATGGAGAGTGACATAGTTAATTCAGAAACAAAGGTTCTGAACTTAAAGAGGGGTAACTTTGAAGGTATGAGACGTGAATTAGCTAAGATAGACTGGCAAATGACACTTAAAGGATTGACGGTGGATATGTAATGGCAAGCATTTAAAGGTTGCATGGATGAATTACAACAATTGTTCATCCCAGTTTGGCAAAAGAATAAATCAAGGAAGGTAGTGCACCCGTGGCTGACAAGAGAAATTAGGGATAGTATTAATTCCAAAGAAGCAGCATACAAATTAGCCAGAGAAAGTGGCTCACCTGAGGACTGGGAGAAATTCAGAGTTCAGCAGAGGAGGACAAAGGGCTTAATTAGGAAGGGGAGAAAAGATTATGAGAGAAAACTGGCAGGGAACATAAAAACTGATTGTAAAAGCTTTTATAGGTATGTAAAAAGGAAAAGACTGGTAAAGACAAATGTAGGTCCCCTACAGACAGAAACAGGTGAATTGACTATGGGGAGCAAGGACGTGGCAGACCAATTGAATAATTACTTTGGTTCTGTCTTCACTAAGGAGGACATAAATAATCTTCCAGAAATAGTAGGGGACAGAGGGTCCAGTGAGATGGAGGAACTGAGCGAAATACTTGTTAGTAGGGAAGTGGTGTTAGGTAAATTGAAGGGATTGAAGGCAGATAAATCCCCAGGGCCAGATGGTCTGCATCCTAGAGTGCTTAAGGAAGTAGCCCAAGAAATAGTGGATGCATTAGTGATAATTTTTCAAAACTCGTTAGATTCTGGACTAGTTCCTGAGGATTGGAGGGTGGCTAATGTAACCCCACTTTTTAAAAAAGGAGGGAGAGAGAAACCGGGGAACTATAGACCGGTTAGCCTAACGTCGGTGGTGGGGAAACTACTGGAGTCAGTTATCAAAGATGTGATAACAGCACATTTGGAAAGCAGTGAAATCATCGGACAAAGTCAACATGGATTTGTGAAGGGAAAATCATGTCTGACGAATCTCATTGAATTTTTTGAGGATGTAAGTAGTAGAGTGGATAGGGGGGAACCAGTGGATGTGGTATATTTGGATTTTCAAAAGGCTTTTGACAAGGTCCCACACAGGAGATTAGTGTACAAACTTAAAGCACATGGTATTGGGGGTAAGGTATTGATGTGGCTGGAGAATTGGTTAGCAGACAGGAAGCAAAGTGTGGGAATAAACGGGACCTTTTCAGAATGGCAGGCGGTGACTAGTGGGGTACCGCAAGGCTCAGTGCTGGGACCCCAGTTGTTTACAATATATATTAATGACTTGGATGAGGGAATTAAATGCAGCATCACCAAGTTTGCGGATGACACGAAGCTGGGTGGCAGTGTTAGCTGTGAGGAGGATGCTAAGAGGATGCAGAGTGACTTGGATAGATTGGGTGAGTGGGCAAATTCATGGTAGATGCAATTTAATGTGGATAAATGTGAAGTTATCCACTTTGGTAGCAAAAATAGGAAAACAGATTATTATCTGAATGGTGGCCGATTAGGAAAAGGGGAGGTGCAACGAGACCTGGGTGTCACTATACACCAGTCATTGAAAGTGGGCATGCAGGTACAGCAGGCGGTGAAAAAGGCGAATGGTATGCTGGCATTTATAGTGAGAGGATTTGAGTACAGGAGCAGGGAGGTACTACTGCAGTTGTACAAGGCCTTGGTGAGAGCACACCTGGAGTATTGTGTGCAGTTTTGGTCCCCTAATCTGAGGAAAGACATCCTTGCCATAGAGGGAGTACAAAGAAGGTTCACCAGATTGATTCCTGGGATGGCAGGACTTTCATATGAAGAAAGACTGGATGAACTGGGCTTGTACTCGTTGGAATTTAGAAGATTGAGGGGGAATCTGATTGAAACGTATAAAATCCTAAAGGGATTGGACAGGCTAGATGCAGGAAGATTGTTCCCGATGTTGGGGAAGTCCAGAACAAGGGGTCACAGATTGAGGATAAAGGGGAAGCCTTTTAGGACTGAGATTAGGAAAAACTTCTTCACTCAGAGAGTGATGAACCTGTGGAATTCTCTGCCACAGGAAGCAGTTGAGGCCAGTACATTGGCTATATTTAAGAGGGAGTTAGATATGGCCCTTGTGGCTATGGGGATCAGGGGGTATGGAGGGAAGGCTGGGGCGGGGTTCTGAGTTGGATGATCAGACATGATCATAATAAATGGCGGTGCAGGCTCGAAGGGCCGAATGGCCTACTCCTGCACCTATTTTCTATATTACAAATTAAAGGGGACATTGGTGGGAAGGTGGGGAGACTCCAGTGTCCCTGATGCCCTCACCTACAATATATGCATCCAGCTGCAGCTTGTAACCCTGTACTTTAAGGAGTTAGAACTTGAAATGGATGAATTCCGGATCATCCAGGAGTTGGAGGGGGTAATAGATATGACATGAAGAGAGGTGAGTTGCACCCAAGGTGCAGGACACAGGAAACTAGGTGAGAGTCAGGAAGGGGAATGAGTTTAAACAACCATCGCAGAGTACTCTTGTTGCTATCCCGCAAAACATCAGGTGGACCATTTTAGAAACTGTTGGAGGGGATTACTGACAGAGGAAAGGCAAAGGGGTGATAGGGGATTCGTTAGTTAGGGTTACAGAACAAGAGGGGACTAATATCCCAGTGGTAAGGTTTGCTAGCGCTAGTGTGGGGGGAGGGGTGGTGATGTGGTTAAAATAAGTTCTTTGGGGAATGGGAGCCAGAATGACAGAACACATAATGGACAGGGTGAATTGAACTGACTTTATTACAGACATCCTTCATATACACGAGGAGTAGAAATCTTCACGTTACAACTCCATCTAAATGAGCAAGGTGGAATTTATAGTAATTTATAATAGATAGTTTGTACAAAGAGCAGTGAATATAACATAGAAATCAATTAAACAGTCTGATGGCCTGGTGGAAGATGATGTCCCGGAGCCTGCCGATCCTTTTGCTGTGGTACCGTTTCCTGGATGGTAGCAGTAGAAACAGTTTGTGGTTGTGGTGATTCAGGTCTCCAATGATCCCTCTGGCACGTTTTTACACACCTGTCTCTGTAAATGTCCTGAATAGTGGGATGTTCATATCTGCAGATGCGCTGGGCTGTCTGCACCACTCTCTGCAGGTTCCTGCAACTAAGGAAAGTACAGTTCCCAGACCAGGCAGTAATGGAGCCAGTCAGGATGCTCTCAATTGTGGCCCTTTAGAAAGTTCTTAGGATTTGGGGCCCAGACCAAACTTCTTCAACCATCTGAGGTGAAAGAGGTGCTGCTGTGCTCTTTTCGCAACACAGCCGGTATGTACAGACCATGTGAGATCCTCGGTGATGTTTATGCTGAGGAACTTAAAGCTGTTCACCCTCTCAACGCCAGATCCATTGATGTCAATAGGGGTTAGCCTGTCTCCATTCCTCCTGTCATCCACAATCAGCTCCTTTGTTTTTGTGACAATCAGAGAGAGTTTGTTTTCTTGACACCAGTCAGCTGTTGTTCAGACCTCAGATAGAGTCAGCAATCAAATGGCTGAGCATGGTGCGATGAATGTGCTGAGCTGTGTATATCACAATGCAAGAAGCATCGTAGGAAAGCCAGATGAGCCCAGGGCATGGAATTATGATATTGTAGCCATTATTGGGACTTGGTTGCACCCAACAGTCTGAGGGATTCAGGGGAACAAATTTGTAGACAGATCGCAGGCCATGCCAAGGAACAAAGGTTGATTCAGTAAGTGATTTTAATTTTCCATTTATTGACTGGGACACCCATACTGTAAGAGGGCTAGATGGGGTAGAGTTTGTCAAATGTGCCCTTAATCAGTACGTAGAATTCCTGACGTAGAAGTGTGCAATAAGCTGTTAGGAAATGATCCAGGGCTGGTGACAGAAATTAGTGATCATAATGCCATGAAATTCAAAGTAAATTTGGAAAAAGAGAGGTCTGGACCATGGGTTGAGATTCTAAATTGGAGAAAGATCAATTTTGATGGTATTAGAAAGGATCTGACAAGTGTGGATTGGGACAGGCTGTTTTCTGGCAAAGGAGTACTTGGTAAGTGGGAGGCCTTCAGAAGTGAAAGTTTAAGGGTGTAGAGTTTGTATGTGCCTGCCAAAATAAAAGTTGAAAGGTAACTGGTGCAGGGAACCTTGGTTTTCCAGAAATATTGAGGACCTGGGTACTTTGTTCCTCTAAATACCTCAGAATTTTGAGTGCTACCAAGACTCATTAATGACTACAATATCATAATTCCACCCCCTGAGCTCAACTGACTTTGTTTTAGTTGTCTTCTGTTGGTTTCTAACAGCTTCCCAGTAGTTTTTGCTCATTATTTTCCCTCTCTTTGGTTTTTATATTGGATTTGGCTTCTCATTTCAGCCACGGTTGTGTCCGCCTGCCTATCCAATGCTTCCACTTCTTTGGGGTGTATCGATCACTCAGCTCCCGAATTGCTCCCAGAAACACCAGCCATTGCTGTTCCATTGTCACTCCTACCTTATCTCTTCCAAACAAGTTTGGCTAGCTTCTCTGTCATAGAAACATGGAGAAGATCAGTACGGAAACAGGCTATTTGGCCCATCTACTCAATGCTGAAAAAGCATTTAAGCTGTTTAATGCAACGACCTGCACCGGGACCATTACCCTCCGTACCCCTACCATCCAGGATCCCATCCAACCTTCTTTTAAATTTTTCAACTAAGCTCATATTTACCACTTGTGCTGGCATTTCATTCCACGCTCTCATGACCATTTCAGTAAAGAGCTTTTCCAAATGTTCCCGTTAAATTTTCACCTTTCCCACTTACCCATGAATCGGGGATGTCATCCCACCCAACCTCAGTGGAAAAAGCTGCTTGCATTTACCCTATCTATACCATCATAATTCTGTATTCTTCTAACAAATCCTCAACGCTATGTATAATTTCCTCATTTATGTTTAGAGCCTTTTTTTGGTGTATAAGGTGATGAGGGGCATTGATCGTGAGGATAGCCAGAAGTTGTTTTTTTTTCACAGGGCTGAAATGGCTAACACGAGGGTCATAATTTTTAGGTGCTTGGAAATAGATACTGAGGGGATGTCAGGGGTAACCTTTTTAGATAGAGAGTGATAGGTGAGTGGAATTCACTGCTGGCTGTTCGTGTGAGAGTGTTTCAGTTTCTGTGGGGCCAGGAACCGATGCAGCTCAGTGGGAGTAGGAAATAAGACCAATGGAGAGAGTCAAACTGAGCCAGGTCACAGATTGGAGATGACAGAAATGCCCCATTCTCATAGAGACAGGAAGAGCATCAGAGAGTTTGATGGTCATTCCAGATACCAGCCCTGTGCCCAGTTAGAAGATGATATCTCTCTCCAACTTGGGTTAAACTTCACTGTAACAATGTGATGCCAGATCAGACCTTGGCAACTCAAGTGATCGCATCTGAAATATTGTCCTACAACCATTGATGGATTTTGTAAATCTTTTTATAGGTTAAAATGACAAGGAACTTGTCTATGGGAACCACGAACAAAACACACCTGTTTTGCTGTCTCTGTCCAGATATTTAAGAGGTGGAGCAAGGGATTCACTCGATCATCCTTCCTTCTCAGACTGTGCGGAGGGATTACTCAATCATCTGACCGACTGGCATGCCTGTCATTTGACACGGGGGCGGGGGGGGGACCCATTCATCTGTTCAGACATTGGGAATAGATTCAATCAGCAAGTTCACTCTGGGACAAGGCCATTCACCTGTTCTGTGTGTGAGAAGGGATTCAGTCAGTCTTCCCACCTGTGGACACACCAGTCAGTTCACGGTGGGCAGAGGCTGGTATCTGCTGAATTTGTGGTGAAGGATTCACTTGGTCATCTGACCTAATGGCTCACCAGCGCGTTCACACTGGACAGAGGCCATTCACCTGCTCAGACTGTGGGAAGGGATTCACTTCATCATCTCAGTTAATGAGACACCAGTCAGTTCACACCGAAGAGTGGCCATTCACCTGCTCAGTCTGTGGAAAGGGATTCACATGGTTAGCTAGCCTACAAGCACACCAGTCAGTTCACACTGGGGACAGGCCATTCACCTGCTCAGACTGTGGGAAGGGATTCACTCCGTCATCTCAACTGAAGGTACATCAGCGAGTTCACACTGGGGAGAGGCCATTCACCTGCTCAGACTGTGGGAAGGATTTTGCTGAATCATCTCAACTGAAGGTACATCAGCGAGTTCACACTGGAGAGAAGACATTCTCCTGCTCAGACTGTGGGAAGGGATTTGCACAGTTATCTGGCCTACAAGCACACCAGTCAGTTCACACTGGGGAGAGGCCGTTCATCTGCTCAGACTGTGCGAAAGGATTCACTTGGTCATCTCAATTGAAGGTACATCAGCGAGTTCACACAGGGGAGAGGCCGTTCACCTGCTCAGTCTGTAGGAAGGGATTTATTAGGTCATTTAATCTGAAGCTGCATCAACGAGTTCACACCGAAGAGAGGCCGTTCACCTGCTCAGTCTGCGGGAAGGCATTCACTCAGTCATTTCATCTACTGAGACACCAGAGAATGCACACTGGAGAGAGGCCAATCACCTGCTCAGACATTGGGAAGAGATTCTCTCAACCAAATCAACCAAATGTGCATCATTAAGTTCACACTGGGGAGAAGCCATTCACCTGCTGTGAATGTGGGAAGGGATTCATTCAGTTATCTATCGGTTGGCTAGCAGGTTAATATAGGGGGTAATTGCCCCCCAGCCCAGCCAAACTTAAGAAATCTCGTTTGGGTGTATGCTGCGCGATGTGTCCCCTGTTACAAATCAGTACCCCGAAATAACAAACAGTACACAATATGTGATTAAATGATTGAGCCTTATAATTCTTACTTTGACTATAGGGTTAGTAAAGAAAATAAAACAAAAAAAAAACAAAAGGGTCCATTCTGTCTGTTCGCATTTTTTTATCTACCCCTGGCAAAAGACCGCACTCCAAAACCCTGTTATCTGTAGTCGTGACCTAAGCATTACTGCTACAGAGAAACCATTACCTCAGCAGTGAAACATTACAGAGAGGCCATTACATTAGCAGTGAAACCTTCCAGCGTGTTACACCTGTGACACTCTACTGGGTTCACATTGGGGAGAAAGTTTCAATGAGCTGCATGCTGGATATTTGTCCATCACCGTTGCTGAATGCAATTTCGAGAGTGACTGTCGGAGCTGATCTCTGTAATTATTGCTGCTGCTCACCACACCCAGTTCTGCACCCTGGTCACTGGGCATGAGAGGAGTTTCTTCTGCTGCATATTCACCTTTAATGAGACTGGAGTCTAATATTCTGGATCTCAGACAAACAAATCAGTTCTATTTTAAACACTGTCTTTGGTACTAGTGAATTTATAACACACCTAGTGTACAATAGAGAGTCAATTCAGGACGGCTGGACCCTGCCAGTGATTCTGTTCCACGACGGTCCTTTTAAATCCGCCCCTGTTGTTCCCCTCTCACTCTCCCTGTGGTGATGGGTTCCAAACAGTCATCACTCTGTGGGTGAAGAGGTTTCCCTTGAATTCTCTGCAGACTGAAGAAATCGAGCTGACTGCAGTTCTGTCTGAGATGTTCTTCGTCCCTCTAATCTCTCTGCTGAGGAAGAATAACATTGGTAGTTAATCTCCTTAATCACGGCTCATTTCCACATCATGGGTCATTTTCCCTGCTTCTAAAGGGTTGTTAGAAAACACCACTGTCCTCTAAAGTCTGAAAGCAGAATGGGAAACCATTAGTTGGATGTTTAACGAAGCAGGGTCAGAAACCAGAGGCGGGTCTGCACAGGGCAGAGTCTGGGGCTCTGGACGATGGTCGAGGTAAGAACGTATGATGAGGAGAAGGGAATCAGCAGTGGGGCTTGGCAATGAATGAGAGCATAGCAACACTTGGAAGCTGATTGACAGAGAAAACAATTTGGTTGTCTGACTGATGACACAAGCAATGCTTGTTGTGAGGTGCTCCTTTGTTCGAGGAACATGTGTGAGTTGGGATGATGGAGTTGTTCCTGCTTGTTTATCCTGTAATATTATATCCGGATGGTTATTATGGATTGTCCTATATGTAACAATGTATTTATTATCATAAAATTTGTAAGATTTTGACTCTAAAGCTGAACCAGGCTTGAATTTATGGTACCTTAATGAAGCTTAGGTGGTCATTCATGAGTTTGTATTTTAAAGCAAGACTCTGGTGAATGATGTTTGCCACTTGATTGTACCTTTGTAAGTAATCAGATTGAGTTAAACTGCTGCAGGATTCTGGAATGTGTCGGATTGTATCTGGTTTCTCTTGGCATTTTCTGCATTTATTGCCTTGTCTGTTTGTCTTTTATGTAGTTTTGATATATGTGTGGTACATGGCATGGTGGTTAAGGCATCGGTCTAGTGATCAGAAGGTCGCTAGTTCGAGCCTCATATGGGCAGCGTGTTGTGTCCTTGAGCAAGGACTTAACCACACATTGCTCTGCGGCGACACTGGTGTCAAGCTGTATGAGTCCTAGTGCCCTTCCCTTAGACAACATCAGGGGCGTGGAGAGGGGAGACTTGCAGCATGGGCAACTGCCGGTCTTCCATACAACCTTGCCCATGCAGCAGTCATCATCGAAAATTGATGGACAGCCAAAGATTTTTTTTTAATGTTTGAGAGTGTTAACCACCTTGACCTGTAGTTCCCCAAGGAAACCCTGTTTCTGGGAAGAGGTCTCCAACTCTGAGTCGGGCTCTCGATGCTTCCTTGTCACCAGTTAGTCTGCTCAGATCATTGAGATGCCTCCCATGGAGGGTCATACTCGTTCCACCGGTTAACGTGTTCTTCCATAGTGATGATTCATTTTTCTGAGTTGGCCTCTCATTTAAGTTTTCTGGTCTGTATTTCTTATCAGAATTGCATATACCTGCATGGAGTGCTGAATCCTTTTTATTTTGTATGAAAATATATACTTTAGAAATATTATCAGGTAGTTGGTTGATTTTTTTAAATGTCTGTTATAGCTCTTCCTCCTTCTGACCTACTACTGTACAGAGTCTTGTCATCTTCAGAAGTTTTCTGATGACTCTGCCATAGTTGGATGCAACAGCAAGGGAGATGAGACTGAGTACAGGGCTACAGTAGAAAGCTTCGTCACATGGTGTGAGCAGAATTATCTGCAGCTTAATGTGAAAAACACTAAAGAGCTGGTGGTGGACTTGAGGAGGGCTAAGGCACCGGTGACCCCTGTTTCCATCCAAGGTGTCAGTGTGGACATGGTGGAGGATTGCAAATACCTGGGGATACGAATTGACAATAAACTGGACTGGTCAAAGAACACTGAGGCTGTCTACAAGAAGGGTCAGAGCCGTCTCTATTTCCTGAGCAGACTGAGGTCCTTTAATATCTGTCGGATGATGCTGAGGATGTTCTACAAGTCTGTGGTGGCCAGTGCTATCAATGTTTGCTGTTGTGTGCTGGGGCAGCAGGCTGAGGGTAGCAGACACCAACAGAATCAACAAACTCATCCGTAAGGCCACTGATGTTGTGGGGATGGAACTGGACTCTCTCACGGTGGTGTCTGAAAGGAAGATGCTGTCTAAGTTGCATTCCATCTTGGTCAATGTCTCCCATCCACTACATAATGTACTGGGTGGGCACAGGAGTACATTCAGCCAGAGACTCATTCCACCGAGATGCAGCACAGAGCTCCATAGGAAGTCATTCCTGCCTGTGTTCATCAAACTTTACAACTCCTCCCTTGGAGTGTCAGACACCCTGAGCCAATAGGCTGGTCCTGGACTTATTTTCTGGCATAATTTAAATATTACTATTTAATTATTTACGGTTTTATATTGCTATATTTATACTCTATTCTTGGTTGGGGCAACTGTAACGAAAATCAATTTCCCTCGGGATCAATAAAGTATGACTATGACTATGATCTCAGTGGTATTAATCTAAATGTGTTTGAGTGTTGTGACGAGAATACACATAAATTAAGATGTTTGCTGGCCTGGGCTAGCATCAGTGGCATCAGCAGTTGGTCTGCCACCTGTCCTCAGGGGAGGGAGAGATAAGGAACAATGAAGCAGCATCTGGAGATGTTAATGAAGGAGCCATCAGTCTGGGTATTGTCAAGATCGGCTCCCCCTTTGAACCCTGATCTGTTTGAAGTGATGGACAGGCGATACCCCAGCAGGGGGATAAAAAGGGACAGGTTCGCTAAGGCAGGACACACACGACACCCGAGGTAACGAGACCCTGGAAGCGGTGCGCCTCTCACGAGTCGGTGGGAAACTCTTGGACGGCTGATCGGGGGATCAGCCTTAAACGCACAGGGTGGAAAGGTACGATCAGCGGGAACCCGGTGTGTGTCCACCCTCGCTTGGGTGCCGGGTTCACTGCAGAGGATCGACCGCATCTGGAAGAGGGGTCACAGTCGGTGACCTCAGGTGTCATCACAAAGGACCCGCCCGAAAGCTGCTTGTGAGCAATATCGCCGGTCTGTGAGTGGAAGCCGTGTCTGAATGATCAGTCATTCCCGTTCTCTCTCTCTCTCTCTCCCCCCACGTTGTCCATCGCCATGGCAACGATTACTGCGAACTGAACTAAATTGAACTGGACTTTGTGTCACTTTGAAATTGGTCATTTACCCCTAGACAACAATAGAGCTTGATTGATCCTGTTATCTTAATTCTGTGCACATGTGTGTTTATCATTGCTGAACTGTTGCATTTATTATCCTTTCGATTACTGTGTTGCTTGTTTCTTTAATAAAACTTTCTTAGTTCTAGTAATCCAGACTCCAACTGAGCGATCCATTTCTGCTGGTTTGGCAACCCAGTTACGGGGTACGTAACAGTGTGAATAGTCTTTTCTAAAATTGTCATTTAAGTTCTTATTTTTATTTGTGAAGTTTCCAGATTGGAATGGGACCAAGACCTGCTGAGCTCCTCCAGCACATTGTGAGTATGGCTTAAGACTTCCAGCATCTGCAGTATCTCTTGTGTCCCATATTCTTGTATGTTTCCAAAAAAGACATGCAAGTAGGCAGAGAGGGTGCTGTGGCTCTGTTGGTAAAAAAGTTAAATCAAATCATCAGAAAGTTGACATGGTGTTGGAAGGTGTTGAGTCATCGTGGGTAGAACTAAGGAACAGCAAGGGTGAAAAGATCTTGATTTTTTTTGGAGACCCCCAAACAGTAGTAAGTATATTGTCTGCAACTTAGAACGGGAGAAAGAAAGTGCATGCCAAAACAGCAATGTTACAAGAGTGATGGGGATAGTCATGCAGATATATTGGGAAAATCAGGTCGGCGCAGGATCCCAAGAGGGGGTTTCCTAGAATGCCCACAAGATGGCTTTTTAGAGCAGCTCCTGGTTGAGCCCAGCTGGGGATCAGCTATTCTCAACTGGGTGTTGTGCAATGAACGAGAATTAATTAGCACACTTAAGGCGAAGAACCACAGGGGCAAGTGATCCTAAAATATGGGAATTCATCCTGAAATGTGAGAAGGAGAAGCTAAAGTGAGATGTGTCAGTATAACCGTAGAATAAAGAGAATTACAGAGAGAAGAATTGTCCATTTTTTTTTTAGAAAACAACACTGGCAGGGATGACGACAGAATGGCTGGAATTTCTGGAAGCAATCCGGAAGGCACAGGATAAACCATATGTACCAAAGAGGAAGAAGTATTCTAAAGACAAAATGATACAATTGTGGCCAAAGAGAAGGCAAAGCTAACATAAGAGCCAAAAAGAGGGCATATAACAGACCAAGCAATGGTGGGAAGTTAGTTACCACACTCCATTTCTGTAAACCCCCCGACCCCTACAGCACTCGCCATCTCTGCAAAACCCTCCACCATCCACCCGGGTGCATTCAGGTGACAGCTGACCGAGAAAGACACTGCCCGTGGCGGATGGCAGGGCTCATAAAACACCCTCACGTTTTTTGTTTATAAACCTACCGATTTGCACGGATATCTTGACTAAACCTCCTTCCACCTTGACACCTGTAAAAAAGCTATTTCTTTTCCTCAGTTCCTTTGTCTCCGCCACATTTGTTGACAGGATGAGGTTTTCCTTTCCAGGTTGTCAGAGATGTCCTCCTTCTTCAAAGAATACATTTTCCCTTCCACCACCATTGATGCCGATCTCACACCCAATTGCTCTATTTCCTGAAAATCCACCTTCACTCCATATTCCAGTCACCTCCACAACTTTTCTTATCTTCAATCATCAAACACATCTTTTCCTACACCCCGCCACAACTCTCTGCCTTCCTTGTCCATTCGTCTGCCCCCACTAATCTATTTCCTGGAATGTATCCTTGCAAAGCGAGGAAAGTGCCACACGTTCCTAGTTACTCCTTCCTTCAGCACCATTCAGGATCACCAACAGTCTGTCCAGGTGAGGAACATTTCGCCTGTGGGTCTGCCAGGTTCATCTACTGTATCCAGCACTCCCAGTGCAGCCTTCTGTACCTCAGTGGAAAACCTCCTTGTCAAGCACATTCGTTCCGTCTTCAATAAAACATATTTCCCGGTGGCTAGTCCACTCTCGCTTCCCATTCCAACATGCCGGATCATTGTTGGACTGACGCGATGACAGCACTCCCAGGTTGGAGGAGCAGCACCTCATAATACATCTGTGTAGCTTCCAAGCTGACGGCATGAACATCGATATCCTTAACTTCTACCTCCACTTTTACTTCCACCCACACCCTGCCCTCTCGGTTCTGTCTCCCCTCTTACCTCCTCTCTTGCCCACTGCCGATCATCTCCCTCTGGTGCCTCCTTTCCATCCTTTTCTCCCATAGTCCGCTCTCGCCTCGTCTCAGATTCCTTATTTTCAGCCTTTTGCGTATTCTGCCTATCACCTCACTCCTTCTCACTTCATCTCCCCGTTTTCCCACCCACTCACCTTCACTCTTATCTGGCTTCACCTATCATCTGCCAGTTTGTTCTCCTTCTCCTCCGCCCAACGTCTTATTCTGCACACCCCCACCCCTTCCCTTCCATTTCCCAGGAAGAGTCTTCGCAAGAAATGTCTGCTATGCTTCCCCCTCCTTCTATAGATGCTACCTGACCTCCTCAGTTCCTCCAACAATTTGTGTATGTTACTCTGCATTTCCAGCATTTGCAGAATCTCATCGGGACAGAGTGGAGAGTGCAGAAACTACATCGGGTCTCACTAATGTAGAGGAGGCCACACCGGGAGAACAGAAAACAGTAGATGACCCCAACAGGCACAAAGCTGAAGAGTTGCCTCACACGGAAGGACTGTTTGGGACCCTGACTAGTGGTGAGGAGAGCGGTTTGGGGCAGGTGTAGCATTTCAGCCACTTGCGGGGTTGACTTCCAGCCCCCTACAACCCTTCTTATCGCTGTAAACCTCTCCCTTTTGTGGACAACACTGCCACCCGGTGGTGATTTGCTACAATAACAGGCCCTCATGATTTCTGCACACCGCTGTCACCAGCTTCTGCTCTGCCATATTAATGCTGAGAGAGAGAAATCTGATATTGCAGCCTGCTGAAATGTCCTTTCTTTTCAAATCTTTTTATTGTTATATTATACAAAAGAAATAACACAAGTACATCGAAGTAACAACACTTACAATGTCTCAAAGAAAAAAGACATTATCTTAAAGATTGAAAACAAAATTGTGATAATAAAAAAACACTACTCAGCAGAAAAAGTGGGGGGGGGGGGACCCATTAGGTGTACAACCCCGGAGTCATGCGTCATACAAAAAGTTTCTAAAAATAAACATCAAACCGCCAGCAAGAAAGAAAAATATACCAGAAAATTTACAATTTGACCGTGGAGAAAATCTATCAATCAGCTCAAATGATAATAACGAGAAAATGAGCCTCACCTTTTCTCAAAATCAAGTAAAGGTTCAAAGGTTCGACTTCTAATTTTCTCCAAACTAAGACATAGCATCACTTGAGAGAACCATTGTGACAAAGTGGGAGCTGATGTATCCTTCCACTTCAACAAAATGGCACTCCTAGCTATCAATGTAACAAATGCAATAACATGTTGGTCAGACACAGAAATACCATGAATATTTTGAGGAATTATTCCGAAAAGCACAATTAATTTATTACATTGTAGATTAATTTTAAGTGCTTTAGAAATTGTTGAAAAAACTGATTTCCAGAACTGTTCTAATATAGAACAAGACCAAAACATATGTGTCAGTGTAGCGATCTCAGTTTTACATCTATCACAATGACAATCAAGATTAGAAAATATTTTAGAGAGTCTCTCCTTCGTCAAATGGTAATGATATACAATATTAAATTGAATCAATGAATGACTAGCACAAATCGAAGAAGAGTTAACCAACTTCAAAATTCGCGTCCAATCCTCCATCACAAAAGTCAAATTGTGTTCTTTTTTCCCAATCCTGTTTAATCTTAGATAAAGGACACTTATCCCATTGTAATAATAAATCATAAATTATTTCAATAAAACCCTTCGTTGAAGGGTTCATACTCATAATAGCATCTAACACGTCAGTCTCCAATATATAAGGAAATGTTTATTCAAGTTTCGAGGTTGTTTAATGTCATTTCCAGCAAACAAGTGTAAATGAGATCAAAGTAATTATTACTCTGGCTCCAGTGCAGCAAAATAAAACAAAATAATAAAAGTATATATCCACAGCTTATACACTGCACATGGACTGTATGTCCATAAAGTGACACAAGGCACAGGATGCCTGTCCATAAGAGGACTGACAGGAAATGATAAACTAGCGGTTTATCGGTATGGAAGGGTGTATAAGTGGGTGGAGTTGTTGATCAGCGTTATTCCTTGGGGAAATTAGGTGTTTCAGAGTTGGTAGTCCTGATGTTCATGCTATGTAGTCTCCTCCCTGATGGTCGTGGGACAAGCTGTCCATGAGCTGGGAGGGTGGAGGTAGATTGTGGAAATCAGGCTGGTGTTTGTTCTTGAGGGGGAATTTGGAGAATACCAATGAAATGGCTTTTTAGGACAGCCTGTGGTTGTGCCACGATGGGAAATGTAATTCTGGTTTGGGTGTTGTGCAATGAATCAAATTTGATTTGGGAGTTCAAGGTAAGGGAACACTGAGGAGTCAGTCATCACAATATGATAGAATTCACCCTGCAGTTTGAGAGGCAAAGCTCAAAAAGATTCATCATGATTAGTGGGGTAAGATGAACTGCAGATTCACGAGAGAGGAGCTCACCAAAGTTGATTGGAAAGAGACACCAATGGTAGAATCCCCTTATCTCAGAACAGATGTGTTGGAATTGAAGGGAGTCCAGAGGACGTTCATGCGAGTGATTCCAGGACTGAAAGAGTTAAAGCACAAGGAGTATTTGATGTCTCTGGGCCTGTTCCCGCTGGAGTTTAATGAGGTGGGGGGGGGGGCTGGGGGGTGGTTCTCGAATATTGAAACGCCGATACAGAATGGATATGGAGAGGATGTTTCCTGTAGTGGGGGAGTCTAAGACCAGAGGACACAGATAGAGTGGATATGGAGAGGATATTTCCTATGATGGGGGAGTCTAGGACCAGAGGACACAGATAGAGTGGATGTGGAGAGGATGTTTCCTATAGTGGGGGAGTCTAAGACCAGAGGACACAGATAGAGTGGATATGGAGAGGATGTTTCCTGTAGTGGGGGAGTCTAGGACCAGAGGACACAGATAGAGTGGATGAGGAGAGGATATTTCCTATGATGGGGGAGTCTAGGACCAGAGGACACAGATAGAGTGGATGTGGAGAGGATATTTCCTATGATGGGGGAGTCTAGGACCAGAGGACACAGATAGAGTGGATATGGAGAGGATATTTCCTATGATGGGGGAGTCTAGGACCAGAGGACACAGACAGAGTGGATGTGGAGAGGATATTTCCTATGATGGGGGAGTCTAGGACCAGAGGACACAGATAGAGTGGATATGGAGAGGATGTTTCCTGTAGTGGGGGAGTCTAGGACCAGAGGACACAGATAGAGTGGATGAGGAGAGGATATTTCCTATGATGGGGGAGTCTAGGACCAGAGGACACAGATAGAGTGGATGTGGAGAGGATATTTCCTATGATGGGGGAGTCTAGGACCAGAGGACACAGATAGAGTGGATATGGAGAGGATATTTCCTATGATGGGGGAGTCTAGGACCAGAGGACACAGACAGAGTGGATGTGGAGAGGATATTTCCTATGATGGGGGAGTCTAGGACCAGAGGACACAGATAGAGTGGATATGGAGAGGATGTTTCCTGTAGTGGGGGAGTCTAGGACCAGAGGACACAGATAGAGTGGATATGGAGAGGATATTTCCTATGATGGGGGAGTCTAGGACCAGAGGACACAGATAGAGTGGATGTGGAGAGGATATTTCCTATGATGGGGGAGTCTAGGACCAGAGGACACAGACAGAGTGGATGTGGAGAGGATATTTCCTATGATGGGGGAGTCTAGGACCAGAGGACACAGATAGAGTGGATATGGAGAGGATGTTTCCTGTAGTGGGGGAGTCTAGGACCAGAGGACACAGATAGAGTGGATATGGAGAGGATATTTCCTATGATGGGGGAGTCTAGGACCAGAGGACACAGACAGAGTGGATGTGGAGAGGATATTTCCTATGATGGGGGAGTCTAGGACCAGAGGACACAGATAGAGTGGATATGGAGAGGATATTTCCTATGATGGGGGAGTCTAGGACCAGAGGACACAGACAGAGTGGATGTGGAGAGGATATTTCCTATGATGGGGGAGTCTAGGACCAGAGGACACAGATAGAGTGGATGTGGAGAGGATATTTCCTATGATGGGGGAGTCTAGGACCAGAGGACACAGATAGAGTGGATATGGAGAGGATATTTCCTATGATGGGGGAGTCTAGGACCAGAGGACACAGACAGAGTGGATGTGGAGAGGATATTTCCTATGATGGGGGAGTCTAGGACCAGAGGACACAGATAGAGTGGATATGGAGAGGATGTTTCCTGTAGTGGGGGAGTCTAGGACCAGAGGACACAGATAGAGTGGATATGGAGAGGATATTTCCTATGATGGGGGAGTCTAGGACCAGAGGACACAGATAGAGTGGATATGGAGAGGATATTTCCTATGATGGGGGAGTCTAGGACCAGAGGACACAGACAGAGTGGATGTGGAGAGGATATTTCCTATGATGAGGGAGTCTAGGACCAGAGGACACAGATAGAGTGGATATGGAGAGGATGTTTCCTGTAGTGGGGGAGTCTAGGACCAGAGGACACAGATAGAGTGGATATGGAGAGGATATTTCCTATGATGGGGGAGTCTAGGACCAGAGGACACAGATAGAGTGGATGTGGAGAGGATATTTCCTATGATGGGGGAGTCTAGGACCAGAGGACACAGATAGAGTGGATGTGGAGAGGATATTTCCTATGATGGGGGAGTCTAGGACCAGAGGACACAGACAGAGTGGATGTGGAGAGGATATTTCCTATGATGGGGGAGTCTAGGACCAGAGGACACAGATAGAGTGGATATGGAGAGGATGTTTCCTGTAGTGGGGGGAGTCTAGGACCAGAGGACACAGATAGAGTGGATATGGAGAGGATATTTCCTATGATGGGGGAGTCTAGGACCAGAGGACACAGATAGAGTGGATATGGAGAGGATATTTCCTATGATGGGGGAGTCTAGGACCAGAGGACACAGATAGAGTGGATGTGGAGAGGATATTTCCTATGATGGGGGAGTCTAGGACCAGAGGACACAGACAGAGTGGATGTGGAGAGGATATTTCCTATGATGGGGGAGTCTAGGACCAGAGGACACAGATAGAGTGGATATGGAGAGGATGTTTCCTGTAGTGGGGGAGTCTAGGACCAGAGGACACAGATAGAGTGGATATGGAGAGGATATTTCCTATGATGGGGGAGTCTAGGACCAGAGGACACAGATAGAGTGGATGTGGAGAGGATATTTCCTATGATGGGGGAGTCTAGGACCAGAGGACACAGATAGAGTGGATATGGAGAGGATATTTCCTATGATGGGGGAGTCTAGGACCAGAGGACACAGACAGAGTGGATGTGGAGAGGATATTTCCTATGATGGGGGAGTCTAGGACCAGAGGACACAGATAGAGTGGATATGGAGAGGATGTTTCCTGTAGTGGGGGAGTCTAGGACCAGAGGACACAGATAGAGTGGATATGGAGAGGATATTTCCTATGATGGGGGAGTCTAGGACCAGAGGACACAGATAGAGTGGATGTGGAGAGGATATTTCCTATGATGGGGGAGTCTAGGACCAGAGGACACAGACAGAGTGGATGTGGAGAGGATATTTCCTATGATGGGGGAGTCTAGGACCAGAGGACACAGATAGAGTGGATATGGAGAGGATGTTTCCTGTAGTGGGGGAGTCTAGGACCAGAGGACACAGATAGAGTGGATATGGAGAGGATATTTCCTATGATGGGGGAGTCTAGGACCAGAGGACACAGATAGAGTGGATGTGGAGAGGATATTTCCTATGATGGGGGAGTCTAGGACCAGAGGACACAGATAGAGTGGATATGGAGAGGATATTTCCTATGATGGGGGAGTCTAGGACCAGAGGACACAGACAGAGTGGATGTGGAGAGGATATTTCCTATGATGGGGGAGTCTAGGACCAGAGGACACAGATAGAGTGGATATGGAGAGGATGTTTCCTGTAGTGGGGGAGTCTAGGACCAGAGGACACAGATAGAGTGGATATGGAGAGGATATTTCCTATGATGGGGGAGTCTAGGACCAGAGGACACAGATAGAGTGGATGTGGAGAGGATATTTCCTATGATGGGGGAGTCTAGGACCAGAGGACACAGACAGAGTGGATGTGGAGAGGATATTTCCTATGATGGGGGAGTCTGGGACCAGAGGACACAGATAGAGTGGATATGGAGAGGATGTTTCCTGTAGTGGGGGAGTCTAGGACCAGAGGACACAGATAGAGTGGATATGGAGAGGATATTTCCTATGATGGGGGAGTCTAGGACCAGAGGACACAGACAGAGTGGATGTGGAGAGGATATTTCCTATGATGGGGGAGTCTAGGACCAGAGGACACAGATAGAGTGGATATGGAGAGGATGTTTCCTGTAGTGGGGGAGTCTAGGACCAGAGGACACAGATAGAGTGGATATGGAGAGGATATTTCCTATGATGGGGGAGTCTAGGACCAGAGGACACAGATAGAGTGGATGTGGAGAGGATATTTCCTATGATGGGGGAGTCTAGGACCAGAGGACACAGATAGAGTGGATATGGAGAGGATATTTCCTATGATGGGGGAGTCTAGGACCAGAGGACACAGACAGAGTGGATGTGGAGAGGATATTTCCTATGATGGGGGAGTCTGGGACCAGAGGACACAGATAGAGTGGATATGGAGAGGATGTTTCCTGTAGTGGGGGAGTCTAGGACCAGAGGACACAGATAGAGTGGATATGGAGAGGATATTTCCTATGATGGGAGAGTCTTGGACCAGCGGACACAAACAGAGTGGATGTGGAGAGGATGTTTCCTACAGTGCAGAGTCCAGGATCAGGGGGACCATCTTCAGAATAGAGGGACCTCAATTTAGAACATGAGGAGGAATTCTCCTGCTGTATCTAATGATCGTGGCTGATCTATTCTCCTGTGCCCATTCCCCCAGCTATCTGAAATGATTACTTATCTCCACCTTAAATATACCCAGCCAAGCGTCCTTCACACCCTGGGGGCAAAAAACCCCGAAGATTGTATACTCAGCTAGATAGATAGATAGACACATCACTGATCCCAAAGAAAGTTATATGGAAGATGTAGAATTCCTGAAATTTCCATCCACGTCCAGTTAAAACGAGCGGCCCTTATCGATTCTTGTGGTGGCTCTCTCACCAAGGGAGATGTCAAACCTCTTTCCCTCGTTTATCCTCCCCGTCTCCATCCCTGGTTTCTATCCCAGTTTAACTCCCTCCTTCCTCTCCCTCCACTATTCCTTCCCCCCTCTCCTCCGTCATTCTCTTTCTCCCACGCCTCTTTTTCCCCGTCTCTTGCTCCCTGTTCATTTCTCACTCACGTCCACCTCATTTCCCGCTGTTCTCTTCCCTCCCTGTCGTCCCACCTCTCTCCTATCCCTGTTTCTCACCTCCGCCTCTCCACTCCCATCTCTCCTCAGTCTCTGCCGCTGACCTAGTCGCTCTCTCCCCAAGTCTCTCTCTCCCTCCCTAGTCTCCCAATCTTTCTCGACCACCACTCATCCTGTCTTTCTGTGGTTCCGCTATCCTCTCTTTCACTCCTCTCTCCCCCTCCCTAAGGATATATTTTCATCAACGAAAACGGCAATCAACACTCAGTGCAGCCATGTGCTATTCTGTTAAGAAATACACACCACTGAACAGAAATGAAAGTTCAGTCCAGAAATATGAAAAAAAACATCACCATTAGGCAGTGATTCTCATTGTGGGCGGTTACGTGTCCCGAGGGGGCTTTAGGGGCAAAAAACAGTGGTCGGGAGAGTTCGAGATTCACTGCAGGAAGAATGTGGATACAATAGAGAGTGTGCAGAGGAGATTTACAAGGTCGTTGCCTTGATTGGAGAGCGTGCCTAATGAAAATAGTTTTAGTGTACTTGGCCTTTTCTTCTTGGCGTGATGGAGGATGAGAGGTGACCTGATAGAGGTGTATAAGATGATGAGGGGCATTGATCGTGAGGATAGCCAGAGTTTTTTTTTCTCAGGACTGAAATGGCTAACACAAGGCTGCATAGTTTTAAGGTGCTTTGAAATAGATACCGAGGGGCTGTCAGCATTAGGGTTAGGGTTGTCATGCAGAGAGTGGTGGATGCGTGTAATGCACTGCCGGCAGCGGTGGTGGAAGCAGATACAAAAGGGTCTTTTAAGAGCCTCTTAGATAGGTACATAGAGCTTAGAAAAAATAGAGCGCTATGAACTAGGGAAATTCCAGGCAAATTCTAGAGTCAGCCACATGAGCGCCCCAACATTGTGGGCTGAAGGGATAGAGCTAAGAGCTGGAAACTTAATTGGGAAAACAGATACAAGGCTGGAGAAGGGATAGGATCATGGGATGGGAAGCCTGGGGAGAAAGAAAGAAAAGTGGGGGAGGGGAGCCTGGAGGGTGGAGTGCAGGTAAGGAGTTATAGTGAGAGGGACAGAGGGAGAGAAAAGGGGAGGGAATAAAAATTAAAATATATATTCTTCCGTTACATTTTTGTCTAATGCGACACACAAGTGCAAGGTTTACTGTAAGTCCTGAGTTAGTCCTGACGAAGGGTCTCGGCCTGAAACGCCGAGTGTACCTCTTCCTAGAGATGCTGCCTGGCCTGCTGCATTCACCAGCAACTTTGATGTGTGTTGCTATTTATCTCAGCAGACTGAACAGCAGCTGTCCATCAAGTAACACCGCCCTTGGTCACCATGGCAACCCACCAGCTGCTCGTTGCTCTCTCTCTCTCTCTCTCTCTCTCTCTCTCTCTCTCTCTCTCTCTCTCTCTCTCTCTCTCTCTCTCCCCCTCCCTCCCTCCCTCCCTCCCTCCCTCCCTCCCTCCCTCTCTCCCTCCCTCCCTCCATGACAACCCACAAGCTGACAGCAGTAGTCGGTGTCGTTGTAAAAGTGTAAACAGGAGCTGAAAGGCAGACTCCACCTCTCTCTCAGCAGAAATCCAAAATTAGTCTCAGTTCTCTCTTGTGCCTTAAAGTGACAGAGTCCACGGCAAAAAGGCAGCCTAAGGGTACATAACAGAAAAAAACGCGGTGGAGAGTAGAGGAAGGTTTGAAACAGAAGAAACCTAGTGACAAAGAAGTCACTGTTTGGACTTTCTCTCTAAGTAGTCCGTAAGGGTGAGTTTGAGTTCCATTCGAATATGAAGTTGTGACTGTCACGTAGTTAATCCACAGGAGAGGGTCCTCTGGTGAGGGGGAAACCTTTGTGACTACCACTTGTGACACACCCTTGTCTGGGTGTGGTAGTTCACTGAAGAAAGACACCCCTGTGGCAAATCACTGTTGGAGTTATTTCATATGTCGTGGAACTGGATAAGTGGCTATCACATTGTGTGTTTGGGGTAACCTTGTGGAATCTACCGGTGTGTCGACCCTTGCCTGGGTGGTGCTTCCCTAGAACAGAGTTTCCTTTGTGATAAGCTACTGTTGGTGATAATCCATACGCGGATTTGGTTTGAGTATCCTGTGGCCACCACTTTGGGGTGACCCGTAGCTGAATTTGGATGTGGAACTTGAAGATATTTGTTGAAGATCACTGTCGGTGATACTTCATGTGTGGAGTGGAACAACTTCGGAGATAAAACCTACTACTATTGTTATTTTGTATTGCCGTCATGGAATCTGTGGTATATCGACATAATTGCCTTCTCACAGCATTCGCCTTTAGATTACAAACATCTTGCATTAATTAACCTGACATTGAACTGAACTATCTTACATTCCATCATAAAACTGTATCCAATTACCCCTTAAGCTGGAAGAAGCTTGGCTTTTATATATTTCCACATTTATATATGCATGAACTTTGCTAACCTGTTTGATTTATCTGGTTATATATTACTGTTTTGCGTAGTTACTAATAAAAAATATATATAAGGCATCCGTTAGTCTTGCGAGACCATGGATCTGCGCCTGGAAAGTCTTCACTCTCCAGGGCGCAGGCCTGGGCAAGGTTGTATGGAAGACCAGTAGTTGCCCATGCTGCAAGTCTCCCCTTTCCACAACACCGAAGTTGTCCAAGGGAAGGGCATTAGGACCATACAGCTTTGTACCAGTGTCGTCGCAGAGCAATGTGTGGTTAAGTGCCTTGCTCAAGGACACAACACGCTGCCTCGGCTGGGGCTCGAACTCGTGACCTTCAGGTCGCTAGTCGAATGCCTTAACCACTTGGCCACGTGCCCACACTAATAGAAGTAGCGTTAGTTAAAAGCAAAACCAGACTCCAGGTGTTCTTGCATTTCTGCTGGTTCTTTAACCCATTACGGGGACGTAACAGAATTCGGAGACTAAAGATAAAATAAGTCAAAGGCAGGATAGCTCCTTACAGGGAAATCCTGCCTGACAAATCTGTTAGAGTTCTTCGAGGAAGTCATAAGCAGGATGGACAAGGAGAGGTAGTGGATATAATTTACTTGGATTTTCAGAAGGCATCTGATAAGCTGTCACACATGAGACTGCTTAACAGGATAATAATCAGAAGAAATACTGGCATGGATAGAGGAATGGCTGACAGCCAAGAGGCAGCGAGTGGGAATAAAAAGAGCCTTTTCTGGTTGGGTCACAGTGACAACTGGTCTTCAGGGGTCAGTATTCGGTCCGCTACTTTTCACATTGTTTGTCAGTGATTTGGATATGGAATTGATGGCTTTGTGGCAAGGTTTGCGGATGATACAGAGATAGGTGGAGGCGTCGGTAGTGCTGAGGAAGCAATGTGATTGCAGAAGGACACAGACAAATTTGAAGAATGGGCAAAAAGGTGGCAGATGAAATACAATATTGGATAATGCATTTTGGCAAAAGGAACAATAGTGAACTATTATCTGATTGGGCAGAAGGTTCAAACAACAGAAGTACAGAAGGAAATATGAATCCTCGGGGAAGACTCCCAGAAGGTTAATTTACAGGTTGAGTCTGTGGTAAAGAAGGCAAATGCAATGCTGGCATTTATTTAAAGTGAATTAGAAGATATAAGCAAGGAGATAATGCTGGTACTTTACCAGACACTACTTAGGCTGCACTTGGAATATCTGTGACCCGTATCTCAGAAAAGGTGTGTTGTCATTGGAGAGAGTCCAGTGGATGTTCAAGAAGATGATTCTGGGAATGAAGGGGTTAAGATATGAGGGGCGTTTGCCAGCCGTGGGCCTGTACTCCTGCACTGACACATGTTTAATAAATGCAGGTGATGGGGGGTAAATCTCACTGAAACCCACCGAATGTGGGAAGGTCTGGATAGGGTGGATGAAGAAAGGACTTTTTGTATGGTGGGTGTAGCCATAATAGAGAGCACAGCCTCGAAACTGAGGAGCCACCTTTTAGAGTAGTTAAGGAGGATTTTATTTAGTCAGAGAGCAGTGAATCTGTGGAATTCTCTGACACAGACGGCGGTGGGGTCCAAGTCTGTGGGTACATTTAAGGCAGAAGCTAGTAGTTTGCTGATCAGTCAGGGCATTACAGGAGATGTCGAGGAGACAGGTGCATGGGGTTGAGTGAGAACCGGGATCAGACATGATAGAACAGCAGAGCAGACTCAATGGGGCTGAATGGCCTAATTCTGCTCCTATGTCTTATGGTCTTATAATGCTAGTGTCTTACACAGTGAAGATTGACACAAAATACTTATTACATTCAGCCGCTATTTCTTTGCTCTATTACTAACTCGCCAGCATCATCTTCCAGCAGCACAATATCAAATCTTGCCTCTCTTTCACTCTTTATATATCTGAACAACTTTTGATACTTGATTATTATTGGCTCACTTACCTTAATTTTGCATCTTGTCTCTCCTGGGTGTTTTTTTTTAGTTGTCTCCTGTTGGTTATGTAAAAGCTTCCCAATCCTCTAACTTCCCACTATATTCTTGCTATATTATATGACCTCACTTTTGCTTTTACCAAAAACAGGAGAAAATCTGTAGATGCTGGAAATCCAAGCAACACATACACAAAATACTGGAGAAATCTAGGAGGCCATTAATAATATTACAGTATAAACAGACAGGAACAACTCCCTCAATAGATAAAACCAACCCAACACACACATGTCCCTCGACCAGTGGAGCACCTCACCACAGGTATTATTTGTGTCATCAGTCAGACAAACAAAAGATTTTCTCTGTCAATCAGCTTCCAAATGTTGCTACTCTGTCATTCGTTACCACGCCCTGTTGCTGATTCCCTTCTCCTCATCATATGTTCTTACCCCGACCATCGTCCAGAGCCCCAAACTCTGCTCTGTGCAGACCCGCCTCTGGTTTCTGACCCTGCTCCACTGATCATCCAACTGATGGTTTCCCATTCTGCTTTCAGTCTTTAGAGGACAGTGGTGTTTTCTAACAACCCTTTAGAAGCAGGGAAAATGACCCACAATGTGGAAATTAGTCGTGATTAAGGAAGTTAACTACCAATGTCATTCTTCCTCAGTCCAGAGATTAGAGGGGTGAAGAACATCTCAGACAGAACTGCAGTCAGCTAGACTTCTTCAGTCTGCAAAAAATTCAAGGGAAACCTCTTCACTCACAGGGTGGTGACCGTTTGGAACCCATCACCACAGGGAGAGCGAGAGGGGAACAACAGGGGAGGATTTAAAAGGACTGTTGTGGAACAGAATCACTGGCAGGGTCCAGCCGGCCTGAGTTGACTCTCTACTGTACACTAGGTGTGTTAATTCACTAAGTACTGGAGACAGAGTTTAAAATAGAACTGATTTATTTGTCTCAGATCCAAAATGTTAAACTCCAGTCCCATTAAAGGTGAATATACAGCAGAAGAAACTCCTCCCATGCCCAGTGACCAGGGTGCAGAACTGGGTGTGGTGAGCAGCAGCAATAATTACAGAGATCAGCACCAACAGTCACTCTCAAAATAGCATCAGCAATGGTGATGGACAAATATTCAGCATGCAGCTTATTGAAACTTTCTCCCCAGTGTGAACCCGGTAATGTGCCACAAAGTTAGATGACTGAGTGAATCCCTTCCCACATTCACAACAGGTGAATGTCCTCTCCCCAGTGTGAACTCACTGGTGCCTCTGTAGGGTGGAAGAGTGAGGGAATCTCATCCCACAATCTGAGCAGGTGAAATCCCTCTCTGCAGTGTGAACTGACTGGTGTATCAGTAGCTGAGATGACTGAGTGAATCCCTACCCACAGTCTGAGCAGGTGAACGGCCTCTCTCCAGTGTGAACTCGCTGGTGCCTCTGTAGGGTGGAAGAGTGAGGGAATCTCATCCCACAATCTGAGCAGGTGAAATCCCTCTCTGCAGTGTGAACTGACTGACGTCTCAGCAGGTGAGATGCCTGAGTGAATCCCTTCCCACAGTCCAAGCAGGTGAACGGCCTCTCCCCTGTGTAAAATGACGGGTGTGCCAGTCGGTCAGATAACCGAGTGAATCCCTCCCCACTGTCTGATCAGGAAGGATGATCGAGTGAATCCTTTGCTCCACTTCTTAAATATCTGGACAGAAACAGCAAACCAGGTGTGTTGTGTTCGAGATTCCCGGTGACAAATTCCTTGTCATTTTTAACCTGTAAAATGATTTACAAAATCCATCAATGGATGAAGGACAACATTTCAGTTGAGATCACTTTAGAAACATAGAAAATAGGTGCAGGAGTAGGCCGTTCGGCCCTTCGAGCCTGCACCGCCATTCAGTATGATCATGGCTGATCATCCAACTCAGAACCCTGCACCAGCCTTCCCTCCATACCCCCTGATCCATTTAGTTGCCAAGTTGGAGAGATAAATTATCTTCTAACTGGGCACAGTGCTGGTATCTGGAATGACCATCAAACTCTCTGATGCTCTTCCTGTCTCTATGAGAATGGGGCATTTCTGCCATCTCCAATCTGTGACCTGGCTCAGTTTGACTCTCTCCATTGGCATTACTCCCTCTTCCCACTGAGCTGCATGGGTGCCTGGCCCCACAGTAACTGAAACACTCTCACACAAATAGCCTTTGTTGACGTGCAGCTGGGATTTTCTTTTATGTACTATTAATTTAAAGTGCCACAGTTTTAACGCCATGTAAATATTCCCCTACTCAGATGTATGGTTGGTCTGCACAGCTGTTAAAAGGAATTAGAGTGAATATTAGTATTATTTCAGTTTCCTGTCATAGTCATAGAAAAGTACAACACAGAAACAGGCTCTTTGGCCCATCTAGTTGGTGCCAAGCTATTTAAACTTTCTACTCCCATACCCCTACCATCCAGGTACCGATACAAAGCTGTTAAATGTTGAAATCGAGCTTGCATTAACCACTTACGCTGGCTGCTCATTCCACACCCAGGTGATCATGTGTGTGAAGAAGCTTCCCATCATGCTCTCTTAACATCTCACCGTTCACCCTTAACCCACAGACTCTGGTTATAGTCCCACCCCATCTCAGTGGCAAAAGCCAGCTTGCATTTACCCCATCTATGCCCCTCATAATTGTTGTATACCTCCATCAAATCTCTCCTTAATCTTCTACATTCCAAGGAATAAAGTCCAGACCTGTTCAATCTTTCCTTATAACCCAAGTCCTCCAGACCTGGCAACATCCTTGTGAATTTTCTCTGAACTCTTTCAACCTCTTTCACATCTTTCCTGTAGGTTGGTGACCAAAACTGCACACAATACTCCAAATTAGGCTGCAACATTGTCTTGTACAATGTCAACATAACATCCATCTCCTGTACTCAGTACTTTGGTTTATGAAGGCCAACATGCCAAAATCTTTCTTTCCGTCCCTATTTAACTCTGACACCACTTTCAGTGAATTATCGACCTGTATTCCCAGATCCCTTTCTTCTACAGCTCTCCTCAGAGCCCTACCAGTCACTGTGTAAGACCTTATTCCTACCAAAGAGCAACACCTCGCATTTGTCTCCATTAAGTTCCATTTTCCATTTCTGAACCCATTTCTCCAGCTGGTCCAGATTGCACTGCAAGCCATGATAGTCTTCCTCGCTGTCCACTACACCCCCAGTCTTGGTGTCTAACCATGTTAACATCCAGATGACTGATATAGATGACAAAGAACAACAGATCCAGCACTGATCCCTGTGACACACCACTAGTCACAGGCAACCATCTGCTACCACACACTGGCTTCTCCCAAAGACAGTGTCTCATCCAATTTACTATCTCATCCTGAATGCTGAGTGACTGAACCTTCTTGACCAACCTCCCATATGAGACTCTGTCAAGTGCTTTGCCACAGTCCATGTAGACAACATCCACTGCATTGCCTTCATCCACTTTCCTGATAACCTCCTCAAGAAACTGTTTAAGGTTGGTTAGACATGACCGACCATGCACAAAGCCATGCTGTCTATCCTTAACCAATCCACATCTCTCCAAATACTTATATATCTGGTTCGCGCACATACGTTCCAATAACTTTCCCTCTACTGATGTATTATTCCCTAGTTTATTTTTAGAGCCTTTCTTGAACAGCGGAATTACACTGGCTAGCCTTCAATCCTCCAGCACCTCACCTGTCACTAAGGATGATTTAAATATCTGTTCTTGGGCCCCACAATTTCTGCACTTCTCTTCCTCAGGGTCCTAGGGAGCAACTTGTCAGGCCCTGGGGATTTATCCATGGTAATTTTTCTTACGACAGCAAGCACCCCCACCTCTGTAATCTGTACAGGGTCCATGAAGTTGATGTTGCTTTGCCTCACTTTTATATACCCTGTGACCATCTCCTGTGTAATTACGGATGCAAAACTAATATTTAAAATCTCCCCCATCTATTTTGTCTCCTCATATAGATTATCATTCTGATCTTCCAAGTAACAATTTTGCTCCCTGTAATCTTTTTGCTCTTAACATATCTGCAGAATCCCTGAGGATTCTCCTTCACCTTGTCTGCTGGGAAAACCTCATGCCTTTTGTTTCTTTCATAAATGTTCACTTGAATTTCCTGCACTTCATAACTACCCCATTTTTCCCTATCTGCCTGTACCTGCTGTGCACCTCCATATTTGTGAAAAGGGTTGTAAATTTAGTCAGCTCCATCTTGGGTACTAGCCTACAAAGTAGCCTGGACATCTTCAAGGAGTGTTGTCTCAGAAAGGCAGCGTCGATTATTAAGGACCTCCAGCACCCAGGGCTGTTACCATCAGGTAGGAGGTACAGGAGCCTGAAGGCTCACACTCAGCGATTCAGGAACAGCTTCTTCCCCTCTGCCATCCGACTTCAAAATGGTCATTGAACCCGTGAACACTATTTCACTTTTTTAATATAGATTATTTTTGTTTTTGCACAATTTTTAATCTATTCAATATATGTATACTGTATAAAGTATACTGCATAAGGTTTACTTACTTATTTTTTATTATTATTATTTTTCTATATTATGTATTGGATTGAACTGCTGCTGCTAAGTTAACAAATTTCACGCTACATGCCGGTGATAATAAACTTGATTCTGACTCTGATTGTTTTTTGTTCTGGGAGTGGAAAGCCAAAGGGTGATATAGAGGATTCGTTAGTCTGGGGATCAGAACAAGATTGTGTCTAGTATCCCAGGGGTAAGGCTTCCTAGTGCTGCACGGTGGGGGTGGGTGAGTGGTAAACTAAAGTTGCAGGGGGAATGGGAGCCTAACTAACAGAACAGGGAGTGGAGACAGACAGGTGGATGTGTTCAGGGCATGGATCAACATCTGGAATTATGACACTAGGATCTGGCAACTGTGGACTGGGACAGACTACTTTATGGCAAAGGTGTGCTTGGTAAATGGGAGGCCATCAAAGCAAAATTTTGAAGGTACGAAATGTGTATGTGCTTGTCAGAATAAAAGGTTTAATCATTTCATTCCAAGAACGGAGTGATGTTATGTACCCCTAGGGTTCATATTTTCTGTGGACTGTCACTTTAAAACGTCAGCAGAATGAGACTGACTTTTGGACACTGTTTGGGTTGATAGAGAGAGAGTGTGAGAGAGAGAGTGGAGGGAGGGAGGGAGAGAGGGAGAGGGAGAGGGAGAGGGGGAGAGAGAGAGAGAATAGAGAGAGAGAGAGAGAGAGAGAGAGAGAGAGAGAGAGAGAGAGAGAGAGAGAGGGAGAGAAACACCAAGCAGCTTGTGAGTCACCATAGTGACAGAGGGTGAAGTTATTTGATGGACAATCGATGTTATGGTTTCTCTGCAGCTTGTTTTGAATATACAAGGACACACAGACACACACAGTTAGAGTCAAGATGGATTTGGTCAATGGAAGACACCAGTGAGTCAGTTGCCGGTTTAAACTTTCAGTAGCCCAAAAGGGCTGAGTTGAGATCAATGCTCAGTATTGATAAATGACTCTCACAAGTTTTCTGCAACCAGAACAAGTTTGGAGGAAGAGAAGAGAGAGGAGAGAGGTTTGAAACAGAAGAAACCTAGTGACAAAGAGATCACTGTTTGGACTCTCTCCCTAAGTAGCCCATGAGGGTGAGTTTGAGTTCCATTCGAATACGAAAGTGTGATTGTCACGTAGTTAATCCACAGGAGAGGGTCCTCTGGTGAGGGGAGTACCTTTGTGAATACCACGTGTGTGTTACCCTTGTCTGGGTGTGGTAGTTCACTGGAGAAAGACACGCCTGTGGCAAATCACTGTTGGAGTTATTTCGTATGTCGTGGAAATGGATAAGTGGCTATCGCATTGTGTGTTTTTAGATTCTGAAGACATGTAGTCCTCTTTTATTGTCATTTAGTAATGCATGCATTAAGAAATGATACATTATTTCCTCCGGTGTGATATCACAAAACTCAGGACAAACCAAGACTGAAAAAACTGACAAAACCACATAATTATACATACAGTTACAACAGTGCAACAATACCATAACTTGATGAAGAAGTCCGTGAGCACAGTAAAAGTTTAAATTTTCTCAAATGTCCCACATCTCACGCAGACGGCAGAGGGAGGAAAAACTCTCCCTGCCATACCCGACCACAATCCGACTCTGAGTCATCTGAAAACTTCGAGCCTCCTATCAGCTCTCCGACACCCAGTACTGGGCGCCACCTCTGTCCGAGCGATTCGACCTCTTTCTCGGTCGCCAAAAGCAGGCAAGGCCGGGGATTTTGAGGCCTACCCTCCGAAGGATTCCCGACCACACAGTAACGACAGCAGCGGACGGGCGTTTCAGAAATTTCTCCAGATGTTCCTCTGTGCTTTCACCTCTGTCTCCATCAAATCAGAAATTGTTTGGGGTAACCTTGTGGAATCTACCGGTGTGTCGACCCTTGCCTGGGTGGTGGTTCCCTTGAAGAGTGTCCCCTTTGTGATAAGCTACGGTTGGTGATAAACCATACGTGGATTCTGTTGGAGTACCCTGTGGCCACCACTTTGAGATGTCCCATAGCTGAATTTGGGTGTGGTACCACTTGTGTTGAAAGGATATTCGTTGAAGATCACTGTCAGTGATATTTCTTGTGTGGAGTGGAACAACTTCGGAGGTGAAACCTACTACTATTGTTATTTTGTATTGTTGTCATGGAATCTGTGGAATATCGATGTAATTGCCTTCTCAACATTCACCTTTGGATTGCCAGCATCTCGCATTAATTAACCTGTGCATCTGAACTGAACTTTTTTTTTAACCTACCATTGTAAGACTGTATCACGTCTCACCTAAGCTTGAAGAAGCTTGTTTTTTTTATATTTCCACACTTATATATGCATAATATTTGCTAACCTGTTTGATTTATCTGGTTTCATGTTACTTTATTACATAGTTACTAATAAAATAGCGTTTTGTTAACAGCAACACCAGACTCCAGGTGTGTCCCATTTCTACTGGTTCTTTAACCAGTTATGGGGTACGTAACAATAGAAACTAGCAGACCTTGGTTTTCAAGAGATATCGTTGAACCAGCAGAAATGGAAAACAGCTGGAGTCTGGTATTGCTGTTAACTAATCATATTTTTTATTAGTAACTACGCAAAATAGTAATATATAACCAGATAAATCAAACAGGTTAGCAGAACTTATGCATATACAGGTGTGTAAATATAGCTCACAAACTATTGAGCTCGGGGGAAGCAAGGCTTAGAGACTTGAGATGCTAAAGTATGAAAGTTCAGTTCATCCATGGAATAGGTGATGAGAGAGATATTTGTAATCTAAAGGCGAATGCTGTGAGAAGGCAATTACGTCGATATTCCACAGATTCCACGACAGCAATACAAAATAACAATTGTAGTAGGTTTTATCTCCAAAGTTGTTCCACTCCACACATGAAATATCACCAACAGTGATCTTCAATGAAAACACGAGGAATTCTGCAGATGCTGGAAATTCAAGCAACACACATCAAAGTTGCTGGTGAACGCAGCAGGCCAGGCAGCGTCTCTAGGAAGAGGTACAGTCGACATTTTGGGCCCAGACCCTTCGTCAGGACTAGAGTCTCGGCCCGAAACATCGACTGTACCTCTTCCTAGAGATGCTGCCTGGCCTGCTGCATTCACCAGCAACTTTAATGTGTGATCTTCAACGAATATCCTTTCAACACAAGTGGTACCACATCCGAATTCAGCTACAGGACATCTCAAAGTGGTGGCCACAGGATACTCAAACAGAATTCACATATGGGTTATCACCAACAGTAGCTTATCACTGATAAGTCCTCAAGTGGTATAACTAGCAACCCAGGCAAGGATTATCACACACAGGTAGTTTCCACACAAGATCACCCCAAACACACAATGTGATAGCCACTTCTCTAGTTCCATGACATATGAAATAACTCCAACACTGATTTGCCACGGGGTGCCTTTCTTCAGTGAACTACCACACCCAGACAAGGGTAACACACACGTGGTATTCACAAAGGTACTCCCCTCACCAGAGAACCCACTCCTGTGCATTAACTACGTGACAATCACACCTTCGTAGTCGAATGGAACTCAAACTCACCCCTACGGGCTACTTAGGAGAGAAAGTCCAAACAGTGACCTATTTGTCACTGGGTTTCTTCTAATTCAGAACTTCCTCTCACTTCTTATCTTCCTTCAAAGTGACCGAATGTGACCACAAAAAGGAGACTGTCTTCTGTGGTAAAGTTATCAACCCAGGTGACAGCTGGACACATGAATAACTCCCCACCGGTCACCCCTTTTCCACACTGCGAGAGCCACTGATCGATCCTCCAAAAACCCACCTTTCTGTGGGCACAACAAAGCTCATCCAGTGTCCAAAGCCATGTGTCTGTCTAACAACCAGCTGAGCTTGTGTTTATCTCAGCATGCTGAACACCAGCTGTCCATCATATAACACCAGGAAGCACAGTAAGGCAGATTATTATCTAAATGGAGTCAAGTTAGGAAAAGGGGAAGTACAACGAGATCTAGTTGTTCTTGTACATCAGTCACTGAAAGCAGGCATGCAAGTACAGTAGGCAGTGAAGAAAACTAATGGCATGCTGGCCTTCATAACAAGGGGAATTGAGTATAAGAGCAAAGAGGTCCTTCTGCAGCTGTACAGGGCCCTGGTGAGACCACACCTGGAGTACTGTGTGCAGTTTTGGTCTCCAATTTGGGGAAGGACATTCTTGCTATTGAGGGAGTGCAGTGTAGGTTCACAAGGTTAATTCCCGGGATGCTGGGACTGTCATATGTTGAAAGATTGGAGCGACTGGGCTTGTATACTCTGGAATTTAGAAGGCTGAGAGGGGATCTTATTGAAACATATAAGATTATTAAGGGATTGGACACGCTGCAGGCAGGAAGCATGTTCCCACTGATGGGTGAGTCCAGAATCAGAGGCCGCAGTTTAAGAATAAGGAGTAGGCCATTTAGAACGGAGTTGAGGAAAAACTTTTTCACCCAGAGAGTGGTGGATATATGGAATGCTCTGCTCCAGAAGCCTGTTCAGGCCAAGTCTCTGGATGCTTTCAAGAAAGAGATGGATAGAGCTCTTAAAGATAGCGGAATCAAAGGTTATGGGGATAAGGCAGGAACTGGATACTGATTGTGGATGATCAGCCATGATCACAGTGAAAGGCGGTGCTGGCTCGAAGGGCCGAAGGGCCTATTCCTGCACCTATTGTCTATAACGCTGCCCTCGGTCACCATGGCAACCCACGAGCTGCTCGTTGCTCTCCCTCTCCCTTTCCATGACAACCCAGAAACTGACAGCAGTAGTCAGTGTCCTTGTAAAAGTGTCAACACGAGCTGAAAGGCAGACTCCACCCCTCCCTCTCTCTCAGCAGAAATCCAAAAGTTACTCTCAGTTCTCTCTTGCGCCCTAAAGTGACAGTCCAAAACAGAAAGAAACCCTAGGGGTACACAACAATATTGAGACCCTGGTGAAGGGCAAAATGGAATGGCCCTTATGGAGTATAATGGTTCTAATGGTTCTTATGGAGTATAAGAAATGCAAGAGAACACATAAGAAATAAATCAGGATGGCTAAAAGAAGGCGTGAGGTTGCTGTCACAGAAAAGATGAGGGATAATCCTCAGGAATTCTAGAGATAGATTAAGAGCAAAAGGATTGCAGGGGACAAAGTTGGTCCTCTGGAAGACCAGCATGGCAATCAATGTGTGAAACCAAAGCAGATGGGGGAGACCTTAAATATTTTTTCATCTCTATTTACTGAGGAGATGGACACAGAGTCTATGGAAGTGTGGAAAACTGGCAGTAACATCGTGGACCCTGTACAGATTAAAGAAGAGGGGATGTTTGCTATCCTGAGGCAGATTAGGGTGGATAAATGTCCAGGGCGTGACAAGGCGCTCCCTCGGACCCTACGGGAGGTAAGTGCAGAAATTGTCGGGGCCCTAGCAGAGATAATTGAATCATCCTTGGTGACAGAAGGAGGTAGCAGAGGATTGGAGAACAGCCAAAGTTGTTTTGCTGCTTAAAATAGAACATAGAAATCCACAGCATATTCCAGGCCATTCAGCCCACAATGTTGTGCCGACCATGAAACTTACTCTAGAACCTGCCTAGAATTTCCCTAGCGCATAGCCCTCCATCTTTCTAAGCTCCGTGTACCTATCTAAGAGACCGTTAAAAGACCCAATTGTATCCGCCTTTACCACCACTGCTGGCAGTGCATTCCACCCACCCACCTCTCTTCATGTCATATCCATCACCCCTTCCGACTCCCGAATGACCCGGAATTCGTCCATTTCCAGCTCCAACTCCTTAAAGTGCAGCTGGATGCACATCTTGTAGGTGAGGGCGTCAGGCCACTGGAGGTCTCCACACCTTCCCACCAATGCCTCCTCTAATTTGAAATATGTGCGCAAAAATCTTGTGCTATGCAATTTTTACCCAGTGACAACAACATGTGTAAACTGTATTTTATATAGAGAGCTATTCATTTCAACAGCGAGCAAATCACTGGAGATAAGAACTTCGTTCATCTGCACTCTCACACAACCTATGTAGCAGGTAATGAAGGATTTTCTCACCAGAGGAAGTACAACAAGGAGCACACAAAAAAAGCTGGAAGAAATCAGCAGACCAGGCAGCATCTATGGAAAAGTGTACTAATGCTGAATTCCTCCAGCGTTTTGTGTGTGTTGCTTGGATTTCTAACATCTGCAGATTTTCTCTTGTTTGTGATTGGAGGTGGAACAAAGGTGATCTTCTCAATGGGTGATGTAAAAGATTTTGTTCCCTTTCTCCGAGTTCCCAATCCTTGCATTTAGACAGCTGGAGCTCAGCTCTGTCTGAGAGATCCATCGGTTCCCATTCCCTCATCAGCCGGAAGCTCGCCGGGTTCCGTGTAGGGATCGTGGGTCTGAGAGAGAGGGAAGAGAGAGCTGGACTGTCCCGGGATTGCGGGTCACAGCGATTGTCCCTCCCGCAAACCCGCTCTTACCTTCACCGATTATCGGAGGCCTTTTGTATACTTCGCGCAAGCGTGATATTCGCTAACAGCAACAACCCTGACGCCTGCGCATTTGATCGGTGCATCGGCGACGGCGACATTCTTATCGCAAGGATTTATGGGTAGTCATGGTGCCATTAAAAGTTTCTGCAAGCACTGGTTTGATATCCACAGCTCAGTTTTTTTGTGTGTTGGCGTCTCCCGTAAACAATATACTCAATATCAACAGGTATTCCATGTATTTAATGCCAAGGTATAATCCTCTTACAAATGCAGATATGAAACACAAAAGTTGCTGGAAATACAGAGACGCCCACACACAAAATGCTGGCAGCAACTAAGCAGAGGAGTACACAGTCTAGGCATGCTGAAGGGACTCGGCCGAAACGTTCTCCATTTATTCCTCTCCACATTTACTGCCTGATATGTTGATTTCCTCCAGTAATTTACAGAAATTAACCACCTTTTTTTTCAATCAAACATTTTCAAAATGTTTCTGATCTTTCACTTGTAGCCACATCCTGCTAGTCTGATTCCTCTTCCTCCTCCTCCTTGTAAACTCTAGGGGCCATCTCTTCTTGGAGCCCTAAAGCCCTGACTCAGGCTGGTAATTATTTGCTTTCTGACTCTGTTCCATCGAACATTCACTCGCTGGTCTGCTGTCAGACTTTAGAGGTGCACTGCACCAACCCAGCTGTCAGAGGCACAGTCCTTTGAAATGAGTGAGATTGACACAAAATGTTGAAAAGATCAGGGAAGAAGGAGCTTAAACACCTTAGACCAGAGCCCTGAAGAACATTAAAACCACAGTGTGCTCATCATCTTATTCAGTCTGGAGAGAAGCATGCAGGAAATTCATGCAGATGTGTAGGATGATGAGAGGCATTGGTCGTGTGGATCGCCAGAGGCTTTTTCCCAGGGCTGAAACTCCTAACACGAGGGGGAATAGGTTTAAGCTGCTTGGTAGTCGGTACAGAGGAGATGTCAGAGCTACGTTTTTTAAACAAAATGTGGTGGGTGTGTGGAATGCACTGCCAGCGACGGTGGTAGAGGCGGATACAGCAGGGTATTTTAAGAGACTCTTAGATAGGTACATGGAGATTAGGAAAATAGCGGGCTATGCGGTAGGGTAATTCTAGGCAGGTTCTAGAGTAAGTTACATGGTTGTGACATCATTTTGAGCCAAAGGGTCTGCAATGTGCTGTAGATTTCTATGATTCTCTGAAATTCAAGGGAAATCTCCTATCCCACGGAGTGGTGACTAGTTGCAACCTGTCATCACAGGGAGAGTGAGAGGGGAATGGCAGGGATAGATTTTGATATACTGATGTGGAACAGAAACATGGGCAGGGACAAGATGGGCCGAGTGGCCTCTCTAGTGTACATTGTGAGTGTGGTAGAGACAGGAAGTACCTGAGACATGGGATTTGATGCAGAACTGATTGATCTTTCACAGATCCACAATATTAAACACCAGTCTAGTTTAAGACTAACATCAGCAGAACAGACTCCTCCAATGCTCAGTGACCAGGATTCAGTCCTGGGTGCAATGAGCAGCCGCAAGAACTGCAGAATCTGACAGTAACAGTCTCTCATGAACCTGCAGTTGCCTTCTGTCACCATGTTGGTTAAACATTTAACACAGAGCATTCATATGAGAATTCAGCTTTTTCTATTTTTCTGAGCTTCTCATAAACGTGTACAGTTTAGTTAAGCTTTGCTCTAGAATTTCCACACAATTAAAAGAGTTTATTACATTTTATTTATTTTTAGTTTTGGACCACTGAAGTAATTTAACTATTTAATATATATTATTATAATTCATAGTTGTTAAAATCTATTGTTATGAATTAGGTTCTACTGCTGCCGCAGAGACAACGAATGTCATGACATATGCCGATGCTATTAAACCTGATTCTGATAATTGATATGGGAGACCCACCACCGGTCACCTGATCCCAGTTACCGCAGATCGTAATGCGAGATTGAAGCCTTTTCGATTTATCTGCATTCCTCAGAAATGACAACAGTTCAGTTAAGTTTCCTTCTGAGGTCGCACAGCAGAATCTCAGTCTGTCTAATATTTCCACACCATTAAAATGGGGAATTTGTTTATCTTTATCACGTACCGAGCTACAGTGAAAATCTTGCCTGACGTACCAGCCACACAGATCAATACATTACAACAGTACATTAAGCTGATATACGACAAAACAATAACTGTAACAAAGCATTATGGCTGCAGAGAAAGTGCAGTGCAGATAGACATATGGTGCAGGGTCACATCGAGTTGCATTGTGAGGTGGAGTCTATTTTATCGTACTGGAGACCATTCATTTGGCTTATAACCGCAGACAGGAAGCCGTCCTTGAGCCTGGTGGTACGCGCTTTAAGGCTTTTGTATCTCTTCCCCGATGGGGGAGCGGGTTTGCAGCAAGAATGTCCGGGTTGTGAGGATCTTTGAGTACACGGCCTGCTTTTCCGACACAGGGGAAGTGTAGGAAGAGTCCATAGAGGGAGGTCTTGTTTATCTCATGTTCTCTGCTCTCCAAAGTTCTCTGCAGTTCCTTGCAGTCATGGGCAGAGCAGTAGCCATACGAAGGCGTGAAGTATCGACAAGAAGCTCAGAGACCTTGGCCTTCACCCTGCCTTGTGTAGCTGGATCCTGGACTTCCTGTCAGATCGCCGGCAGGTGGTAAGAGTGGGCTCCCTCACCTCTGTCTCTCTGACCCTCAGCACACATACCCCACAGGGTTGTCTCCTTGGGCCCCTCCTTTACTCTCTTTATACCCATGACTTGTGTCGCCACCCACAGCTCCAATCTGCTAATTAAATTTGCTGACGACCCTACATTGATTGGCCTAATCTCAAATAATAACATTCAATCGATCAAATGCATCCTGACAAGGCTCAGTCCAAACAAACTCTTCAACCTTCTTCAGGAGATTAGTCAGAGGAAGAGCGATATCAGCAAAGTTCTTACAGAACTTATGATAATATCCAATCATTCCCAGAAACCTTCTGAGAGCCTTCATACCAGTTGGAATAGAAACTTCAGAAATTCCCTGGACTTTTGCCTGAACAGGAGCCAACTTGCCTTGACCTATTACATAGCCAAGATAGGTCACAGTGGCATGGCCAAATTCACTCTTAACTGTAAGGTTGGCCTGGGAAAGCCTGTCAAACAGCTTTTCTGCTGCAGAGGTATGCTCTTCCCAAGTGTCACTCCCTGTGACTAAGTCACCAATATAGGCACCTGTGTGTTCTAACCCTCGAATTACAGAATCAATCATTCTCTGGAATGTTCCTGGAGCATTTTTCATTCCAAATGGCAAAACATTGTATTCATACAACCCAGAAGCTGTCACTAATGCGGAAATTTCTCTACCTCCGTCTGTCAATGGAACGCACCAATACCCTTTCAACAGATCAATCTTTGTAAGAAATTTAGCTTTTCCAACCTTATCGAGGCAATCATCCACCATAGAGATAGAATAGGCATGTGTTTTTGTTACTGCATTTACCTTCCTATAATCAGTGGAAAATCTAACACTACCATCAGGTTTGGGCACAATAACACAGGGTGAGCTCCAATCTGATTTTGAAGGCCTAATAATACCATTTTCAGCATATATTCAATTTCTTGCTCAGCCAATTTACGCTTTTCTACGTTCATTGGATATGACTGTTGTTTAATCGGTTTGGCTTGACCAATATCTACATCATGTACTGCGACCGTGGTTTGCTTGGGAAGGTTGGGAAATAAATCTTAAAACTTCAGAATTAATTCCTAAGCTGTTGTTGTTGCTTTGGCTGCAGACGAGCCAACTTGTTATCAATGTTTTCTAGAACAACCAAGTTCATCAGCCTATCTGGGACCATGTTTGGCTTGTGAAAAGTCTCAGGCTACGTCCACACTAGACCGGATAATTTTGAAAATGCCAGTTTGGTGTAAAAACGATAGGCGTCCACACCAGGTGATTTTCAAAATACCTCCGTCCTCATTAGAATGGATATTTGGGTGAATCTCCTCCTACTGAGCATGCGCAAGACACACGGAAAACAAGCGAAGAGGAAACGGTGTACTTGGTGCGCGTTTGTCCAGTTGGACTAGGGAAAATTAAATGGAAATTGCCAAACAAAAGACTTGGTGCGCGTTTGTCCAGAAACACTTTCTACAGCCATAGTCTCTTCACCGATGAAAGGGACGACAGCTACAACTAAATGGAACAAGGCTTGTTACTGGGCAAAAGTGAAATTTGCTGTTACCTCATTTGTTTGCCTTTACCTTTGCCATGTCTTTGTGTATTATTTTGCTGTATTTAACATGTGCAATAAAATGAGTTACTGGGCAAAGGTGACAATTGTATCTATTGAACGTTTGCACAAGCAATACATTAATCATGTTACACAAGTGTAGCGGTGGACGAACCCAAGTGCAGAACACGGGCGTGGGGACAGAGTCGGGAGGCGTTATCACCGTAGCAAGCATGGAATCGGTTTCCAGAAGAGTATATACCTGAAGCCTTGGGTTTGGAGAGAATCCAGGAGCGATGCTAGACTTAGAACTAACAGTCCTAAGAATCATGAACGAAGGTTACTCACACTGGCGTCGACCAACGAACTGTCAGCTCGTTGTTGTGATCACAGGGTCTTTATCCTGCATTTTCTGATGGAAAGCAGGTGTGTGTGTAAGTGGAACCTGGGAATGATTGGAAATTAAACGAGGGGATTGAAGCCCAATTCCTGAGGTAAATAGTAAGGTGGGGGATTGCCAGAAGGGTCCGTGACAAATAAAGTGCCTTGTTAAATGTATAAAACATGTCTACATCAGTGTTATCTTGTATCTCCATACGACGTTACATTAGGCTGTTACACATCTATTGTCAAAGAAGTACTTGCTGTTCATACAAGCAAGGACAGAAAACAGGGCAAAGTAAGTATACTTATTTAGTCAGAAAGCTATGGGTCAAAGTATTTGGTAAGTACATTTCTAACTCTTCTGGCTTCAGTATTGTTTCTGTCTGTTCTGAAATTGTTAGGTTGTGTGGGGGGTTGCGTTCAAGAAAACAATGAAATGTCGCGCTGCCGCCATCTGTTCCGGCACGTCATGACAGCGTTTTTAAAAATATCCGTTTACCCCGTCCACACTGCTCTGCACAATCGACGTCTACGGATTTACACACTCCGGAGGATGTTGAAGAAAATCTCTGTTTTTGGGGGAGGAAAACGCCATTTCAGTGTGGACAGAGGGTCAAAACGAAGACAGAAAGCTTTGGTTACGAATTTATCCAGTCTAGTGTGGACGTAGCCTTAGATGAGTCAATTGTTTCATTCTCAGCATTGCCAGATTCATATATTTTGACAACACTCACATTTGGTGCCTGCTTGACAAAATAAGGCTTTATCATATTTATGTGTACCACCTGTGTTAGTTGACGTCGGTCGGGTGTTTTAGTAACATAATTCGCATCATTACTTTGAGAGACTATTTCATACGGTCCACTGAATTTCCCCTGAAGTGGATTTGTCAACATTGGAAATAGGGCAAGCACCTTATCCCCCACCTGGTATTTTCTGTCGCAAGCCCACTTATCAAACCAACACTTCATTTTGTTTTGAGAAATCATTAAGTTTTGTCTTGCTAGACTACAAGGTTGGTGTAGTTTATTTTTGAACTTCAAAACAGTCTAACAGGTTAACATGTACATCCCCATCAATCCACTGTTCCTTTAACAAGGCCAAAGTTCCCCTCACTCTATGACCAAATACAGGTTCAAAAGGACTAAAGCCCAGTAATTCCTGTACCGACTCTCTTACTGCGAACAAAAGCAAATGTATTCCTTCAGCCCAGTCTTTTCCATTTTCAACACGGTATGTCTTAATCATTGTTTAGAGGGTAGAATGAAATCTTTCTAAACCCCTTGTGATTCCGGATGGTACTCAGACGATGTAATTTGTTTAGCTCCCAGTTCATAAACTACCTGCTGGAACAATCCAGACGTAAAATTACTTCCTTGATCAGACTGGATTTCTTTAGGTAAACCAAATAAAGTAAAAAACTTGGTAAGAGCCTTCGCCACAGTTTTAGCTTTAATATTTCTGAGAGGTATTGCCTCTGGGAATCCAGATGCAGTACACATAATAGTTAGCAAATACTGATGGCCAGATTCAGTCTTTGGCAATGGGCCAACACAATCCACTATAAATTTAGAAAAGGGTTTACCGAATACAGGTATAGGCCGGAGTGGGGCCACTGGGGTGACCTGATTAGGTTTACTGACAAATTGATAAGTGTGACAGGTTCTGCAAAAGGTCACAACCTCTTTCCTCAAATTAGGCCAGTAAAATTGTTTCATAATCCTGTTTACAGTTTTATTCACTCTGAAATAGCCACCTCAGGGCATACTGTGGGTCAAAGCTAAAATTTTAATCCTATAAACTTTAGGGACTACAACTTGGTGAACAATTGCCCATTCCTCACTCACAGGTATAGCAGGTGGCCTCCACTTCCTCATTGATACTCCACCCTTGAGATAATAGCCAACTGGCACTTTCTTAATCTCATTATCTGAGAGAGCTGTTTCTTTTAAAGCTTCAATCTCAGGGTCTCGGTTCTGTTCTGCTGTAAACTCCTTCCTAGACAGGAATAAATCTTTTCCATCAGACTTACTACCTGAATCCTGTTGAAACAATGAAGGCAGAAAAGTCCCTGACAAGTCATCATAACCAGAATCCCGATTTTGGCTATCATGGGTATCAGAATCATGCTGCACAGAACCATCTGTGTTGGCAGACTTTTTAGCCATACTTTGAGTTACTGCGCAGGAAGGATAAATGTTAAAGTCCATCTGTGGGTCGTCAGTGGTTGGCTTAGTTGTCAACTGCACTGCAGGAACAACTTTACCATCTGCCAGGTCATTCCCTAACAGCAAAGTAACATCTTCCACCTGTAAACCGGAGCATAATCCAATCTTAACAGGTCCCGAAACCAACCCTGACTATAAAGTTACCCTGTGCAATGGCACAGGAACCATGCCACCCCCAGTGCCTTTAATAAGATTTATCTCACCGATGTTAGTCTCATCACCAAACTTTAGAACACTGTCTAATATAAGTGACTGAGAAGCCCCAGTATCTCGAAGAATTGTCACTGGTATCGGGGTTGACCCTTCCTTTAATAATACAAACCCATCTGGCTTAAAATGATCAAATCCCTTCTTAACTCGGTCAGACCTCTCAGTCCTTAACTGAGCCTCAACAGAATGTTCAGAACCCTGTGGGTTTATAGATGCTTCAACATACTGATCACAGGCATTTGGAACTGACTCCTTTTCCTTTTTCTTCTTCAGGATGGAACAATTAGCCATCATATGACCAGCTTTCTTACAATAGTAACAAGTAAGACCAGAATATTTCTCCTTCAACTGCTTCCCTTCATCCTTATTCTTGTCACTAATCCCAGCTTTAATTTCTGGTTTACCCTGGTTATCCCTGCTACTCTTTTGGAAGCTTTTACTCAGGGTAAATTTAACCTTATGAGTTAAAGAAAACTCATCTGCTAATCTAGCAGACTCCTGCAAAGTGGCAGCATCCTTTTCTTCTAAATACGTCTTTATGTCATCAGGGATGCACCTTTTGAATTTTTCAATTAAAACCAACTCTTTCAAGCTGTTAAAATCATCATTTACATTTTTATATGTGTACCAGCGGTCAAAACACACAAATTTCTCATAAGCAAATTCCATATAACAGATTTTCTCAAATTTCTAAACTTTTGCTTCTGGGAACAACCCGTAAGCTTTGAGCACAGACTGTCACTATGTCCAAAACAGCTGTTTCATCAACTGTCAAAGCAGAACAGGCTTGCTGAGCCTTCCCCTTATTTACACTTTGTAAGAGAATAGGCCAACCCTCTTTTGGCCACTTTAAACTCTGAGCAAACTTCTCAAAATGCTGGAAGTATTTATCAACATCCACCTCATCAAATGGAGGTACCAATTTAACTTCCCGACTGGCCTCAAACTTATCACCAGAGTCTAATGCCAGACACCTTTGCTGCAATCTCTCTATCTCTTCCAGCTAAAACAGCCTCTGTTTTTCTGCCTCTTCTCTGTTTTTCTGCTTCTCTGTGCCCTCCTCATTGTCAATTTCACCTTAGCAAATTTTAACCTTTTAGCAATACTCAACAACCCAATCCTTCTGGCATCCTCTAATGCCTCAGAGACTGGCGCTTCCAGAAATCTATCAACATCCATTGCTGCTGATTTTTCACACACAAATAAATCAAAAGGGATTTCCCCAATGAAATCGATAATTAACCAATAAATACGCCCTCAAATTTGTTCATATCCCGAACGCAGGCCCCAATTTTGTTATGAACCGTAACGCTTTAGAAATGAACCAGCAGCAATAGACTACACCTGGAGTCTGGTTTTGATGTTAAAACCACTGTCATTATGAGTATCTATTTATAATATAGTAACTTAAGCAAGATAAACAAAAGTGAACAGTATTATGTGTATATATGTGTTTAAATATAACTCCCAAAATATTGAGCTCTGGGGAAACAACGCTTAGAGTCTTGAGATGGTGAAGTATGAAAGTTCAGTTCATCCATGGAATAGGTGATGAGAGAGAGAGATTTGTAATCCAGGGTAAGTGTCAAGAGAATGCAATTATGTCTAATTCCACAGGTCCCATGGTGGTAAAACGAGAGAACAGTCGCTGTAGATTTTATTCGTCGTCATTCCAAATCCACATACGAATTATCACCGAAAGTGACTGGTCACAAGGGGTATCGTCTTCAAGTGAATAACCACACCCAAACCCAGGCAAGGGTTAACACATAAGTGGTCTTCACAGGATACCCCAAATCTGATCCACTCCAATGGATCAAACAAGGTGACAACCACACATTCGATGTATGCTGAATTGATAATTAACCCACCCTTGTGGGCAAAGTATAGTTCTAAACAGTGACCCTTTCCACTAGTTCCCTGGTTTTGATCCTTCCATTTTTCTTCCTTTGTCTCCATTTGACTCCTAGTGTTTGTGCCCTCGGTTAAAACTGAACAAGCTGTGAGCGATGTAAACAAACTGCAAATCAGACTGATTAGCCTTCTTAATCTCTCTCTCTCCCTCTCTTAAAATGACAGTCCACAGCAAACGAAACCAAGGGATTCATGACAACGGCCACTCCCCACTGTGAACTGACTGGTGTGCCAGTAGTTGGGATGACTGAGTGAATCCTTTCCCACATTCTTAGCAGGTGAACGGCTTCTCCCCAGTGTGGACTCGCTGGTGTCTCTGTCGGTTGAAAGAGTTAGTGAATCTCTTCCCACAGACTGAGCAGGTGAACGGCTTCTCCCCAGTGTGGACTGACTGGTGTTCCAGTCGGTGGGATGACTGAGTGAATCCTTTCCCACATTCTGAGCAGGTGAACGGCTGCTCCCCAGTGTGAACTCGCTGATGATTCTGTAGGGTGGATGACCGAGTGAATTCTTTCCCACAAACTGAGCAGGTGAACAGCTTCTCCCCAGTGTGAACTGACTGATGTACCAGTAGGTTGGATGACTGAGTGAATCTCTTCCCACAGACTGAGCAGGTGAATGGCCTCTCTCCAGTGTGAACTGACTGGTGTTTCTGTAGGGTGGATGAATGAGTGAATCTCTTCCCACAGACTGAGCAGGTGAACGGCTTCTCCCCAGTGTGAACTCGCTGATGACTCTGTAGGGTGGATGAATGAGTGAATCTCTTCCCACAGTCTGAGCAGGTGAACGGCTTCTCCCCAGTGTGAACTCGCTGATGACTCTGTAAGGTGGATGAATGAGTGAATCTCTTCCCACAGTCTGAGCAGGTGAACGGCCTCTCCCCAGTGTGAACTCGCTGATGTACCTTAAGTTGAGATGACTGAGTGAATCTTTTCCCGCAGTCTGAGCAGGTGAATGGCCTCTCTCCAGTGTGAACTCGCTGATGTACCTTCAGTTCAGATGAGCAGGTGAATCCCTTCCCACAGTCTGAGCAGGTGGATGGCCACTCCCCGGTGTGAACTGACTTGTGTACCAGTAGGTCGGATGACCGAGTGAATCCCCTCCCGCAGTCTGAGCAGGTGAACGGCCTCTCTCCAGTGTGAACTCGCTGATGTAACTTCAGTCTAGATGAGTAAGTGAATCCTTTCCCACAGTCCGAGCATGTGAATGGTCGCTCCCCGGTGTGAACTCGCTGGTCAGCCATTAGGTCAGATGACTGAGTGAATTCTTCCCCAGAAATTCAGCAGATGAACAGCCTCTGCCCAGTGTGATCAGACTGTTGTGTCCACATGTGATAAGACCGACTGAATCCCTTCTCACACACAGAAGGGGTGAATGACCTTGTCCCAGTGTGAACTTGCTGATGTATCTTCAGTTGAAATGACCGACTGAATCCATTCCCACTGCCTGAGCAGATGAACGGGTGTGCCAGTTGGTCAGATGATCAAGTGAATCTCTCCCCACAGTCTGAGCAGGACAGATGATCGAGTGAATCCCTTGCTCCACTTCTTAAATATCTGGACAGAGACAGCAAAACTAGCGTGTTGTGTTTGAGATTCCCGGAAACAAATTCCTTGTCATTCTTAACCTGTAAAAAGATTTACAAAATCCATCAATGGGTGAAGGACAACATTTCAGATGAGATTACTTGAGCTGTCAAGGTGTGATCTGGCATCACACTGTTACAGTGAAGTTCAACCCAAGTTGGAAAGAGAAATCATCTTCTAACTGGGCACAGTGCTGGTATCTGGAATGACCATCAAACTCTCTGATGCTCTTTCTGTCTCTATAAGAATGGGGCATTTCTGTCATCTCCAATCTGTGACCTGGCTCAGTTTGACTCTCTCCATTGGTATTATTCCCTGTTCTCAGTGAGCTTCATGGGTGTCTGGCCCCACAGTAATTGAAACACTCTCACACAAATAGCTGGCAGTGTATTCCACACGCCCACCACTCTCTGGGTAAAAAACTTACCGCTGACATCCCCTCGGTATCTATTTCCAAGCAGCTTACAACTATGCCCCCTCGTGTTAGCCATTTCAGTCCTGGGAAAAAACCTCTGGCTATCCACACGATCAATGCCCCTCATCATCTTATACACCTAAAAAAGGCTCTAAACATAAACAAGGAAATTATACATTGCTTTGAGGACCTGTTAGAAGTATACAAAATTATGAGGGTATAGATAGGGTAAATGCAAGCAGGATTTTTCCATTGAGGTTGGGTGGGATGACAACCAGAGGTCATGGGTAAATGGGAAAGGTGAAAATTTAATGGAAACATGTGGAAAAGCTCTTTATTGAAATAGTTGTGAGAGTGTGGAATGAGATATCAGCACCAGTAGTGAATATGAGCTCGGTTTCACCATTTAAAAGAAGTTTGGATGGGGGCCTGGATGGTAGGGGTATGGAGGGTGATGGTCCCGGTGCAGATTGGTGCATTAGACAGCTTAAATGTTTTTTCAGCATTGACTAGATGGGCCAAATGGCCTGTTTCCAGACTGAAATTCTCCATGTTTCTATGACAGAGAAGCTGGCCAAACTTGTTTGGAAGGGAAAGATAGGAGTGACAATGGAGCAGCAATGGCTGGAGTTTCTGGGAGCAATTCGGGAGCTGAATGATCGATACATCCCAAAGAAGTGGAAGCACTGGAAAGGCAGGAGGACACAACCATGGCTGAAATGAGAAGCCAAAGCCAACATAAAAGCCAAAGAGAGGGCAAACAAAAGAGCAAATACTATTTGGAAGCTTTTAGAAAAAAACAGAAGACGACTAAAATAAAAGTCAGATGAGCTCAGGGGTGGAATTATGATATTGTAGTCATTAATGAGTCTTGGTAGCACCCAACAGTCTGAGGCATTTAGAGGAACAAAATATTCGGGGGCTCAATATCTCTTGAAAACCAAGGTACCCTGCACCAGTTACCTTTCACCTTTTATTTTGGCAGGCACATACAAATTAGACACCCTCAAAATTTCACTTCTGAAGGCCTCCCACATACCAAGTACTCCTTTGCCAAAAAACAGCCTGTCCCAAACCACACTGGTCAGATCCTTTGATACCATCAAAATTGACCTTTCTCCAATTTAGAATCTCAACCTGTGGTCCAGACCTTTCTTTTTCCATATTTACTTTGAATCTCATGGCATTATGATCACTAATTTCTGCCACCAGCCCTGGATCATTTCCTAACAGCTTATTGCACACTTCTATGTTGGGTATTCTACGTACTGATTAAGGGCACATTTGACAAACTCTACCCCCATCTAGTCCTTTTACAGTATGGGAGTCCCAGTCAATATATGGAAAGTTAAATCACTTACTGAATCAACCTTTGTTTCTTGGCATGGTCTGCGAACTCTCTACAAATTTGTTCCTCTCAATCCCTCAGACTGTTGGGTGCAACCAAATCCCAATAATGGCGACAATATCATAATTCCCTGTCCTGAGCTCATCTGGCTTTCCTACGATCCTTCTTGCACTGTGATATCCTCAGCTCAGCACATTCATCACACCATTCTAAGCCATTTGATTGCTGACTCTGTCTGAGGTCTGAACAACATCTGACAGATGTCAAGAAAACAACCTCTCCCTCATTGTCACAAAAAACAAGGGAGCTGATTGTGGACGACAGGAGGAATGGAGACAGGCTAACCCCTATTGACATCAATGGATCTGGGGTTGAGAGGGTGAACAGCTTTAAGTTAGCATAAACATCACCGAGGATCTCAAATGGCTGTGTTTTGAAAAGAGCACAGCAACACCTCTTTCACATCAGATGGTTGAAGAAGTCTGGGATGGGGCCCCAAATCCTAAGAACCTTCTAAAGGGACACAATTGAGAGCATCCTGACTGGCTGCATCACTGCGTGGAATGGGAACTGTACTTCCCTTAACCATAGGACCCTGCAGAGAGTGGTGCGGACAGCCCAGCGAATCTGTAGGTGTAAACTTTCCACTATTCAGGACATTTACAGAGACAGGTGTGTAAAAAGGATATTGGGGACCCAATTCACCACAACTACAAACTGTTCCTGCTGCTACCATCCAGGAAACAGTGCCACAGCAAAAGGACCAACAGGTAATGTAAAGATTTCTACTCCTCATGTATATGAAGGATCTATGTAATAAAGTCAATTGAATTCACCCTCTCCACTATCTGTTCTGTCATTCTGGCTCCCATTCCCCCTACAACTATTTTAACCACATCACCCCTCCCCCCCCCCCCCCCCCCACTAGCACTAGCAAGCCTTACCACTAGGATATTAGTCCCCTCTCGTTCTGTTCCCCTAAGTAACGAATCCCCTGTCATCCCTTTGAATTTTTTCTGCCAGGTAATCTCCTCAACAGCTTCGAAAGTGGTCCACTTGTTGTTGTGTGGGATGGCAACAAGAGTACTCTGCGATGGCTATTTAACCTCATTCCGCTTCCTGACTCTCACCCAGTTTCCCATGTCCTGCACCTTGGGTATAACTCACCATG